>NC_044404.1:8247500-8553333 GCF_006542625.1 Nomascus leucogenys
GGCCTCTAGGAGCTACCAAGCCTCCCTCTCTTAAGCAAAGCGAGCTCAGGGTTCACAGGGCCAGAGCAAGAGGGTGACACAAGCCGCCCAGGGTGCCTGCCTCCTCTAAGCATCTGACACGGCTCAGGGACCTGCTGTCCT
Source organism: Nomascus leucogenys (assembly GCF_006542625.1). Taxonomy (NCBI): domain Eukaryota; kingdom Metazoa; phylum Chordata; class Mammalia; order Primates; family Hylobatidae; genus Nomascus; species Nomascus leucogenys. The sequence continues at coordinate 8,247,642 of NC_044404.1, forward strand.
CAGGCTCATTCCAGGTGGGTGCCTTGGCTCTGGGCCTCAGACCAACCTCCCCTCAGAGCTCCATCTGGACCCTTGTGATGGATGCCATTACTTGTCTGACATGTCCCCAAGGGAGCCTGCAGATCCCACTGCCAATGCCAGTACCAGTGCACGGCCCAGGACTGGCCCCGCTGCTTGCTACTCCTGAGCCCTTGCAAGTGAGTTCTCCTCTCTGGGCCTCACTATCCTCCTGTCTACAACAGGGTCGCTAATAGTGCCTATGGCAGTAGGGTTGCTGTTCAGACACCCAGGCTGTGAAAAGTTCCTGGAAGGGGCCCCACCCTACAGAAAGCACTCAGTAGCAAAGAAAGCCTCATGGGTGCAAATGAATCTGCTCCACTCTGCAAAGAAAAAGAGCACCTCTGCCCCACATGCATTCCTACAGGGCTTGCAGCCCCGGTGCCCTCGCTGGCTGCCATTGTGAGCCTATGCTCTGCACTGCCTGCCAGGTGTGCCAGGGTGGCGTGACTCCACAGCACGCACTGGAGGCCTGGACTTGTTTAGCCATTTCTCTCAAGATGGCCATTTCTGCACTTTCATGAGAAGGAGGTCTCGCCTCTGTTGGAGTGGCTGAGTGGTGCATCCAGCTGGTTCCTGGGACTGGGGACAGGTTTTAGTGCTCTGAGAGTCTGGATTTTTTTTTTTTTTTTTTTTTACGGAGTTTTGCTCTTGTTGCCCAGGCTGCAGTGCAATGATGTGATCTCGGCTCACCGCAACCCCTGCCTCCCAGGTTCAAGCAATTCTCCTGCCTCAGCCTCCCGAGTAGCTGGGATTACAGGCATGTGCCACCATGCTGGGCTAATTTTGTATTTTTAGTAGAGACGGGGTTTCTCCATGTTGGTCAGGCTAGTCTCCAATTCCTGACCTCAGGTGATCTGCCCACCTCGGCCTCCCAAAGTGCTGGGATTACAGGCATGAGCCACCACACCTGGCTGTATCTGGATGTTTTATGCATCCCTTTACACAGTGTGTGTGTGCGTGTGTGTGTGTGTGTGTGTACATCTTCAGCTGATCCTTCAAAGTCTGTGGGTTTTATTGTCATCCCCTTTTTATAGATTAGGAAGCTGCTGCTCAGATGGATTAAATCACTTGGCCCAGGTCATATGGCTAAGGGGCACTTGGTGTCCCGCAGTTCTGGAGATACAATTAACATAAGGTAAAATTCCAACTTTGTGTGGCCATTGTGAAAGCTTTTGCAAATATATGTGGTTTCCATCAGCTTGGTCCATGGTCACTACCACAATCAAGATGGAGACGGTTTCCATCAGCTCAAAAACTCCCTGCACCTCTTTGTCAGATAAGCTGCTCCGTGTACTTCAGCCTCTGGGAATGGATAGCCTGTTTTCAGTCCCTATAGCTTTGCCTTTTCCAGAATGTCATATAAATGAAATCATACAAGATGTGGCCTTTTGAGTCTGGCTTCTTTCGCCAGACATAATGATCCTGAGATTTATCCGTGTGGTTGCATGTATCAGTACTTCCTTCCTTTTTATGAGGAAGTGGTGTTCCACAGTGTGGATATACAGCAATTTGTTTAACCATTCACCTGTTGAAGGATGTCTGGGCTGTTTCCAGTTGACATTACATGTGAAGGACTCTAAACATTTGCATACAGGTTTTGGTGTCATCATACATTTTTATTTCTCTTGGGAAAATATATAGAGGTAAGATTGCCAGGTCGTATAGTAAATCTGTTTAACTTGATGAGAAACTACCCAGCTGTGTTCCAAAGAGACTACTACTTTGCATTCCCATCAGGAATATATAAGTTTTAGTTGGCTGGGCACTGTGGCTCATGCCTGTAATTCTGACACTTTGGGAGTCCAAGGTGAGAGGATTGCTTGAGGCCAGGAGTTTGAGACCCTCGAAACCTCAACATGGTGAGACCCCCATCTTTTTTTTTTTTTTTTTTTTTGAGACAGAGTTTTGCTCTTGTTACCCAGGCTGGAGCTCAGTGGTGCAATCTCAGCTCACCGCAACCTCCACTTCCTGGGTTCAAGTGATTCTCCTGCCTCAGCCTCAGGAGTAGCTGGGATTACAGGCATGTGCCACCACACCCAGCTAATTTTATATTTTTAGTAGAGTCCAGGTTTCTCCACGTTGGTCAGGCTGGTCCTGAACTCCCAACCTCAGGTGATCCGCCTGCCTCAGCCTCCCAAAGTGCTGGGATTATAGGTGTGAGCCACGGCGCCCGGCTGAGATCCCCATCTTTATAATTTTTTTTTTAATTAGCTGGAGGCTGGGCGCAATGGCTCATGCCTGTGATCCTAGCACTTTGGGAGGCCAAAGTGGGTGGATTGCTTGAGCTCAGGAGTTCGAGACCAGCCTGGGCAACATGGCGAAACCCGTATCTACTAAAAATAAAAAAAATTAGCTGGGTTTGGTGGCAGGCACCTGTAGTCCCAGCTACTTGGGAGGCTGAGGCATGAGAATTGCTTGAACCTGGGAGGCAGAGGTTGCAGTGAGCCGAGATCGCGCCACTGAGCTCCAGCCAGGGCGACAGAGACTCTGTCTTGATCAATCAATCAATCAATCAATCAGCTGGTGTGGTGGTTGGTGCACACCTGTAGTCCCAGCTACTTGGGAGGCTGAGGCAAGAGGATCATTTGAGGTCAGGAGTTCAAAGCTGCAGTGAGCTATGATCGCGCCACTGCATTCAGCCTGGATGACAGAGTTATACTATATCTCTTAAAAAAAAAGTGTCAGTTGCTCCACATCCTTGCCAGCATTTAGTATTGTTGTTTTTAAAGCTATTCTAATAGGTACATAGTATTTCATCAAGATTTTGCTTTCCATTTCCCTCATGACTGATGTTTTTTCACGTACTTGCTTATATGCCATCTGTATATTTACTTGAGTGGGGTGTCCAAATTTCTGTGGTCTGTTTTTCATTTTTGTTTTGTTTTGTTTTTGAGGCAGGGTCTTATTCTGTTGTCCAGGCTGGAGCGCAGTTGTGTGACCACCAGCTCACTGCAGACTTGACCTCCTGGGCTCAAGCAATCCTCTAGCGTCAGCCTTTCGAGTAGTTGAGACCACAGGCATGCACCACCACACCCAGCTAATTTATTTATTTATTTTTTCTTTTTTTTGTAGAGATAGGGTCTCCCTATGTTGTCCAGGCTGGTCTCCAACTCCTGGGCTAAAGTGATCCTCCTGTCCCAGCCTTGTTTGTTTTTTTCTTTTTTTTTTTTGTCTTTCGCATTTAATTGACACAGGATAATTGTACATGTTTATGGGATACAGTGCAATGCTTTGACACATGTATACATTGTGTAATGATCAAATCACAGTATTTAGCATATTCAGCACCTCACACATATACCATTTCTTTGAGGTAAAAACATTTAAAATCCTCTCTTTTAGCTATTTCAAAATATAGAATACAATATTGTTAACCGTAGTCTCCCTAGTATGCTATCAAACACTAGAAATTATTCCTTTTATCTAACTGTATTTTTATATTCATTAACCAACCCCTCTTCACCCTCCCTGTCCAGGTTCTGGTAACCACTATTCTACTCTTTACATCTGTGAGATCAACTTCTTAAGATTCCACATATGGGTGAGATCATGCAGTATTAGTCTTTCTGTGCCGGGCTTATTTCACTTAACAAAATGTCCTCTAGGTGGGTTCATCCATGTTGCTACAAACGGCAGGATTTCATTCTTTTTTATGACTGAAGAGTATTCCATTGTGTATATGTACCACATTTTCTTTATACATTCATCTGCTGATGAACACTTAGGCTGATTCTATATCTTGGCTATTGTGAATAGTGCTGCAATAAACACCGAGTGCAGATATAATGATTTCGTCTGCTTTGGATATATATATTCAGTAGTAGGATTGCTGAATCATATGGTAGTTCTATTTTTAATTTTTTGAGGAGCTTCCAAAATGTTTTCCATAATGGCTGTACTAATTTACATTCCTACCAACAGTGTATGAGATTCCCCCTTTCTCCACATTTATGCCAGCTTTTGTTATTTTTTGCCTCTTTGATTAGCCATTCTAATTGGGGCAAGGTGATATCTCATTGTGGTTTTGACGTGCATTTCCCTGATGATTAGTGATGTCGAGCATTTTTAAAATGTACTTGTTGACCATTTGTATGCTGTCTTTTGAGAAATGTCTATTCAGGTTTTTTGCCCACTTTTTAATCAGATTATTTGTTTTCTTGCTACTGAGTTGTTTGAATTCCTTATACATTCTGGATATTAAGCCCTTGTCAGATACACAGTTTGCAAATATTTTCTCCTATTCTGCAACTTGTCTTTTCACTCTGTTTATTGTTTCCTTTGCTGTGCAGAAGCTTTTTAAATTTGATGTAATCCCATTTGTCTATTGTTCCTTTTGTTGCCTATGCTTTTGAGGTATTATTTTTAAAAAATCCTTACCCAGACCAATATCATGAAGCATTTCCCCTATATTTTCTTGTAGTGGTTCTGTGTATGTGTGTGTGTGTGTGTGTGTTTGTGTGGTGTTTCTTTTTTCTTTTTTTTTTTCCAAAATGGAGTTTCACTCTTCTTGACCAGGCTGCAATGCAGTGGTGCAATCTCAGCTCACTGCAACCTCTGCCTCCTGGGTTCAAGCTATTCTTCTGCCTCAGCATCCTAAGTAGCCAGGAATACAGGTGTCCGCCACCATGCCTGGTTAATTTTTGTATTTTTGGTAGAGACAGGGTTTCACCATATTGTCCAGGCTGGTCTCGAACTCCTGACCTCGGGTGATCCACCCGCCTCAGCCTCCCCAAGTGCTGGGATTACAGGCGTGAGCCACCGCACCTGGCCTCTTCTAGTAGTTTTATCGTTTCAGTTCTTACATATAAGAACATTTAATCCATTTTTGAGTTTTTTTAATATGGTGAGAGATAAGGCTCTAATTTCATTCTTATGCATGTAGATGTCCAGTTTTCCCAGCAAAACTTATTGAAAAGTCTGCCCTTTCCCCAATGTGTGTTATTGGTGCCTTTGTTGAAAATTGGTTGCCTATAAGTACAGATTTATTTCTGTGTTCTCTATTCTGTTCCATTGGTCTATATGTCTATGTTTATGGTAGTGCCATGCTGTTTTGGTTATTATAGCTTTGTAGTATATTTTGAAGGTAGGTAATGTGATGGCCCCTCTGGCTTTGTTCATTTTACTCAAAATTGATTTCGCTATTCAGTCTTTTATGGTTCCATATGAATTTCCTGATTGTTTTATCTGTTTCTATGAACAATGTTATTGGTATTTTGATACAGGTTGCATCAAACCTGTAGATTGATTTGGGTAATGTGAACATCTTAACAATATCAATTCTTCCAATCCATGAATATGGGATATCTTTTCATTTATTGGTGTCTTCTTCCATTTCTTATATCAATTTTTTTATAGTTTTCACTGTAGAGCTCTGTGACCTCTTTGCTAAATTTATTACTAGGTACCTTAGTTTTTTGGTAGCTATGGTAAATGGGGTTGCTTTCTTGATTTCTTTCTCAGATAATTCACTATTGGCATATAAAAAAATCCTCCTGATTTTTATTTCCTACAACTTTACTGAATTCATTTATTAGTTCTAATGGGTCTTTTTTGGTGGAGTCTTTAGGGTTTTCTTTATATAAGATCATGTCATCTGTAAGCAGGGATGTTATGATTTGGATATTTGACCCCTCCAAACTTCATATTGAAATTTGATATCCATTGTTGGAGATGGGACCTAATGGGAGGTGTTTGGGTCATGCAGGCAGATCCCTCATGAATGACTTGGTGTCATCCTCGCAGTAATGAGGGAATTCGTGCTCTATTAGTTCCCACAATCGCTTGTTCAAAAGAGCCTGGCACATTCCCTCACACTTCTCTCTTGCCTCCTCTCTCATCAAATGATCTCTGCACACACTGGCTCTCTTTCCCCTTCCACCATGAGTGGAAAAAGCTTGAGGCCCTCACTAGATGCAGATGCTGACACTAAGCTTTTTGTACAGCCTGTAGAGCCATGAGCTAAATAAATCTCTTTTCTTTACAAGTTACCCAGCCTCAGGTATTCCTTTATAGCAATACAAATAGACTAAGACAGGAACAATTTGAGTTTGTATTTTCCAACTTGGATGCCCTTTATTTCTTTCTCTTGCCTAATTGTGCTAGCTAAAACTTCCAGCACTATTTTGAATAAAAGTGGTTAAAGTGGGCATCATTGTCTTATTCCAGGTCTTAGAGGAAAAGCATTTAATTTTTTCCAGTTCAATATGATGTTAGCTGTGTGTCTGCCATATATGGCCTTTATTGTGTTGAGATACATTTCCTCTATATCTGATTTTTTAAGAGTTGTATGATGAAGGGATGTCAAATTTTATCAAATGCTTTTTCTGTGTCTACTGAAGTCATTATATAGTTTTTGTCTTTGATTATGTTAATGTGATGTGTCATGGTTATTGACTTGCATATGTTGAACCATCCTTGCATCCCTGGGATGAGTACCACTCGATCATGGTTAATGATCTCTTTAATGTACTATTGAATTCAGTTTGCTAGTATTTTGTTGAGGACTTTTGCATCTGTGTTCATCATGTAGATTGGCCTGCAGTTTTCTTTTTTTGTGTGAGCGTGTTCTTTTCTGGTTTTGGTATCAGGGTAATGCCAGCCTCACAGAATGAGTTTGGAAGAATTCCCTCTTAATTTTTTTGAATAGTTTGGAAAACATTGGTAATAGTTATTTAAATATTTGGTAGAACTCAGCAGTGAAGTCCTCAGGTCCTGGACTTTTCTTTGATAGGAGATTTTATTATTAATTTAATCTCATTACTCATTATTCATTTGTTCCAATTTTCTATTTCTTCATAATTCAATTTTGTTAGGTTGTATGTGTTCAGGAATTTTTCCATTTCCTCTAAGTTTTCCAATTTGTTGCTATATAGTTGTTCATAATAGTCTCTTATGATCCTTTGTATTTCTGTGGCATCACTTGTAATGTTGCCTTTTCATCTCTGATTTTTTTTTTAATTTGGATTTTCTCTCTGTTCCTTAGGTAGTCTAGAGAACAGTTTGTTGATTATTTTGTATCAATATATCAACAAAACAAAGAAAACCAACCTTTATTTTGTTGATGTATTATATTGGGTTTTGGTCTCTATTTTGTTTATTCCTGCTCTCATCTCTATTTTTTATTTCTATCTACTAATTGTGGGTTTAGCTTGTTCTTGTTTTTCTAGTTCCTTGAAGCACGATGTTAGATTTTTTTATTTGAGATCTTTCTACTTTTTTGATGTAGGCATTTATTGCTATAAACTTCTCTCTTAGAACTTGTATTCCATAGGTTGTGGTATGTTATGTTTCCATTTTTAATTTGTCTCAAGAATTTTGTCATTGATCCATTGGTAATTCATGGGCATGTTGTTTAATTTTCATGTATTCATATGGCTTCCAAAGTTTCCCGTGTTATTGATTTTTAGTTTTCCATTATGATCAGAAAAGATACATGACATTATTTTTATTTAAAAAAATTTGTTGAGACTTGTTTTGTTACCTAAGTAACATATGGCCTATCTTGGAGAAAGTGCCATGTGCTATAGAGAAGAATGTATATTCTGCAGCTGCTGGATAAAATGATCTGTAAATGTTTTTTAGGTCCATTTGATCTAGAGTTTAGTTTAAATACAATGTTTCTATGTTGATTTTCAGTCTGGATGATCTGTTCATTGCTGAATGTGGGGCTGGGTATTGGAGTCTCCTACTATTATTGTATTGCAATCTATCTCTTCCTTTAGAAGTTAGATATAATAATATTTATATATATATATATATTTGCTTAATATATCTGGGTGCCCCAATGTTGGGTGCATGTGTATTTATAATCATTATATCCTGTGATGAATTGACCACTTTATTATTATATAACAAGTGTCTTTTCCTCTTTTTACAGCTTTTGATTTAAAGTCTGTTTTATCTGATATAAGTATGGCTACTCCTGCACTCTTTTATTTTCCATTTGCATGGAATATCATTTTCCATCCCTTTACTTTCAGTTTATTCGTGTCCTTACAGGTGAACTGAGTCTCTTATAGGCAGCACATAGTCAAGTTGTGTTTTCTTATCCATTCAGCCACTCTGTGTCTTTTACCTGGGAAACTTAATCCATTTACGTTGAATTTATTCCATAAGTTGATGGAATAAATCCATCAATTTATTATTGATAGGTAAGGACTTACTCCTGCCATTTTTTAAGTGTTTTTCGGCTGTTTTGTACATCCTATTTTCCTTTCTTTCTCTCTTATTGTTTACCCTTGAGGTTTGGTGATTTTCTATAATAATAAGCTTTGATTCCTTTCTCTTTTTCATTTGTGTATCTGCTATAATTTTTTCCTTTGTAGTTACTATGGGGTTTACATTAACAATCTTAGAGTTATAGTATACTATTTTAAGCTGACAATAACTTATCTTTGGCTGCGTTTAAATATTCCAGACTTTTACCCTAACTGCCCCCCCCATTTTTAATTTTGTTGCTTAATTTATATCTTTTTATATTTTATGTTCCTTAGCAACTTACTTTAGCATAGTTATTGTTGATCATTTTGACTTTTAACCTTCTGCTATAGTTTGGATATGTTTGTCCCTCAAACCTCGTGTTGAAATTTGATCCCCGGTGTTGGAAGTGGGACCTAATGGGAGGTGTTTGGATCATGGGGGTGGATCCTTCATGAAAGGTTTGGTTCTGTTCTCATGGTAATGAATGCGTTCTTGCTCTGTTAGTTCCTGTGAGAGTTCCCCCAAGAGCTCATTGTTTAAAATAGCCTGGCACCTTCTCTCTCTCTCTTGCATTTATTTATCACCAAGTGATCTTTGCACATGCCTGCTTCCATTTTCCTTCCTGCCATGAGTGGAAGCAGCCTGTAGCCCTCACCAGAAGCAGATGGTGATGCCATGCTTCTAATACAGCCTGTAGAACCATGAGCTAAATAAATCTCTTTTCTTTATAAGCTACCCAGCCTCAAGTATTCCTTTATAGCAACCCAAAAATGGACTAAGGCACCTTCATACTAGAGGTTTGAAAAAGTATGTACCATCATTACAGTAATGTAGTATTCTGAATTTGATAACAAATTTACCTGCACCAGTGAGATTATGCTTTCATATGTTTTCACAATAGTAATTATTGTTCTTTTACTTCTGGTTGAAGTACTCCCTCAAGTATTTCTTGTGAGGCTGGTCTAGTGGTGATGAATACCCTCAGCTTTGCTTGTCTGGGACAGAGTATTTCTCCTTCATCTCTGAAAGATAGTTTTGTTGGGCATAATATTCTAGGCTGGCAGGGTTTTTTTTCCTTTCAGCACTTTGAATATATTATCCCGTTCTCTCCTGGCCTACAGGGTTTGTGCTGAGAAATCTGCTGATAGTTTAATGGGAATTTTCTTATAATGACTTCATGCTTTTCTCTTGCACCTTTTAAAATTCTCTCTGTCTCTGACTTCTGACAGTTTAATTATAATGTTCCTTGGAGAGGACCTCTTTGGGTTGAACCTGTTTGAGGTCTTTTGAGCTTCATGGATCTAGATGTCCATATCTCTATCAAGACTTGGACAATTTTCAACTATTATTTTGTTAAATAAGATTTCTGTGACTTTTACCAACTGTTAGTCCTCTGAAAACCTCATAATGAAGTTATTTGTCAGCTTAATGGTGTCCCACATGTCCTATAAGCTTTCTTTACTCTTTTTGATTCTGTTTCCTCTTTCGTACTCTGGGTTATTTCAAAAGACCTGTCTTTAAGTTTAGAAATTCTTATTTCTACTTGATCTAGTCTGCTGCTGGTGTTCTCAATTACATTTTTAATTTTATTCATTGAATTCTTCAGCTGTAAGACTTTGTTTGGTTCTTTTTTTATACACATCTGTCTCTTTGCTGAATTTCTCATTCAGATCATGATTTGTTTTCCTGATTTCATTGAATTCTTTACCCATGTTCTCTTTTACCTCACTGAGTTCCCTTAAGATAATTATATTGAGTTTTTTCCAGGCAATTTGTAAATTTCTATTTCTTTGGGGTCAGTTAGTAGAGAGGTATTGTTTCTCTGATGGTGTCATATTTCTTTTTTTTTTTCATGTTTGTTGTGTTCCTGCATAGATATCTGTACATCTGGTGGAATGGTCACCTCTCCCAATTTTATAGGGTGGCTTTCATAGGGAAAGACTTTCATCTTCAGATATCTCCTAGAGTATAGGTTGGGTAGGGTGCATTGGCTTTGGTTCCAGGTAGGCACAGTAGTAATCTCTATGAAGTTTCTTTTGCTGTATCAACATCAGTGATGCCTGTGAGTACCTCAGTGACCTAGGCTGCTAGAGTTTGTGTGGCTGATCCACCCCACTTGGGTGCTGCTCCTGTGGAGGTGGGGCACCAGACTAGTTTGCATGCTGAGGGAGTATTTCAAGAGTTCTTTATACATTCTAGATACAAGTCATTTATCATTATGTGATTTGCAAATATTGTCTTTGAGTCTATAGCTTATCATCTTATTCTCATTTTATTCCCATAATGTTGTGTCTTTCAAAGAATAGGTGTTCTTAATTTTGATGAAGTAAAATGTATCAATTTATTCATTGATGAATTGTGTTTTTGATGTCATATCTGAGCAATCTTTGCCTCATTCAATATCACAAACATTTTCTATGCTTTTAGTTTTGTAATTTTATATTATGTCTATGATCTGCTTTGCATTAACATTTGTATATGGTGCAAGGTATAGATTAAGAGGTGTTTTTCTTTTTAACGTATGGATATCCAAATTTTCAGTACCATTTATTAAAATGACTGTCCTTTTTCCATTGAATTGCCTTTGCACTTTTGTTGAAAATCAATTGGTCATATATGTGTGATTCTGTTTCTAGATTATTTCATTGATAACTACCCTTTTGCCAATTCTATACTACCTTAATTACTGTGTTATTATGGTAAGTCTTGAAATCAGGTAGAATGTCTTCCAACTTCGTTCTTTTTCAAAAATTGTTTTGGCAATTCTGCTTCCTTTGCCTTTTCATATAAAATTTAGAATTAGTTTGTTCATTTCTAAAAAAAAAATCCTGGGAATTTAATCGGAACTGCATTGAATCTATAGATCAGTTTGGGGAGAATTAACATAACTATTGGGTCTTCACATCAATATGGTATGTTTCTCCACTTATTTAGGTCTCCTTTGATTTCTTTCATTAGTGCTCTTTAGTTTTCAGCATCCAGATCTTAAACATATTTTGTTTGATTCATTATTAACTTTTTTGTATTTTTGTTGCTATCATAAATGATACTGTTTTTTCCTCATTTCCAGTTTTACATTGCTGTTATATAAAAATGCAGTTTATTTTTGGTTGTTGTATATCGACCTGAGCTTAGGTCCTTATGGCTCCACATCCAGCTCTATGCCTCCCACTCCCCACCCTCTAGACTGTCTCCTTGGCAGCAGGAGCAGCCCTGGGAACTAGGTTACTATGTTATGATCCCCATGCCTGACTCTGAGTCACCTTAAAGGAGTGAGTCACCAGCCTGTCTTGCGGTAGTTTTCCTCTCCCTAAAGCAAGGATTAAACCACTTGCTCTCTTATTGCTCCCAGGAATGTTAAAGATGAGTGACTAAGGCAGCAAGGGCGTCAGTACTCTGACATGAATAGTTTGACGTAATTGAGACCTGGTAGTTTTGTGGGTTTTTTGCTAATCCAGGTGTTATTGTCAATTACATGTTGAGAAAAAGAGATAAAGGTGGGATGAGTCAGGAGACAGCTGCTCACACTCTGTAGGGCTCCAGCTGCTTTCCTCCACCCTCTCACACAGCCCCAGAAGACCCCTGGTCCTCCCTTGTTTTGCTTACTCTCCCACCCCAAAAGTACCTCCTTCTCCCCTCACCTTTCTGTTTTACCCATCTGAGAGATCCAGCTTGAGCCTTCCCTCCTTACCTTCTTCTGCTGCATGACATTACCCGGCACCTGTCAATCTCCCTGAGGCCATGACAGACAGCAGTGTCTCCCAGCTCAGGGTTAGATATCTGTCCCATCGCCCAAAAATATGAACGTGAGGAGGGCATCTTTTCTGTGGCCTGTCATAGGACCCATTATATGCCCCAGTCATGATGGGGGCTTAACAAATAAGTGAGTAAAGCCATGCTATGCTCAGGGTCTGCAGCTTTTCCTTCCCCTCCTTTCTTTGTGGTTTGCTGTTGTCTTGGGAGGGCCTTTTGTCTGGGTTTGACAGTGAACATGAGTAACGTGAGCAGGGGTTTTGGCAAGAAGAGTGGTGAGCAGAAGCTGGTGGAAACTTGGGGGCTGCACGGGACCTAACTTTTGAAACCGAAAGCAAAGTCAAGTCTAAAATACATCACATTAACCCTCTTTTGGTCTGTCTGTCTCTTTCTCAGACAGTGTCCCTGCTGAGAGTAAGAAGTGTTCTCAAAGCCTTTTCCACAGCAGGAATGGGGCACGCGGGACTCGCATCCATTCATTCACAAAATGGTACCTGGTACAGAGTAAGGGATTAGAGAATATTGTTTGAATAAATGAACAAATGATTCTGCCTTATGTGCCAGGCACTGTGCTAGCTCTTTGGGACACTAAGATAAATAGAAAATGATGTTAATCGCCCAGGTGCGGTGGCTCATGCCTATAATCCTAGCACCTTGGGAGGCCTAGGTGGGGGGATCACCTGAGGTCAGGAGTTCAAGACCAGCCTGCCCAACATGGCAAAACTCCGTCTCTACTAAAAATACAAAAAATTAGCCGGGCGTGATGGCGGGTGCCTGTAATCCCAGCTACTTGGGAGGCTGAGACAGGAGAATCGCTTGAACCCAGGAGGCAGAGGTTGCAGTGAACCAGGATCGTACCACTGCACTCCAGCCTGGGCAACAAGAATGAAACTCCATCTCAAAAAAAAGAAAGAAAATGATATTAATCCCCAAGCAGCTCATGGCCTAGTGAGGGAGGCAGACACAAACATATAAATAACACTCTGTGGGTAATCCCAGTGAGAGAGATCTCTTTAAGTGTATGTAGCGAGATCAGAGAGAGGAAAGTACCAAGGAAGGCTTCCTGGAGGAGGTAACATTAGGCTTTCAAGAACGAATAGGAGCTGGTCAGGTGTTAGTGAAGGGGTGAATGGGGAAGAGGCACAGGGACAACCTGAGTGTGGGGATGGGGAGCAGCATGGTGCTTTGGTGGTGCTACCAGCAAAGGTGAGTAGTCTGTGGCGTTCCCTCTGAAGCCGAGGACCACCACCAGCCCTATGGCTGCAGGGTCAGCACTGCAGCTGGGACCATCTAGAACCTGGTTGATCTGGCATGGGAAGAAGTTGTTGAGTGATAACAGGTGCTGGCTTCTGTGCTGAGGCTTCTAAAGGTCCTCAGTGAATCCTCACCACAACCCCCCAAGGGACGTACCAGGACTAGTCATTTTACAAGTGAGGAAATGGGTGCAGGGAGGCAAAGGAGCTTCCCCAAGGTCTCTGGCTTCTCAGTGGCAGAGCCAGGAGCCCTGACCCGTGCGGGATCCTGTCTGCCTAGAGTTGCTTCTGGAGAACAGCGGGGAGGGATGCTGTTTACTGAACACCTTGTGTGGCTTGGTGCTGGGCTGGGCAGCAGACATCTATGATCTCATTTTATTCTCACAAATATATGGGTGGGCGGTTTTATCTGCATTTTACAAGGGAGGACACTGCCCCGTCCGATGTCACAGTTTTGGACTCAGAAATCCCCACTCCCAACACCACCCGCACTCTTGTCTTGCCATGGCCCATTGGCCAACAAGCACACCATGCTCTGGACCCGTTTCTGAACCTCTTTCTGGGGTTGGCACCAACTCCCGGAAGATGCGTTTGTACTTGCTTTTTCTACTCAGATCTCACGGTGGCCACTGAGCCTCTCCAAAAGCCTCCTCCAACACCCAACACCCTATTCTGTATCATTCTATATGCATTTGAAATGGGCTTCTGATGTCCTCTGGTGTTGGTCACCCCCAAGTGTCCATGAGAAGGTGAGCCCCTTTGGGCAGGGACCACCCTTTGTGCGGGCTTCCCGAGGAGAGTGGCCTGTTGCCTTGCACAAAGCTGATGGGAAACGTGAGCTCTGTAGTTGTGGGGGTCACACTGTCTGTGTTGTATCGTTGCTGGAGAATTCGCCGGCTCGGGAGTTTTGGGGACGCCCTCCTCAGCTTGAGCTGCAGGCCCATGTCTGTCCCCTCATCCTGGCTCCCCAGGAGTCCTGCTGAGGCCTCCCTATAGGAAGCCAAGCTCTGAGACACAGAGCCACCGTCACCAGAGCCTCCTACGGGAAAGGAAGAGCCAGCCTCCTTTCCTTTGGGGCAGCTGGAAAACAATGTACAGCACATTTTGAGAAAGTCTCTGCAGAACAAGAAAATTGACAAACACTTTCGGGTCTGTAGTCAAAGGAATCTGGAGTATGCTGCCTCCTTAGTTCATGATTGGCAGAAAATAAAAGTGTATTTTTTTGTTTGTTTTTTGGGTTTGTTTTTTTTTTTTTAGTATAACAATGACTTATACAGTTGAGGTGAAGTGAAAATATCATTACAATAGAGGCAACATTAACTTGCTACCGATTGTGCCTGGTACTCATTGCAGGTAAGAGGTGAGCCATGCTGTTGGGGGCTGGTCTCTGTGGGCTAAGAGGTCCCCGGGCCTTCCGTCCTCCCTCACTTTCTGCAGGCAAGTAGGATGCGTCCTCCATGGAGTCTCTGCATTTTCTAACTCAATGATGGAGTCAGATATCCCGGTAGGGGACCAGACTTGGGGGCCACAAGATGGGCCTAAAAGTGCATCTTGAAGGCCTAGTGTCACCTCCTCCAGGAAGCCTTCCTTGGTACTTCTCTCTCTCTGATTTCACTATATACACTTAGAAAAAAAGCTTTTCTTTTCTATTTTTTTGTTTGTTTGCTGTTGTTGTTATTTTGAGATAGGGTCTCACTCTGTCACCCAGGCTGGAGTGCAGTAGCATGATCATGGCTCACTGCAGCCTTAACCTCTCAGGCTCAAGCAATCCTCCCATTTCAGCCTCCAGAATAGTTGATACTACAGGCGTGTGCCACCATGCCTGGCTAATTTTTGTATTTTTTGTAGAGACAGGGGATCACCATGTTGCCCAGGCTGATCTTGAACTCCTAGGCTCAAGTGATTTGCCCACCTTGGCCTCCCACAGTGCTGGGATTACAGGTGTAAGTCGCCATACCCGGCCTGCAACAAGCTTTGATCTTGAACATGTGAGTTATTTTTACCAAGCCTCAGTTTCCTGATCTGTAAATGGGTATAACACCACACTGGGTGGATGTGAGGCTTCCACACACTGATAGGTCAACAGCAGTGCAGTGCCCTGGAGGTGGACCAAGCATTTCTCAGTGTTGAAAGAGTAACTCATTAGGTGCTGACCGAGGACAGCACCTCCCCAGCTGTTGGGGGACAGAAGGGGGCGCCGTTCTCGAAGCAGCTGCCCCGCTTTTGGGGATTTGGGGGATTTTGCTGTTGTGAGGGTGAGCCCTACCATCTGCACCCCTTGCTCGGGCCCCGGCACTGCAGTGGGAGACTCACAGAACACTCTGGACAGAGGTTAAATGGTGAGGAACAAGGGTCCCCCCAGTGGCAGAGCTGGGGCTTCAGCAGCATGGGCTCCTGGTGCCTGTCACTTCCTGTGATAAGTAAATCTTGTCCAGTCTCCAGATTGCTTTGGATCCAGAGGATGAGAAGGGCTATGCCAAGTGGGCAGTGTCCTGGGCATGGCAGAGAGGGGGCCATGATATGGACCAAGAAGCATGAACCAGCTTTTACAGTATCCAGCACCAGGGGTGCCCCAAACCCCAGACTCTGACAAGGAAGGAGGAGGCTGTTTCAGAGCACGGTTGGCACCACAGCTAACAAGTAGTAAGTGTTCCTGAAAGATGGGACATGTGGCCAGAAGCCACTATGCAGGGCGATCCTCCAAGTCTTAGATGAACAACGGGGATAGGGAAGGGCTTGAAAACTCTTTTTATACCGGACACTCGGAAAGTGTCTTTGGCTTGACAACAATATCCATGGCTTTGGCTTTTCTCACCATCTTCAAGTGCTCACATGTACATGCAGGTGCACACACACATGCACAGGCACACAAGCACACACAGATGCACACACACACATGCATGCACACACACACGTGAGTACACACACGCACACACATGCACACAGAGAGATGCACACATGTACACACAAGCAGGGCTTACATGTAAAGGGGACTACTTCCTACGGCCCCTAGGCCTGGGCGGCGGCTCTACCCAGAAACATTTGTGTCCTGTCACTCCCCACGGGGCCCACTGCTGCCCCCGCAGCCCCCCTCCCGGCAATGGGTAGAGTTACTCAGGCTTTTCAAAAAACCTCACCTGAGTCTCCGCCAGTTTTCTTTCTGAGTGGTATTTGCATACACTACTCCTAGACACGCACATCCAACTGTGAGAGGGGACATTCTGAGGCCTCATCAGTTTCATGTCTCAGCCCCCAACCAACTGTCTCCTGGGCTTTGGTAGAGCTTGGAACTAAGTGCCCGTAGCCCGGTGGCACATGCAACCTTGCACTTAGTGTGACAGACATCAGGCAGCTGCTGAACACTGCTCGATTCACTGAAGGCGGGTGGCCAAGCAGGCCCTTCTGACCAGGTTCTGGTGCCATCGCTGCTTGGCCCCATGCATAGGTTAGTGATAATACGCTCCTTCCTACCCAGCCTCCCTGAAGCACCTGTCGGCTGGCAGGGTTACTGAAAGAACTGACCTGGGGGGCTTATGGCTGCTGGAGTAGTAACTGCCCCATCAGATACAGAGGCCATCAGAGCCAGGGCCTTCGGTGCAGCCCAGGCTCTGGGAGGGTACAGGCTGTCTTGGGGGACCACAGACAGGCACCTGCATGCAGTGCGTGACTGGAGGGTCTGGGAAGGGCCCTGCTCTGTGGGCCCCTCACTCCTCACTCTGGAGTCTGAAGTCTCGGGGCTGAAGAAGAGGCCACCCATGGTGAGCTGGGAGGAGCTGAGCCACCCTAGAGAGTGGAGCCATCTTGAGGGAGTTGGTTCCCTGTGTTGGCCTCTCTTCCCCCCACCAAATGCAAAGGACATGGGTGGGTGTTGGGGAGTGACTGCAAAGGTGGTCTCTAGGCCCAACTGGCTTTAAGAATGAAAGTCCTTTGATTTGCGCTGAGACAGCGCGTCTCTGTCCAACGCACTGGGGATGCCCACGCCAGCCTGCAGGTCTCTGCCAGGCATGCCCATGAGGCGCTGCTTGGCTTTAGAAGGGAGCCTGATGCCCAGGCCAAGGTCCAGGCATGGACGTAGGTGACCAAGGCCATCACAGGGCATTGGGGGCCTGGGGACAGTTCCCCAGGAAGGGAGGGGGCCAGGGCCATCTTGCATTCTATCCCATTTTTACCTTGGCCTACCCTACATTCAAGGAAGGTTCTCCCAAGCCCACTGGAGTGGACTTGTTTGCTTCTTAGAGGAGCCAGGAGTTCTCAACAAACACCAATGCAAGCAGAGAGCTGGCCAAAGACCCTGACTGGGAGAAAGGTTGGAAGCAGGCCTGGCACCGGCCACGAGGCCTGGTCGTGGGTGCTCTCTGTCCCGCCTGCTCCGTCCAGGAGGTGTCTGAGGTACAGAGCTCACGGTGGTCCTCTGGCCCATCTCAGATGTCATCTGAACGAAGTGGTTGCAAGTGGCTCAGGGGGAAATCAGAGACCAGGGCCCCCGGCCAAGCCTGGCGATGGGGGCGGGGCAGAGACTCCTGAGAATAGGGACCAAGCGATGGGGGGTCAGACAGAGACTCCTGAGAATAGGGACCAAGCATGTCTGCGTTAGCTTTGCATCCTTGTGCTCAGCACGGACTTGGCACAGAACAGCTGCTCCGAGTGTCTATGGAGTAAAAGGTGGAGCCCCTAAGCCTTCTGCGAGCAGCGGGGCCAGTGGGGTCCCGGTCATTAGGAGCAGCCCCTCCCCTCCTCCCCACACCTCGCCTCGCTCCTGCCAGGTGCACTCTCTTGGCCAGGCCTCTGCTGACCTCAGCTGTCTCTATGTCCTGAGCCCCTCGGCCACTTGTGGGAGCCTCAGAGGAGACGTAGGGACAGGGTAGGGAGGAAGAAGCCACCCTGGGCAGCACCTCTGCCCTGGCTGGAGTCTCCCTGCTGAGCTGCAGCTCCACAGGCTGCTCTCGATTTCGGTGACGGTGCCAGGTGGGCATGCGTGGCCATCAGCCTCTGGGCACTGCCACCTACAGTAAGCCCTGGGTGCCAGGCAGCCTGGGCCCTCAGCCTCCATAGCATGCCTTGCTGGGCAAGCATCAGAGCTGAGAGGACAATGGTGATCATCTAGTTCATCTCTCTGAATTGGCAGGAGGGGAAACTGAGGCCCCAAGTCTGGCACTCATTGGCAGCA
The DNA here is from genome assembly GCF_006542625.1 of Nomascus leucogenys. Lineage (NCBI taxonomy): Eukaryota > Metazoa > Chordata > Mammalia > Primates > Hylobatidae > Nomascus > Nomascus leucogenys. The sequence continues at coordinate 8,266,074 of NC_044404.1, forward strand.
GGGCCCAGGGTTCTCCCTCCACTCACACGCCTTCCTTTGCCACCCATTGGTGCCTGTGTGCCCAGCGCCAGCCAGGTGTTCCAACCTCCCCGCCCATATGAAAGCAACAGAGGCCAGAGGCTGCCCCGGAATACTCCTCCTGTCCCAGCCTCCCCTGGCCCTCAGCAGACAACACCTAGGAGCTTCTTTAAGTGCCTGCCTGTGGCCATCTTTCCAAGGTCATGACCACGGCAGCCTGAGAGAAGGAGCTGCACAGGGAGCCCAAGAGCTTTGACCTCCCAGCAGTGAGCTGCTGAGAGGCTGAGAGGAAAACTGGGCCCACCTATCCAGGGCATGCAGGCTGGACTTCCGTCATCTACTAGACAATCCCAGATGGACAGACAGAGTGGACCGAGAAGGGGATGGTGGGAAAGAGCACGACCTGATTGTCCGAATACTTCTTCTTGGAGGGAGGAGAGCCCACTATCAGCCCAAGATATCCGGAGACCCCTGGCCTCCATCAGAGCCGGCCCTTCTGTCCTGAAGGGGAGGCCTTCCATCCTGCCCCTCTGGCCACCAGCCACTAAACTTACCAGTCCCTTAGCCCCACAGGCTGGTAGAGAGCCTGACCAGTGGGAAATGAGACCCACGCCCCACCCTTGAGGGCAGAGTGCAGCATGAGGACTCACCTGACACGTGCAGCCTCCCAAGGGCTTCCTGGGCCACGGCTGGTATTTCGTGACTGTCACCTGTCCCAGGTATGACTTCCCACTTGACTGTGCTGAGCCCTCCCAGCTGCCTGTGGGGTAGGAGGTATTGCCATCTCCACAGGAAGGAACAAGGGCTCAGAGAAGCTAATTCTTCTGCCCAAGGCCACCGGCTCACACAGAACAAGAGACTAGGACCCCTTATTTAGCTTTCAAATGCAAAATAAATTTTTTTATTCTCAGAGGGAAACCCCCAACTCCTCACCTCATTTTCCTGGGCACCTCAGCAAGGTGACACCCAAGTTCTTTTGGAATCGGGCAAATCATTGCAGGGCCTTTCAAGCTCAAGGGACTTTCCCTGTTGATGGGTGGGCTGAGTCCTGGACCTGGCCAAGAACAGAAGGCCAGGAGAGTCACTGAGCAGGAAGGAGCCGGGTACCCTCAGCTGTTGCTTTCTGCCACTGCCTCAAGACAGAGAGCTTCGAAGGGAATGGGGGCCAGTAGGTTTTTGTTTCAAAGAGCAAAGGATGTGGCTGGAGGCTTTTCTCCAGTTGCTCTCCCATCCTTGAAGGAAAGCAGTAAGGATTTGTTATAGTTGATTTTAAAGTGAGCTGTAAATGGGTAAACTTAGGTTAAGGCAGAATTGGAAAAGGACTAGATTGGGCATTTTTCACTGGAGTACAGCCTGGACCTGGGAAATAGAGACAGAATGGGGAAGAAAGAACCAAAGACACGGGCATGACCCCCCAAAAACTGGTGGACATGGGGCCCAGGGCCTGCAGCAGAGCTGCCCCCTGAGCTTCTGGGTGAGGGTCCCAGCCCTCACCCTCACCTGGCTCGAGCCTCTGAATGGCCAAGCCCCTTCCGCCTGTGGTCAGGAGCCCACGTGGGTGCAGAGTGACACGTGGAGCCCATCTGATGGCTTTGTGTTTGAACAGGCCAGACCACAATTCCTGATTCAGCAACATCTTCAAAGATTTGATAACCATAGAAACAATAACTCTTTGCAAAAAAAAGAAAAAGAGACACCATCACCCAAAGAGGGAGAGGAGGCCCTGGTGAATATTTATGACCAGAGGCTACAGAATTCAGAATGTACTTATCTCAGGTCAGGTTGAAGAACTCGTGACCTGAGAGTCCTTGAGTGTGGACCACTTGATGATGTCCCCACAGCCCATGTGGCGGGGCTGGAAATACGGAGCCCCGAAGGTTGCAGGCTCCTTAATGCCATCAAAACGCAGATGCTGAGGAAAAGCGGGGCGTTCTGGGCCCACACGGAGCACTCTGCTGGGAGACACTTGCTAGTTGTGTCACTAAAGGGGTTGTGGATTCCTAATGTGCATGGAGGATGGGTGTCTATGTGTGTGTGTGTGTGTCTGTGTATGTGTGTATATATGTGTATGTCTGTGTGTGTATGTGTTTATGTATGTGTGTGTGTGTGTGTGTGTGTGCGCGCACGCACATCCATGCACGTTTTAGTGTCTTTTTTGGAGAAGCAAATAGACTCCATCATATATTCGATTCTCACCACAGTCATCCTGGTTTTCTAAGCAATTATCTTGCTCCATTCCTCTGGGTAAGGAGCCAGCTGGTTCAGAACAGGCCCTCACGCTCTTTCCATCACCGTGGTTTGGAGGGGCCACGTCAGACCCTGGGACGGCAAGTTCAGTCATTTCAAGCTTCCCTGGGGCATGAGCAGGGGTCCCCCTCTTTGGCGCAATGACAGTTCTAGTCCCCGACTGATGCAGGATGTTTCAGGGTCCTCCCAGCCTCCGCTCCTTCCATCTGCGCCTCTTCTGTGCTTAGCGCCCATCCTCTGTCAATGGAGGCAGCTGGCTGACTTTATGAGAATCACCAGCCTTTAAAGTATTAGTATCAAGGCCGGGTGCAGTGACTCACGCCTATAATCCCAGCACTTTGGGAGACTGTGGCAGGCAGATCACGAGGTCAGGAGATCGAGACCATCCTGGCCAACATAGTGAAACCCCATGTCTACTAAAAACACAAAAGATTAGCCAGGCGTGTGACATGCACCTGTAATCCCAGCTACTCAGGAGGCTGAGGCAGGAGAAGCGCTAGAACCTAAGAGGTGGAGGTTGCAGTGAGCCGAGATCGCGCCACTGCAATCCAGCCTGGTGACAGAGTGAGACTCTGTCTCAAAAAAAAAAAAAAAAAAAAAGGGAATTAGTATCAAGTTAAATTAATTTCTTTTTTTTTAAGTCGTGATTCAGAAGGCTGAGGCCACCCTTGCTGGCAGCTGATCTTTGAGGAAGTACTAGTTCAGAGAGAGACTCTTGGCCCATGTCAGGACTCAACAAATGTGGCTGAATGAACGAATGAATGATTGTGATGGGATAAAGCCAGCTTTTTGCCATGATTTTAAAAAGCAAGTCTGAAGACCCAGGCCCTTCCACCTGTGCCAAGTGCCAGGACCCTCGCCTCCTTGGCCATTCCTCAGCTAGTCTTGTGTACCTTGGTAAGGTCGATCGCTCCCTTCTCTTGGTTTCCAAGACACCACCTTCTCCCAGCTTTCCTCCTACCCCTTGGTTTCCTCTATTTCAGGATCTTTTCTCCCCACTCTGGGATTCCAGAGTCCACTTCATGGTCCTCTTTCTGCTCCTCAACACTTTTGTTGTTGTTGTTGTTGTTGTTGTTGTTGTTGAGATGGAGTCTTACTCTGTCACCTGAGCTGGAGTGCAGTGGTGCAATCTCGGCTCACTGCAACCTCCACCTCCCAGGTTCAAGTGATTCTTCTGCCTCAGCCTCCCGAATAGCTGTGATTACAGGTGCCCACCACCAATGTGCCTGACTGATTTTTGTATTTTTAGTAGAGACAGGATTTCGCCATGTTGCCCAGGCTTGTCTCAAACTCTTGACCTCAGGTGATCCGCCCACCTTGGCCTCCCAAAGCGCTTGGATTACAGGCATGAGCCACCGCGCCTGGCTTCTCAACACTTCCTGATGACCTCCTCCCGTCCCCAGGACCTGAAAGGCTGTCTCTATGCCAGCGGCCCCAGATGCGGATCCCTAGCCCAGGGCTTTGTGTTGAATTTCACATTTGCTCATCCACCTGTCCACTCCACATCTCCACTTGGCTGTCGAACAAGTATCTCAAATATCAAGAGCCCAAAGCTGAGTCCCTGAACTTCCCCTCCCGAGTCCCACTTCACTGCAGCCTGCCCATCTTGGTCATAGGCAACCCTGTCCTTCTGAGCTCTCTGGGCAAGCACGTTGGAGCATCCCGGACTCTGCTCTCCTGCCCACCTCCACCCCACTCAGTGCAGCCTGTTGGCTCTGCCCTTGCATGCTGCCGGGACCTGAGTCTGGACCACCGTAGCCACCTCCACCCTGGGCCCTTCTGGCCATTATCAACACTGCAGCCAGAGGGATCTTCAGACACAGGTCAGATCAGGTCACTGCCCTGCCAGAAACCCTGCAGCAGCTCCTGCCTCACTCAGATTAAAAGCTCAGTCGCTGCAGCCTCTGTATTCCTAACCTCAGAGCTCCACCTTCCATCCCACATTGTCTGTGTAGACAGGTGGCTGGGCACTCCCCATTCATGCAACACTTTCTTCCCTTGCTTTTCCAGGGAAAAGGCCCCAATCTTCTTCTTCTTTTTATTTTTATTTATTTATTTATTTATTTGAGACGAAGTTTTGCTCTTGTTGCCCAGGCTGGAGTGCAGGGGCACGATCTCAGCTCACTGCAACCTCCACCTCCTGGGTTTAAGTGATTCTTCTGCCTCAGCCTCCCAAGTAGCTGGGATTACAGGCATCTGCCACCATTCCTGGCTAATTTTTTGTATTTTTAGTATTTTTAGTAGAGATAGAGTTTCATCATGTTGGCCAGGTTGGTCTCGAACTTCTGACCTCAAGTGATCCGCCCACCTCGGCCTCCCAAAGTGCTGGGATTACAGGCGTGAGCCACCATGCCCAGCCCCAATCTTCTTGACTCATGACTGTTGGGGGTCCCAGGGCTCCCTTCCTGGGCCACCTCTCTGTCTACACACACTCCCTAGGTGAGCTCACTTGGTCTTGTGGTTCTAAACACCACAAGGCACATTTAAGCTGATGCTTCCCAAACTGATTCCTTGGGCCTGGCCTCTGCCCCTGAAGTCTAGACTCAGACTCCTAAGTGTCTACTCATCCTCCTGACCTGGACGTTTGCATTTCAAACTGACCATGGCCACATGGAACCCACACCCCACCACCACCCAGCATCCTCCTCCTGTCATCCCACCTGAACCAAGACATGGCAGTTTTCACCTTCCAGCTGTTCAGCCAAAATCATCAGCATCATCCATGGCCCACCCCATTCTTCCTCTCCATCCCCCACCCATCAGCAGATCCTGCGGGCTCTTCCTTCAGAGTGCTCTCTGCTTCTCACCGCCCCCACAGTTTTGCCACGCTGGACAACTCCACCATCCCGCCCTCCATCCTGATCATCATAACAGCTGCTTGTTTCTGCCATTGGCCCCCGTGGTCTCTTTGTTACCTGGAGCCATCAGCTCATGTCACTTCCCTGCTCAGAAGCCCCCAGGAGGAGGCTTTGCAGCTTACTGAGAGCAACAGCCCCAACCCCAGTGGGGACCTCCACTCTGGGCCCGCACACCCTCCTCAACCCATGCGGTTCTCCATGCATGCCCCTCCTTTGGCCTTCACACTCATGAGCCCATCCACCTGGAGCACCTGCCCAGTCCTGCGTGCTTGGCTGCCTGGCTCCCCCTCCTCTCCCCTCTGTCTGGGCAGGCTGAGTTCCATCACCCCATTGGAGAGACCTTTCCAGACCGGCCACCCAGTGCCCTGCTCCCTGCTCTGTCTTGTTTTTCTCCATTGCTTTTCTTACCATGTACAGTGCTGTGTTTACTCATTTGTTCGCTGTCTGTCTCTCCACTAGAGTGGAGCTTCATGGGGCCACATATGTTTGCTGCTGTATCCTCAGTGCCTACCACAGCACCGGGCCCTGGTGGCACTCAGGAAATCATGTCTAGTGAAAGACTGAGGGAGTGAATGGGCCAGGGAGGGTTTCCCTTCCACATGGCGCTGGTTTGCTCTTCCCCCCGAGCCCCCACCAGCTTCTCCACGGAGCTGAGATGTGTCTTGGCTCTGTCAATAAGTTTCTGTTCTATGCTCAGTCTCCTGGAAATCCATGCATATAACCTCCCAGTCCAAATATTAGCAATGCCCTGAGCCAAAATCAGCATATTCTTTGAGCCTCCAAGCTGGTTGAGAAGCAGACAGAACCATTCAAGTACAAATGTGCCTGTGCAGCAGGGCCTCCGCAAAGGGCACCCAGCCAGGGGGGCAGAGGGGCCTCAGCTGGGTCCCGAGGGGCACGTTCCCAGCCACAGGTGCTGAGCATCATCCTGGACTTGAGCCTGAAGCACCCCGAGGCCCAAGTTAGACGTTCTCTGGGATCCTGAGATTTGCCACAGGCCACACACCAGCAGGGGCTTCTCAGGGGAAGCCTCTCTGGGATTAAAGTCCCAACTGTCTCTTGACCTGAGAAAACCAGGTGCTGCCTTCTGTGTCCTGGCTGTCTTCTGGCCTTCATCCAGGACATTTCCAGCACCTCTTGGAATAGTGGCTGGGTGCCCCGTTCAGTAGATATTGATTGAATTTCTTTTTTCTTTTTCTTTTTTTTTTTTTTTTTTTTTTTTAGTTGGAGTCTCACTCTTGTTGCCCAGGCTGGAGTGCAGTGGCACAATCTCAGCTCACTGCAACCTCCACCTCCCGGATTCAAGCGATTCTCCTGCCTCAGCCTCCCGAATAGCTAGGATTACAGGCACCCACCACCACACCCAGCTAATTTTTATAATTTTTAGTAGAGACGGGGTTTCACCATGTTGGCCAGGATGGTCTTGAACTCCTGACCTCAGCTCATCCACCCGCCCCGGCCTCCTAAAGTACTGGGATTACAGGTATGAGCCACTACACCCGGCCTATTGGTTGAATATTTTTAACCAGGTAACATTGGAGTAGAGAGGCTGAACGTGACGAGTGCTGGATTGCTCTGGGACTTATTAGTGAGGTCACCTGGACAAGTTACTGAATTCTCTCTGGGCCTCAGTTTCTTCCTGTAGGAACTGGAGGTAATAACGGCCTCCCCTTCTTGGGCTGTGTGAGGATTAGTTGATGTGAAGTGATCAGAATGGCACCTGGCAGGCAGAGGGGCCTTCCATGCCAGCACTCACTGTTGCCACCTCATTGGTGGTACCAGGTGGGTCCGTGATGGAGGATGGGAAGGGAAAGACCAAGGAGGCAGGAGGCCGTTCTTCTGGGGTTGGGTGTCTGTGGTCAACAGACAGAGGAGACCTATGGCTCCTCCACACCCTCCTGCAGGCCCACGGGGCACTGGGGCACGACCCAGCAGCGCTCACTCCACACCGGAAGCCTCCCTCCCCTGGCAAGCGTTGCTCTGTGTGGCGTCTGCACTGTGCATCTGCAGGTGCCCTCTCAGTGTGCTGTGGCTGGGGGAGGAGGGCTGGCTGGCAGGAGGGTCTGAAGGGGCAGAGTGGGAGTCGGACAGGGCGGATTGGGTCCTCCCTTGTGCAGGGGCCTGTGCTGTGGGTCGTACACGCAGGCGTGGTCCCTGTTTTCAAGATGCCTGGTTTCCAGCTGTGGGTCCTGGTACCCACACTAGGAGCTGAAGGGAGACAGTAAGTGATGTGGAAAGGCCGGGGGCTTCCAACCAGGGCCTGGTGGGTCCTCCTGCTGGGGGCGGGTGAGAGGGGCTTCAGGACCAGGGAAGCCGCCCTAGAGGAGACAGCAGATCCCGGCTTCCACGGACAGGCGAGAGGACATTGCAGGAAAAAGGGCACATGTGGGCAGAAAGGGGGTTGACAACACTGATGGCCAGACCCCCTCTGTGCTGGGGGGGATCTGTGCCGTGCTGCTGCCCATCACAGCAGCCTAGCAGGGATGAGATGCCATGAGGATGATACATCTTTTAGACAATGGACTACAAATATTCAAAATGAAGATTTTAATATCCCTCTTTTACAGACAGGGAAAGTGGAGGTCAGAGTGGTGGGGCCAGGCTGTGAACGCTGCCTGTCAACCCTAGGGCCCACACACTCACCCACTCTCCAGGCAGCTTCCCGCATGGGGCTGGCACGTGCCACCTGGACACAGGGCTCCCTGCAGTCCCCACACCCCCCTACATTGGGGTCTGCAAGCACCAAGCGGAGGGCATGCTTTCCTTTGGCTGTCAGAGACTGGCCCGTGGGTGCGAGGGACCCTTTGCAAACCTTTGATGGATTTGTATTTGAAACTGCAATGAACACCTTTCCCAAGTTGCCCTGCAAGATGCATTTTCAGAGCATAGATTAATGGAAGTGCCTGTTTAAGTGTTTTGAAAATGTTTTCTCCATTAATCTCAATCAGGAGCCGATTACTACCAATAAGGCTCATGAAGACAGCATGAGTTAGATGGAGTCTCAGGGCAAAAGAGCCCCAGGGCGAGGCAGCCCTCACAGCCCCAGGTTGGGGCCTGGCCCCAGGCCAAGCCTTCCTCAATGGTTTAGAACCAGTGCACAGGGCCAGGTGTGGTGGCTCAGGCCTGTAAGCCCAGCACTTTGGGAGGCCAAGGCAGGTGGATCACCAGAGGTCAGGAGCTCGAGACTAGCCTGGCCAACATACCGAAACCCCATCTCTACTAAAACTACAAAATTAGCCGGGCTTGGTGGCGGGCGCCTGTAATCCCAGCTACTCGGGAGGCTGAGGCAGGAGAATCGCTTGAACCCGGAGGCAGAGGTTGCAGTGAGCCAAGATCACACCACTGCCCTCCAGCCTGGGTGACAAGAGCAAAACTCCATCTCAAAAAAAAAAAAAAAAGAACCAGCACACAGATAATGCCTGCTGCCTGCCTGCACCCAGCCTCCCCCCGCCGGGTGTCATTACCTCATTCTCTATTGTTCTACTTAGGTGAGATGCGACTACATATTCAATTTTATATCCTGCTTTTGTCAATGAACATGAATTCCACAAGGGTCAAACTGTGTAATCTCTCTGATCAGTTTTTCTTATCAATAAAATGTGCAACGACTTCCCTTGCTTACCTCCCAGGGCCATCACTGGGTCAGCTGTGATGAGCGAAGGAGGATGTTGTATGGCCGAGTGTTTGTGCTGCCAGGATTTTGCACCTGCTCTTTTTTCATTCATTCATTAGGCAAATAAATATTTAACATACCAGGTGGAAAATAAAGCAAGGTACGGAGCGAGAGGACAGAGAGCGGAGGAACTCTGAATGCTGCTTACACCTTTATCAACCAGGCGGCGAACTCTTTGCCCAAATGTCACCTCTTTCTGGCTCTAGGGAGCACTGTGGGCTATTTGGAAGCCCTTGCCATCTGCTGCACCTTTCTTGGGGTGAGGTGCTTGGTGGGCACCTGATGGGGGCAGAAGGCTAAGCCCACGTCAGCCTTCCTCTCACCACCGTCCCCGCGTGGGCTCTGTGCTTGTGGCTGTCTTCTCTCAGGCATCTCTTTCCTACCTTCAGGGAGGCTGTCCCTCAGGTGCAGCCATTGCATACAGGCAGCTACTTCTCTCTGGTACCAACAAGGAGCATTTTGCAGTCATTTATCACGTAAACATCAATAGACATTTTTTAAAAGAAACCAAATTAGAGGTCCTCCCCCAACCCATTTCCTCTGCTCTACAAATTAAATTGCTTTGATTTTTCTTATTCTCTGCCAGATCTTGGAAATATCATTTTGTATCGCGTGTCACAGTGAGGGGTCTTTCATGAAGCAACGTTCCTGTTTTGGCCACACTGGGAGGATGAGGGGGGGTGGAGGTGGGGTACAGGTAGGGCTTTGCCTGCCTGAGAGGGGATCCACATGGTGACTCCCAGCCCACTTGCTGCATGGGAGCAAACAGGGCAGCCACGTCCTGGCCTGAAACTAAGCCTGTTGGTGCAGCTGACGCGCTGTGAGTAAGATAACAGGCCGCTGTGGATGGCACTTTCTCATGGGCTAAACCCTCTCCTTCCTTCCTCTCAGCCTCTGGCTACAGTTGAGTCATGCTCCAGGCTCCTGGGAGGTGAAAGGTGGCTTCAGAGACCCTGGAACTTGGCCCAAAGGTGTCATGTTGCAGCTTGGATAAAGTGAAATGGGTTCTTGGCCAAGTTCAACAGTCTGGGCCTGCAGTGGGGAAGCCATCCCTGTGCCTAAAAACCACTCCACTCTGACATAAAGATAATAATGTGTGGGTTTGTCATGGTGGTGCTCATCCTCCCAGAACACTGTCTTCTAGTTGGCAGTGGAGGGGGCAAGAAGAAGGGAGTGACCCTGCATAGGGAGGGAGGGAGGCAGGACGGACTTGGCTTCACTTCCAGGGGGGCTCAGGGAATCCGATCTGTGCCCTTAGACCTGAGAGCACTGCTTATTTACTTTTGGGAGAACTTGAATGTATTTGAGAGTTGGACTAAAGCTGAGAACCTAGTCCCCATAAACAAAGTGTACACCAGCTCACTATACTCACGTTTGTAAGGTCTCAAAGAGTCCACAGACCCCAGGCCAAGAGGCCTTGATCCAGGGCTGTGGGGAAGACTTCCTGCTCTGAGAAGAGGCTCAGAGAAGGTGCACCACCCAAAGCTCAGGGAAGACAGCAAGGCTTGCAGGTGGCCCTTCCATGGTGCCCTGAGGAAGGGCTGCACAGTCCCCTGGGGGCCAGTGGGGCCCTTGGCATTATGGTCTGGGTGCTCAGGTGGCACCTAGACCCTGGGAAAGAGGCCCTGGCACTCCCCTAGCCCATGTCAGTCATCCTCTGTGAATGGCAGTGGGGGCAGGAAGGACAATCCTCTAAGAGTTTGTCTGGAGTAGGCGCTGCAAGGCCAGGGTCCTTCGGAGCAGCCTCCATGGCAGATAAAGGGAGAGAGAGTGTGAATAAGGCTGCCAGGTGGGAAGCTATGGGTTGGGGTGTCTAAAGAGCCAGGCACTTCTTGCTGTCAGAGAAGAGTTAGAGGGGGCAGGAGTAATTCCCCCCTCCACTATATTACCCCTTCTCTATGGCTCAAAGAGGTCAGGCATGGCCACTACCCACCAGGAGCCTTTCTGGGACTGGCAGGGTCCATCCACCTCACTCTGTTGCTGAGGCCAGCAAACAGGGAGCACCCCTTCCCACCTGCTCGCTTCCTAGACGAGGGCCCCAGGGCCCACGGGGACTCCGGGTCTTCCTTTCACTTTGGGCCTTGGTCTCACTCTGCAGCCAGAGGGGCCCAGTTGTGACTCCAGCTTCCGCATCTTCTCCCTGCCCCCATAGCCACTGGGCCAGCCACTGAAGGCCAATGTTTGTGCTTTCATTCATTCACGCACCTGCCCTGTGCCACGCATGGGGCCAGGTGCTGAGAAAAGAGGCTGCAGTGACTGGCACTACACATGCTTGAGATCACAGGTGAGCTGCGGTCCTGGAAAAGATGGCAGGGTAGGGGCCTCCTGGCATCTGCAAGGCTCCTCCCTCCTTCTGCTAGTCCCATCAGCCACCTCATCTCTAAACAATTCTGAGCAGATTACCTTTCTAGCCTGACTTTAACAGTTTTAAAAGGTGAGGGCACCTCCCCCAGACCTTGCTCTTTAACTGTATACCCAGGTGCCCAGGGCCAGAGAGCTGCACAGCCCGAAGCTCAGGGCATCCTCACTAGCATTTCTGTAGCCCCTCAGAGTCCTAGGGTGCCCTGCCTGGTGGGTGCATGGGGCCAGCAAGGGCAGGTGGTATCAACTCCCTGTCCTGGCATCAGATATAGGACCAGCGGTAGTGATCTCCCCCAAAAAACTGCCTACCTGGGTTTCCAACTTGCAGCCCATTATCTATTAATACTAAATAACTGCATCGATTTGACTGATACTATTTGTTAGATCAAGCAGAGGGCCCTGGCCAGGGCTGACTAAGGCCTGATTTACATGGAGATTGTTTAAAAGATTGACTTTAGTGAAAGCTTCGAGGTTTGGCAAATCCATAATTAATCAGCCTGGCTCGGAGCTTCTGTGACTGGGGGCTGGTGGCGACTGTGCAAAGAACCAGGGGTTGGGGTGGGGGAAATGTGGAGAAAACTCCTTCGCTCACCACATTTGGGCAGGAGAAATCTGAGATTCAGAGACATGGGAGTTCTGAATGAGATCATTTTTGTGCTTCGTTGCAGCGTATTAGCTTGCATGTGACTTAAAAATAATGGCTTTCGTAGAATTGCAAAATTAGAGTTAAAAAGACCTGAACAGTTGTCCTCCTGGGAGCCAGGTTGAGATTAAATTTGGTCCTTAAATCTGGCCTGTGTTTTTAGTAATTCATCAGGGCACCAGCAAGGCCTTTTTGCTCAGCAGTGGCGTTCAGAATCGTGTTTTCCTTACTCGACATTCCCAGGTGTCGTCCCCTCTTAAGCTGTCCTAGATGAATCTTCCAGAAGCAGGGCAGCCGACTTAGAGGCCTGAAGAGGTGGCATCCATCCTCAAGGACAAGCGAGGGCTCCAGCAGGTGGGGGACAGGAGGTGTCTGAGCCAAGAAGAGCTGTTTATTACAACCCTGAAAATGAGCTTGGCCATCTTTGATAAAAAATTAATATCGCGACGACATCGACCTTTTGACTGCCTCCTAAGTGGCCCACAAATGTCAGAAAAGCTCCGTTCCTATTTGTACATCGTGAATTCCAGCACATTTAGTCACTAATCTTAAGAGATTAATGCTCGGCTATTTGGGCTGCAGGAACACAAATGTAATATTTATAAGTAGATTGTGAGCGATCCAAACTCAGTATTTCTACAGCAATGGGTTCAAAAAGACCTCCTCAAACACCACTGATTGTCACTCCTGCCAGCATATCCAAGCTGCAGGAAGCTCTGCAGAGGCTAAATTGGAATGTGAAGATTTAGTACGAGGCTACACAATAATTTGCTTTAAGCTGTATAAATAGTATTTTATTTGGGAATTCATTGAAAGGAAGTTTTGAAGGTCAAATCCTTCCCAGCATTGAGTGCATATGTATTTAATTTTCAATCTCTAGTCTCTTTTATAATCCTGAGTGGCTTGGCTTCAGAAATATTTTTAGCAATGGGAAACTGAATGTCAATTTGAGAAAGCTCTCCCCTGGGATGGGCTGTCCTCTCCCTCTGCACACATTCTGCCGCCCAGGGACGAGGCGCAATCCCAGCTGGTCCTCTGGGGGAGAGTGGGTTACCCCTGAGCACTCAGCCCCTCAGACATTGCAGGTCCTCTAGGGTGAGCCTTGAGGTACAGGGAGCTCTGGGTTCCAGAATATTCTCAGGGCCCCTTGCGACTCATCCTTTCCTTTCTAGGGTACCCTCTTTGGGGATTACAGAAATGAGCTCCAAACTACAGAGCAGACCTGGCAAGGGAGGCTCCAGGATGTGCTGCTGCCACGGGAGGGAAGCAGGAAGCAGGAAGCAGGCAGCACTGGAGTCGCCGTCCATGGGAAGCACTGTGTCTCTGAAAGGTTCTGGCCAGCACGCAGAAGTGCTATCTGGAGGGAGGGTGGGGGCAGGAAGTCCACGGGCACCCATCAGACTCTGGAGAGCTATGGAGACATTGGTACTGTTGGGAAGCACAGCCTGGGGTAGAGAAAGTTGTCTCTTGCATACTGGAAGGCGAATTTCTAGAGGGGAGGACCTCGTCGGGCGAATACACTGTTCCATTCCCAGCACCTGGACCAGTGCCCAGGGTGGAGGAAGCGCTCACTAAGTATCTGTTGTTTGAATGGGATCTTTGGGGTGGGGGCTCCGAAGGAAGGGAGGAGACACACCTTGCTGCCTCTAGGATTTTACCGAGGGCCAATCACCACATCAGGGATTGTGTGGCTCTCATGACCCTGCCCTGCTCAGTTGCCTCTGGTGGCTTCCCAGAGCACATAGAGTCAAGTCCAGATGCCTTCCCCCATAGGTAATAGGTCAGGGCTCTGCGGCGGAGGCCCAGCACTACCTCCCAGCAGCGTCCCTACCACATCCTCCCCTGAGTCCTAAAGTCATCCAGAGCACCTGGCTCTTCCTCTGACCCCCCACACTGTCCTCTCCACTAGGATGACATCCCCTCTCACTCATCCATCACTCCTTCAAAGCCATGGCTGCCCCACCCCACCACCCCTGTGCCTCATCAGAGTGATTCCCTGAGTCCCATGTCTTGTATTGCGTGGCCTTTGCATATTGGTTTCAGAGCTGGTTGTCTGCATGTGTCTGATTCCTGCAGCTAGCCCCGGTGCCTGGCACCACTGTAAGGGCTCAGTCGGTGTTTATTAAATGTTATTTTCTCTGGTCTGCTGGCAGTGATGGCAGAAGTCATCTTAGCAGATGATATTGCATACAAGCCACAGGCTGAATGAAATACCCAGCACCTCTAATGGACACCTCTAAGGGAGAAGATTCCTCCCCATCTTGAAATTTGTTGGAGTGCTTTCTGCTTCCATGAAATGCTCTTCCATTTGAGAGTGTTGTCAGAATTTGGGAGCCATAATGACCTGGGTTGCGATTAGAGCCCCACCACCTACAGGGTGTATGTCCTTGAGTAAGTTCCTAATGTCTCTGAACATCTGTTTCCATATTGGATACACAATTGGGTACACGTACCTCATATGGTGGTTGAGAGGTTGAAATGTAATGATTTATGTCAAGCCCTTAGCATAGTGCACGGCATATTTTAAGTGTTCAACACATGGAAACTATTAGCATGGTGATGATGGTGATGAGGATGGAGATAATGATGGGCATAATGGTGGTGATGTTGATGGTGATAACTATGGTGATCTTGATGGTGGTGATGATGATATCAGTGATGGTGATTATGGTGGTGATGGTGATGATGATGACAGTGATAATACGGGTGATGATGATGGTGATGATGGTGGTAATGGTGGCACTGATGGTGGTGATGGTGATGATGGTGATGATGATGACAGTGATAATATGGATGATGATGATGGTGATGATGGTGGCAATGGTGAGTGGTGATGCTGATGGTGGTGATGGTGATAATGATGATGATGGTGATGACAGTGCTGATAATATAAATGATAATGAAAGTGATGATGGTATGTTAGTTCTTACATTGCTATAAAGAAATACTTGAGACTGGGTAATTTATAAAGAGGTTTAATTGGCTCACATTTCTGCATGCTGTACAGGAAGCACAGTGGCTTCTGGGGAGGCCTCAGGAAACTTTCAATCATGGCAGAAGGCAAAGGGAGAGCAGGCACATCTTACATGGCTGGAGCAGGAGGAAGAGAGAGTGGGGGAGGTGCTACACACTTTTAAACAACCAGATCTGGTAAGAATTCACTGTCACCACGATAGCACCAAGGGGAATGGTGTTAATCATGAGAAACCACCCCCATGATCCGATCACCTCCCAACAGGCCCCACCTCCAGCATTGGGGATTACATTTTAACATGAAATTTGGGTAGAGACATAGATCCAAAGGTGGCAAATCTGCTGCTACTGCTGCTGCTGATGGGGATGTTGATGACCATGATGGCAATGATGGGGATGATGGTGGAGGTGATGGTGATGATGACGATGGCAGTGGTGATGACGGTGATAACATGGATGATGGTGATTGTGGTGGTGGTGATGATGATGGTGGTGAATCTGCTGCTGCTGATGATGATGGGGATGACGATGATGAGGATGATGGAGATGATGGTAGAGGTGCTGATGATGATGATGGTGGTGGTGATGACGGCGATCACATGGATGATGGTGATTATGATGGTGATGGTGACAATGGTGATGAATCTGCTGCTGCTGCTCATCGGGAGGATGATGATGATGGAGATGATGGTGGAGGTGATGGTGATAATAACGATGGTGATGGTGATGACGGCAATAACATGGATGATGGTGATTATGGTGGTGGTGATGATGATGGTGGTGAAACTGCTGCTGCTGATGATGATGATGGGGATGAGGATGAGGATAATGGGGATGATGGTGGAGGTGATGGTGACAGGGATCTTGGTGTGTTTCTACCATTTTGAGGCTCCATGAGGCTGCATGGCTTCAGGTCTTGGCAAGCCTCTCTGTCATCTGACCAGGGCCAGGACATAGAATAACCTGCCCCTTCCCTCTCATTCTCTGCATGTTCACTCACAGGGAAGCCTGCTGGAGAGGCCTCTATTTCTGCCCTGTGGGCCAGTGAAGGCACCAGGGAAAATCTTTGCTAAATCCCTGCACTTCCAAGGCCCGCCGTCTGTTTCCTATTAGAGTCTCACGCATCCCTTTGACATATTTTTATTGTCAGGTTAGAAGAAAATATTCCACTCGTTTGCAACATTCTCATTATATTCCCTTTATAACAATTTCTAAAAGAGAATAAATATAAAATATTTCTCTGTATTGTGGAGATATTTCAGCCTGACTTTAATATGCTGCATAGTTTTCCAACTCACAATTCTTCTAACCTTGTGATGACAGTTAAGAAATCTTCAGGCTAGGGAAAACATGTGGATCAATGAGTTAGTGGAAGTGCAGGACACTTTATGAGGACTCAGGGAAAGCGGCTTTCTGCCATCTCAGAGATGCCTTCTCAGCCTTTTGAGAGTAAACCGTTCCAACAATCCCAAAGTCTCTTTCCCTTGGGCCATTTCTAAGACCTCAGAGATGTCTCCTTTGAGATCGATCAGCAGCTGGGTCCTCAAGGAGCCTGGCCAGTAAGCTTGGTTTGAAAGGGCAAAAGTGGAAACCCTTGTCCACAGCCTCTGAGTAAGCCTGGCTGCTCCAGGTGGTTGTCATGACTGACCCTACCCCAGAGGACCCAGTCAAAGGGCATCCAGATTTCTCATTTCCACCCGGGAGTACAGGTCCTATTGTGCCTTCAGCGCCAGGCTTGTGGCTGGCCCAGGTCCCTGATCGCTGGGAAGAGCATCCTGCCATAGACTTAGCTCCACACTGGGCGGCCCCATTTGGCAGATTGAAGAAGGGAGCACTCCCAACTGCCCTCCCGAATGGACGGCCACTTTGGGGTGGGCACCAGGCAGTTAAGCCTGATGGTGGCCTCTACTTCCCCCTGCCGTGGCACCGCTCAAGCAGACCCCAGCCCATCTGCAGATCAGGTCCCCTTAGGTGAATTCCTGCCCCTGCTCCCTTGCCAAGTGTCTCCCACTCCCAGTAAGCCCTTCCTTCAAACTGCCTATTCCCTCCAGATCTTTGAGACCAACTCTCTAAGGCTTTTCTGATGCCTAAGCCCCTGGAGACCACCCTTACCTCCTCCTGCCCCATCCCCAAGCTCCCAGAGTCCTGTGTCATCTGTGCGGAGGCCCTTTGCACATGCGGCATGGGGGCCACTCATCCTACCAGACTCTGGGACCCCCAAAGGCAGCGACTGTAATGATGGTACCAGGGGAACACCTGGGCCCTGAGCCAGGCAGAGGCAACCCTGGTCCTCAAGAAGCCTGCAGTCAGTTCTGGAGAACAAGACATAAACCTGGGAAGATGATCGAACAACACTGACAAAGCAGACTAGAAACAAGGCTGACCAAGGCTGACAGGGGCCCTGGGAAGAGCTGGAGCTGTGAGAACCGCTGTTGGCTGTGGGTATGCTAGGTGCCAGGAGCATCCATGTTCTCTTTTAAGCCTCACCTAGCCTTGCGACCTAAACATAACATCCCTATTCTACAGACCAGAAACAGGCCCAGAGAGGGAAAGTGACCTCCCCAAGGTCACACAGCCAGAAAGTACTGAAGTCAGGTTTTGAACTCAGGTCTAACTATAAATTGGTGTCCCAGGGAGTTTAATCCAGGAGGCCTTTCTGTGGGTGTTTAACATGATCTAGAGGATCTGCGGGAATGAGAGGAGCATGTTCCAGTAGCTGCCAGGGAATTGAGGCACAGAGACCGTTCTATGCAGCAGAAGACAAGTGAGAGGTGGCTGCGTGGCATGAGAAGTCAGGGCTGTCTGGGAGAGGAAGCTTCCTGGTGGGGTCACCACGGGGCCAGGATGCTGAGGGGCCAGGGCCAGTGCTCTGCCTCCGTCCGGACCTCAGCCCACCTCTGGTGCTGGGGTAGTCTGTCCAGAGCACAGCCCTTGGAAGGGAATCTGGCTGCTCCCCACACAGCAGCTGCCTTTCTGTTGTCTGAGCTCCACTCAGTTGAACAAAATTTGCCGTCCCCCCTTGTGGCCCTGCATCTCCTGTTATCTCTATCCAGGGCCCTTCTGCCTTTCAGCTTCACCAGGAGAGGATTATTTATGGCCTTGTTTATTTTGTTTTCTGCAGGCAATGCCCAGGCTGAGCCCTACTGGGGAGACAAGTAGCAGTGGGCAGCCTGCAGCCAGGGCCCAGCCACCACCTTCCTTTCTTCGGGCGTAGGTTCTGCACCGGGGCCAGCCCCGGAGGGGTCTCCAGACCCGACAGACCCCTAGCCTTGGTGAAATCAGCTCCTCAGAAGGAAGCAGGCAGCCTCCCTCTCACCACTGGGCATTCTGGCCCCCAGTCCCCGTGGCTGAAGGGTACTTGGTCCCTGTGACCCTATTCAATAGACCCGGGTTGCCTGCCTCCTGCTCATGGAGGTCCCTGAGGGAGGAATTCCCCAGGAAATGGGCCGGCCTAAGGCTTGTGGCTGCCCTAGCAGGCTGGTGTTGGGTTTCAGAGAAGGAGGCAGGGCAGGAGGAAGGGCTATGCTGCCCGCATCCTCCACCTGGGCATCTCTGTCTAAGCCTCCAGCAACCTGAGCAACCTCCTTGGTGGCCACAGCTGTGTGACTCCCTCCTTTCCATTCCTCTGCAGCCCTTCAGATGGGACTGCGGCAGCTGGGAGCTTCTGAAAGCCACGGCCTATGTGATTCCCACTCCTGGCCAGGCCCAGCCTTTGCCTTTGAGGTTCCCAAGGACCACCTAGCAGTTTCTTGGTGCAGGGCCCCTCCAGGTACCCACTTCTCAGGGAGGGGCCAGGTCCAATGGCAAGGTGAAGCCACTACTACCTCACCGACGGAGAAAAAAGACGAGCTAATTGATGCATGTGAGCACCTGGAGGAACCCCCAGAGAACATTGCTGAGCAAAACAAGCCAATCCCAGAAGGCCACAGACTGCACGGTTCCATTTAGATAATATCATTGAAATGACAGAATTATAGAAATAGAGAGCAGATTAGTGGCTGCCAGCGGTTAAGAAGGTTTGGGCTGGGAAGGAAGTGGGTGTGGCTGAAAAGGGTAGCAGGAAGGGCCCTTGTGATGGAAGATTCCATTTCCTGACTATCAACATCTGGGATGTACAGGAAAGGGAGTCTCACAGGGCCAGGACAGCAGTAGCCCCAGCCTCAGCCCCACAAGCCAGCAGCGCAGGATCAGCCCTCCTCATGCAATGCAAGGGGAGGGGGTCCTGGTGGACGGGGAAGCGTTAATCCTATTGCCTGGACCTTGGGCTTCACTGCTGCCTGCCTCGCCCTGATCCCCTGTCCCTCCCCCACATCCCTTCCTCCTGGAGAATCCCTCCCCAAGCATCCATGCCTCCCAGCTCTCTTTTACTTTCCAAACTTGCTCTCAGAAAGGAGGAGGCTGGCCCTCTGCTGCTCTGAGCATTTGCAGAACTCTCTGCTCTTTCCCAAGGGATCAGCTCATGGAGGCAACCATATCCTCACCCTGTGCAAAAAATTGCAGGATACAGCAGCCATGGGGAGCATGGCAGTGAGGACAGCTCCCTCAGCCCCAAACACACTGCACAGATGCTGGCCTTCTCCATCTTGCCAGGGCAGACACTGTCTACGTGACATACTCCCTATAGGGTGGCTAGGCAGTGATGGGTTGGCCACCCCTGGGGCTTAGGAGGAAAGCACCATTCATTCATTCAGATTCAGCAAATCCCCCCTGAGTCCCCCGCTACCTTCTAGGACCTGCCCTAGGCACTGGGTTCTCTAAAACGAGTCTGACATCATCAGACATTGGCTTGAGCCTTAGTCTGTTTGTGCTCCTGTAACAGAGTGTCTGAAACTGGGTAACTTAGAGCAGAAATTTATTTCCCATCAATGGTTCTGGAGGCTGGGAAGTCCAAAACCAAGGTGCCAGCATCTTGCCTAGTGAGGGCCTTCTTGCTCTGTCCCCGAGTGGTGGAAGGTAGTGGGGAGGGGAGCTGAGCATGGTGGTTCACACCTGTAATCTCAGCACTCTGGGAGACCGACGCAGGCTGATCGCTTAAGCTCAGGAGTTTGAGACCAACCTGGGCAACGTGGCAAAATCCTGTCTCTACAAAAAAAAAGAAATACAGAAATTAGCCAAGCATGGTGGCACATACCTATAATCCCACCTACTCGGGAGGCTGAGGTAAAAGGATCACCTGAGCCCAGGAGCTTGAGCCTGCAGTGAGCTGAGATCCCACCACTGCACTCCAGCCTGGGTGACAGCAAAACCCTGTCTCAAAACAAGAAAAAAGAAAAAAAAAAAAAAAGAAGAAGGCAGAGGGCATGCTAGCTGAATGCTGCCTGAAGCCTTTTTTATAAGGGCCTGAATCCCATTTTTGCGGAAGGAGCTCTCGTGGCCTTCTCACCTCTTACAGACCCCACCTCTTAAAACAATCACATTGAAAACAGCTGCATTTTGGAGGGGGTGCATTCAAACCATAGCAGTCTGCCTAGACCTGCTGAGCTCACAGTCCAGTGGGGAGATCAGGCCCCAGGCTGCCTTTATTCTTGCTGTCTCAGGCATGAACTCAGGTCAGAATCCCATCATTCTAAAGCCCAGAATCCCAGAACTCCAGAATTCCAAGTTTGGGACTCCTGTGCCTCTCCCTGTGGGATCCCTGCCCTAGGCTGGGCTCTTGCTCTGCTGCTATTCCTGTTTTGAAACAGAACCTTCTGGTTTGTTGAGGGTTGAGTCATCATCCCCTCTGTTACCCTGAGGAGAGCAACCAGCAGTGGACTCTGTGTCTTCAGGGTTCTCAGCCTGGTTCACTGTGGTGGCAGTGGAGCACAGTCCCCATGCTTGGGGAAAGTCCCCCAGCTTTAGCGGAATCAGTGCCCAAGAAGGAACCAGGCAGCCTCCTTCTGACCAGGCAAGGGCTGGCCCCAGTTCTCATGGCTGAAGGGTACTTAGTTCCTATAGCCCAATCATGGCATTGTCACGGTGGCACAGGGGCCCGCCTATCTGAAGTCAGGGCAGTCCACACAGAGAGCCCTCCTCATGGCCCGGCTCAGGGAGCCACCCTCCCATTCCTGCACCCTTGCCTTCTGGCGGGGCTTGCATGCCTCCGAGCTCACAGCATGACCCAGGGCCTGGCTGTGCTTCTGGGGAAGATTCTGTCTTAACTACAAGAGGCACCTCAGGAGCAGAGGAGGGAGCTGGGAAGCTCCCCATGCCACCACCCTGAGCTTGCAGCAGAGAACCAGCCCAATTTGCAAGCAGGAGCGGGAAGCTCTGGGCTTTCTTAGCCCATTATTTATCGAGTAGACTCTCAGCCTCATGGCAGCTTGAGCCACAGCCTGATATGAATACTGATTGGAAAAAATGTCTCTCCCCTCATCCCCCAGGCCCGGGGCTGCCAGGGAGCTCTCCAAGCAGTCTGGGAGGTGAGAGGGAGCTGGGCATGGGGAGAAGAAGCTCACGGGAAGAGAGCGTGTTTGAAGCTGGGAGATGCCCTGCACGCCACGGCTCCCTGTCCTCAGGACCAGATGAAGCCCTGGCTTCCAGGCTGGTTCCAGCACAGGATTGTTCAGGGAGGGGCCCTGGGAGGGAAAAGGGGAAGAGTGAAGCCCCAGTTCCAGGCAGCAGACTTAATGCTAGGCTTGGAGGGGTGCTCTTGTTCTAGCACTGAGCACCTGGAGGGGTGCTACCAGGTTGCTGCAGCATCCTTGCGAAGTTCTAAAGCTCTGTCTTGTGGGCCCGGCAGAGCCTCTGGGCTGCCCTCTGCCTGCAGACCACAGGGCCCCAGGGAGCCTGAGGTGGGAGGAGCAGGGTGAGGTTGGTAATGGGTCCCTCCTGGCCAGGGCCTGGCCCCTCCTCCCAGCTCCCCAGCTCTAGAGGTACTAGAGCAGTTGAAGGCTGGTTCCTGGACTTGCCCTTCCCGGGCCTGTGGCATCTGAAAGGGTTACTACCTCCAGGGTCATGTTGTTTAGATTCTGTTTCTTATTAACCTGTAGTCCCTCGTCTTTGTACCCTGGGAACGGCACTGGGGCTGGGGTCCCAGCGGAGCGGATGCGGAGGTGGAATGCAGACTGTGGCTGCGAGCTGAGGGCCCTGCAGTCTAGGTGTGGGATGTAAAGAGGTAACTGAGGCTGGAGGTTGTGCGTGCCGGGTACCAAAGTGGGGCACATTCTGAGCTGTGGGCAAAGCCTGCACGTTGAGGGGAGTGGCAGGGCACAGCGGCATTGCAGAAGGATCTAAGTCTCCCGTGTCTCAGCCCCTCTGGGGCACAGCTGGCAGGCTTGGCCAGGTGGGACAGGAGCAGAAAGGGGAAACTGACAGCCTCAGGCAAGCAGAGGAGGCTGCAGAGGCAGAGGAAGGAGGCCCAGGAGAGGCCCTTCCCAGCCCCATCCTCCCCGAACGCCTGGACACCTGAGGCAGGTCTCCGGTGTCCAACCAGCAGCCCAGCCCCTCTTTAGCCTCCAGGCCTGGAAAGCGGATCATCCTCCTAAGGGGACAGATAAAAGCACCACAGCCTGAGGGCTTAAACCACAGGGATCCATCCTGCCACCCTGGAGGCTGCACGTCCATTCCTCCTGAGGGCGGTGAGGAAAACCCTGTCCGGGGCCTCTCTCGGCTTCTAATGCTTGGTGTCCCTGGGCTGGGAGAAGCCTCACCTGAGCTCTGCCCTCATCTTTACTTGGCATTCTCCCTGTGTTCGTGTCTGTGCCCACACTCCCTGCCATGTAAGGACACCAGTCCTGCTGAATCGGGGCCCACCAACTCATCCGAACTGCTTACACCTGCATAGACTTTCCAAATTAGGCCACATTCTGAGGTTCTGGGGGCTAGGACTTCAACGTATGAATTTTGGGAGACAAAATTCAATCCATAACTGGGGGCCTCTGACTTTTAAGGGAAGAGACCCCTCCCCTGGGAAACCTCAGATTCTGGATGTGTAGAAGGCTGCAGCTTGGCTGGAGGGCCTGATGTGGGGCGCTACCTCCCCAGCAGGCCCTGCGGGGTAAGTCTCGGGCCAGCAGGTGCATTCACTCATTCAGCCAGTCCGACCGGCTCCTACACAGGCAGGCGGTGTGTCCAGCACATGGGTGAAGCAGGCCACACAACAGCCAAGGTTTTACCCCCTCGGTCTTGCTTTCTGGGAAGAAGCCAGAGGACAAGCAAGTCAACAAATATAAAAAGTCATCTCAAGTGGGGATGAGAGCTAAGAATGAAGTCACGTGATGGGAAATCACAGCAGGCCTTGCTGAGAGTGGGACGTTTGAGCAGAATCTGAAGGAGAGGGGCTTTGAGGAACCTGAGAAGAACACCATAGGCGTAGAGGTGTGGAGGCGGAGGCAGAGGCAGAAGGCAGGGCCGGGCGGTGTTGGGGGAACCGGAGATGCCAGCTCTCACCCCAGCTGCGGCCCAAAGGGCTGCCACCTCCAGGCAGCTGGGCAGGGCCTGGGCAGGTCAGAGGCCTTGAGACTGGGGTGAGGGGCAAGACACACTGTCCGAGCGGCAGGTTTGCGGGGCTGGAGCGTGGTGGAGAAGGACTCTGTTCTAGGGAAAACCCAGATACAGCTTTCTTTGGAGTCTTTCAAACCCTTTGAGAAGAAGCCAAAGTGATGAGTGAGCCAGGGTGGCCAGGAACAAGGGGAAGATGTGACTTTGAGCTGGTCTCAGTCACTCGGGGCAACCATGGCTGGAGAGACTGGGATCCCCCAAGGGCCTGGGCTCAGCCAGGAATCTCCATCCTCACCCTGAGGGCATCCCAGGGTCCCCGTCATCCACCACTGGCCCCTGGGTCCAGGCAGGAGGGGTCAACTGTACCCAGAGCCGTGGGAGGCCCCTGGCTTCCAGTTTCCCTCCTTCCTGTGGCTGCAATGCAGCTGTGGCCCCAACATCTGTCTCCTCCAAGGGACAAGGGCGGGTGGAAGCAGGCAGAGGGGGTCCCGCACACAGGAATCAGACAGTTTTTAGAACTCAAAGGGCCTCGAGGGTCCCGGTGGAGCAGAAAGAGCATGGCCTGTGGAGCCCGGAAGGCCTGACCTTCTGTTACTGAGCAGGGTTGGACAGGAGGAAAAGTCCTGGCCACTCTTAGCCTCAGCTTCATCATCTGTAAAACCCAGTGCCCACCTCTGTATCATAGTGAGACAGTGAGGATGGAATGACCATCTCTGAGAGTCCTGGGTGCGGTGCCTGCACAGAGAGGTGTCACGGAGCCGCCTCTCATCACACCAGGGCCAGAGTGAGCAGGGCTCGTGCTGGCTCTGAGAGGGAAGGCCACCACGAAGAGGGGCGGCTTCTGGCTGCAGGCAGGTGGTCGATGGGGGGCTGCAGGCCCAGAGCTGCATCCTCCCAGGGCCGAGGGCCCCTCCAGGCCCTGCTGCTCCCAGGTGGGGTCTGCAGTCCTGGGTCGGGCCCGCCCTCGCTGACTGGACACGGGTGGGACAGGCTCCCCATTTCTGTCATACTGCTTTCTGCCTGGGTCCATGCTGCCACTGACCCCTCCTGGGTGGGGGATTTGTGTCTTCTGGGCCATGCTGAGCCATCGTTGGCTGCGACTCTGATGTTCTTCGTTGTCTGGAATCGAGTCCCTCCCTGAGACTCTGCAGTGAATGAAAGAACCCCCTGTCCCTGCACCACCCAGGTCAGGCTGAGTGGACACTGCCCTGAAGCATGTCTCCCGGTCCAGCCCCCACTCCTGCCTCACTGCGACTCTGCCACCTGACGCCTCCATGGAGGGTCAATTCACCCGCCTGAGTCTGTGTGGGACCCACCATCCATGCAGGACCAGGGCTCCCCACTGAGAATCCTCTGAGCTACTGGTTAACAGGCTCAAGCCTGAGCATGGCACGGCCACCGTCCTACATAGGTCCTGGGATCCAGCCTCCAGAGTGGAGGCCCATAGGCCAGACACCACCTGGGCAGCTTCTCATTCAGGACTGCCCCACGATGATGGTGGGGAGGAACGGAAGTGTGCAGGCCTCCAGGGTGCAGGGCTCTGAGCTCCCCGGGTGTGGATGAAGGGGTGAAGGGAGGGAGAGTGCCGAGCCCAGCCTTCCAGGAGGCAAAGCCTGGGTATCTGAGGCTCTCCGAGCTGCGGAGTGTCGGAGCCACGTGAGCTGCATCTCCAACCTTGGCTTCCTCATTTGTAAAATGAAGAGGCCCCAGTGAGCGCGGAGATCCTTCACAGAATCATTGCTAGAATTCCATGAGGCTTTGTTGAGGCCCAGCAGGCCTGTCTCAATGGCAAGGGAGGCACGTGGCTCCTGGAAGGCAGGCGGCACTGGGCGGGCACCCGCACTGGGCATCCCATGTGCCCTACATCTCTGGCACATTAGCCCATGGCTCAGGTGGCACTGGCCCCATGGCATAGGTGAGAGGACAGGCTAGGGACTGCTCCTACCAGTGTGTCTTGGGCTCTGTGCCCACTACCTGGGGGGGAGAGGTGTCCACTTTGTCCACTTCATGGCATGGGAGCCGATGTGGCTTCAATCCTGACTCCGCAGCTTCCTCCCAACCAGTCAGCAACCGGGAGCCCCGGCCTCTTCCCTATCCATCCTCACTGCAGCCTGGGCAGGCAGAAGGCCAACGTCCCCAGGGCAGAGCTGGGACAGTCCCGGTGGGAAGGAGTCCTGGCCGAGCCAGACAGCAGCCTGGGAAGGAGCCGTGTGTTGCCTGGGAGTCCCATGGCACCGGCTGAACCTGCATCTTGAAGGTTTGATTGATTGCGCTGTTCAGAGTGAATATATTTTTTAATAATCGGTTTCCGAAATTAGTCTTTGTGTAGCAGCTATCACAAACAGCATGAGACACACTCCCTTTTTTTTTTTTTTTTACCTGCCAGAGGCAGATATTTGTTTTTCCTTCAAGAGAGCAGCAGGTGAAGGTGCGGTCCCCGGATCCCAGCACCTGGAAGCTGCGGTCTGGTCCTGCCTGCTTCGAGCTTGTGGGCCGGGCAAGGCAGGGGCAGAGGCAGCCTGACCGGACCTCCTCTTGCTCCCACTCTCCATGGCTTGCAGGCCAAGCAACATCACCTCTGCACCCCTCGGTTTCCTTAGCTGATGGCGATGGTTTGGTTACTTCATCACACTGTTTTGGGATTAAGACAGGATAAGCTTAGTGCACACATTGTAGCTGCTCAGTGCCCGTTCAGTAACTGGTAGCTTGGTCCTCCCACCTCGTGCCCTTGCAGTAGCTCTGGGAAGCCAACTCTGTCTCCATTTGACTGGTCCTACAGGTGCGGGTTTTAAACCCTACGTAACCCACATCTCCTTTCGGACATCACAAAACTCCTGAGGTGCCCAGCCCACCTACCCCCAGGTGCTCACCTTCTGTGAGCTCCTGAGCTTCTCCACCAGCTGAGATTTTTCGTTGTGGGGTTTTCTACTTCTGTTGTTTGTAATTCAAACTAATAGGTTCTTCCTGCATTTGAAAAATGAAAACATGGTGTAATATTGAATGTTGCTCTTCAAACTGCTCCTCACACCCAGCATTTTACAGTGTCCCCCAGGGGCACGCATCCTTGATGCTTGACTGAAAAACTACCATACCAGTGACTGTCTATATCTCATTGGCCTGAGAAATTAAAAGCTGCTACTGTGTTACATTAAGTGTCTGCTGTATGCACCGCCCTGGTCTGGGCCAGTCCTGGGGGATAAAAAACAGTATCAGAAAGATACTCAGAAAGAGCTGTCTCTGTGGTGGAGGAGGTGAGAGCTAAGAGAAGTGAAAATGCAGAGTTGAGGTGGGGCCATCCCGCAGTATCCACTGGTGCAGGGGTGGGCTGCAGGTCACGAGCCACGGGAGCTTGCAAAAGCGAAGGGCATGGCTTGAAGTCAGCTGCCCGGAAGAGGAAGAGGCGGTCCTTGGCTGATGGCAGAATTTGCATGGGCTGATAGGAAGGGATGGCTTCAAGGTTGAGTCGGCTAACAACTAGAGCCAAGGCCCAGAGGTGGGGATGAGTTTGCTGCCAAAGGGGACAGCTGGCAGGAAGCTGCTCAGTGCCCTTGTTCATCTCGCTCATTAATTGGGCACAAAGAGCAGCAAGTCCCAGCCCCATCCCGAGGCCCTGCAGCATGGCAGGATCATGACCACTTCTCCCTGCTCTTAGACCAATGTGGGTTCTGCCTCCCCTGCCTAAAGTGTAAGCGCAGACTCTAGGTGGAATCAAGGTACAAAGGAGGCCTCGATTCCAGTGGTTTCAGAGGGCTGTTCCATGCGTAAGTCATCCACCCATCCTCTCATCACCCCACCTCTGGCTTCTGGGGGCCCCAGGACTTCCCCAGCGCTGTCCTCAGCCCTGAAACCTCCATGGGGTTTCCATGGAGAAGTGCTGACAATTTTGTTTCTACTTTCCCACTTCTTTCTGAAATTCATCTGCATCAAAGTGAGATCCCTTATGCTTAGCACTCAACAAGGCTGTGATGATTAAGCACTTAAATTGATTAATCAAATTTCCTGTGATGAGAACTACTGTCATTCATTAATCTGAGCGGGATTATAAATAAGAGATGGCAGATACAGGAGACAAACGTGTTGACGGATGGACACGGTGGCCTGAATCACAAGTAGGTGCCTGCTTCCTGGGGGCTTTCGCTGTGGGCAGCTGGGGACAGAGCTTCCCTAAAGACAAAATTAGACTGAGATTAAAGTATCCCCATTTTAATAACGAAATATGCATAGATGAGCAGGCAGCCGGTACAGGGAGCACGTAGGTTCGCATACCAATGGCTGGGTTGTATTATGGAGGTGGTAGCAGCAGCTCCGAGAGAGAAAGAATCTGCTAGAAAAAGAGGCCACAGCAAAGTGGCACACGGGTTGAGAATATAGGTTTGAGGGTCAGAGCAGTGCTGGGTGCAAATCCTGCCTCCGTGGTTTACTCAACATATGACTTGGCTGAGGTTCTCAATCTCCCAGAGCCTCCATTCCCTCACCGGCAAAATGCGGATGCTGATAATCCTGATTCCACTGGGTTGTTGTTAAGAGTAAATGAGACAATGTCTATGAGGCACTTTTTATCTAGTTTACAAACATTTATTGAGCACCTACTGTATGTCAGTACTGTGCTGGTATTTAGAGATTGGCAAGGAATAAAGCAAGCATGGTCCCTGCCCCCAGAGCTGGTGTTCTTATGGAGAAGGCAGACACTGAGACTCAAGGGCTATGACAGAGTGCCACTGCCCTGGCCTTCCCAGATGCCACATTCTCTGTTGACCTCCTGGACTCAGCCCCGGAGATGTCCTTTTTATCCCTGTCTTTGAACACTTCTTCCTGCCTGTGGTCCCTCCTTGCCCCTGCGCAGATCTTCCTCCTGACTTCTTGGCCTCATTCACTCCAACAGCACTGCCCCTCCCAGCTCAAGTATACTGTGTCTCCACCCAAGTCAAAGCCCTGGACGACGGCTGCAAAGCATGAGGCTTCTGGCTCCCAGCTAAGTCACACATAAGCTTCATACCTTAGATGTGTATGATGATCTGCATGACGCCCATTTCCCCACTTCCGTGGGGTACAGTCCCCATGAGGCAGGGACCAGGTCTGTTCTGGTCCCCATCACATGCTCAGCCCCAGCATCGGGCCTGGCCCATGGCAAGCCTAGCTAGTACTTGTTGAGTTAGTAGATGCTGCATCAAGGTGGCCTTGGGAGCACGTGGAGATGGTGATAGCCATATCAGACGACAGCAGGGAGGGTAGAAAGTCACCCAGCCCTGGGTATCCGAATCAGCATTTTCTGGAGACTGGTGTCTGGACCACCTCAGCACAATACCTACCACTGATTGAGCTTCTGCTTGGCATATGGCCCTGCTAGGGCACTGGAGACCCGGTCTCACCTTCCAGCCATGTTGAGTGGCACAGAGGAGGCTCGCAAGCAGAGATGATTGCAGTGCCCTGCAGTGCACCATTGGGGTAGAGGGAGGTCCAGAGCCCGGGGCGTTCTGGGTGAGCTGATGCCAGAGGTGGGTTTTGTAGATGTGGAGGTTTGGTAAGAAGGGAGAAGTGGGGCTCCAGACAGGGTCCGTCAGGTCTCTGCATCCTCTTTTCCATTTATTTTTACCTCCTGATATCCTGTCCAGGGTCCCAAGACAGCCTCTACAGGTGGACCCAGCTGAGCAGGCCAGAGGGAGGAGGCACAGCCTCTCACCCATGCTTCTCCCTAGACACAGGACCAGGAAATGCCATCCCCAGTCTTGTTGGGCTCAGACATTGTGATCCATTGGTGAGCCATCGAGCCCCTCCTTCAGGCCCCCAGAGGAAGCTGCAGGAGTTTGCGGAGGGTGGGAGCTGGGGCTGGGAGCAGGGAAAAGTCAGATTCCCTCGCTCGGAGGAAACTCGCTGGTGCTCAGTGAGATTAAAACTATCACTCCTGGCTGAATTGGCTTCTTCTACTGTTTTGCTAAATATTTAAAGACCCCTTATTAAAAGGGTTACCATCTTAAAAATGTCAGATCTTCATCTGTCATGTCCTGCCTCTGGAGTGTGGCCTCAGGGCTATATCTAAGCACCCCAGAAACAGACAACCTCTTTGCCCTGGGCCCCAAGATCATTTCAAGTGGTTTCTGAGGACCCACTTTGTACCCAGCACTGTGGCTGCCCGAGCATCTGCCTCTCCAGCCACAGTAGCTTCTGCCATGTGATAGGCCGGCACCAGCCTGAGCAGGTCTCAGGGAATATGGGGAGGAGGCAGTACGTGGCCACAGTGCACTCTGCCCAGCCCAGGGTTCTGTTTGCTGCTTCCCTCCTCCCTGGGCACCAGGCTGGGCTGGAAGCAGAGAAGCTAAGGACAGCCCAGCCTAGGGAGTGAGGAAGCAGGAAGTGACGCCTTGAGCCACAGCAAGGTCTTGGCCCTGCTGATGATGGTGGGCAAGCAGAGGGTCATGGGGGCACCAAGCAAGAAGCATCCACTTCTGCCTGGAGGAATTAGAGCTGGATTAGAGGAGAAGCTGTTGTGGGATTAGGATGAGAATTAGGTTTTTGAGCAGCACATAAAAGGTGAATAGGAGTTCACTAGACATAGAAATGGGGGTTTCCCCCAACCCTCCAAAAACAAAGAAAACCAGACAATACAAAGACATACAGGTTCAAACACTTGTTCAACAAGCAATTGAGCACCTACTGTATGCCAGGAACCATGCCAGGCCCCGAGAATATAGAACTGAGTGTGACCTGTTCCTGCTCCCCATAAAATTTGCCCGCCTAGATGGGGAAATAGACTAAAAACAGCCCATGATGTGGGATAAAATGTGCTGTAATAAAAGCGTGTTGCAGCTGCCTCCCTAGCACGGGGTAGGAGGTGGGGAGTGGGGTGGGGGTTACCTCTGTGCCACAGGTGGGAGGTGGGAAGGGTGCCTCAAGGGGAGGTGACATCTAAGCAGGTTTTGAGGATACCCTGAATTCACTAGGAATGTGCAGTAGCTTGGTGTGGCCTGGACAGATGGGGAGAGAGGGAAGTACTGATGAATGAGACCAGAGAAGGGGCCCAGGAGTGCATGGGAAAGAGATAGCCAGAGCCTTCTGGAATGATCCAAGCAGAAAGGGATGGAGAAGCCACTGCTATGAGGAAAGACTGCCCCACAGAGACGAGGGTGGAGACGGAGCTGGTGAGGAAGGGGAAGCCCATGGGAGCTGTGGTCTGAGCTGGGTCTGAAGGGCTGGTCAGCCAGGGGATGCCCCACTGCCCACAGAGGGTACAGTGAGACTGGTGCCAGGGTGGCCCACAGGGAATGAATGCCCAGCCAGAGCAGAATAGCCCAAGATGACCCTGGACTGGGGAGAGGCTCAGCCTGGACGGGGAGGCGGAGCTGGCCTGTGTCCCCTCCCAGGTGGAAAGACCTGGGCCCAAGGCCACTTGACGCTGGAGGAGCCAGAGAGAAGAGGGGACACAGGACAGAACAAGGACATGGCTGGACGTTCACTCACATCCACCCTCCTGGTAGAAGAGTCTGGAACTCAGTTTAAATTTTTCAAGTGTTTCATGAAAGGGGAGGCTGCCTCCTCTTCCTAAGCGATGAACATCTCAATTTGATGATGCTACAGAGGGCCAGGGGTAGCACCACTGAGGCCAGGAGATGTCACTGGATGTCAGCCTTGCCTTGAGCGAACATTCAGGGGTCAGGATGGTGTCATGAATGGAGCTCCCGGAGCCTGCGAGTCCAAAGACCTGGGTCCCATCTGGGTGTGGCCACAAATGCCTGGCGTGACCTTGGACGCAGCTGTGGCTGCTCCAGGCCTCCCTCCTCACCTGATAAATGGGGGAGTCGGGCTGGTGGGTGGACAATCCCTCTCTCCTCCACACATTTTCCATCCCAGTGTATCCTCTGCCCACCCGCTCACCTTGCTGTCGGCAAGAGTTAAGTTTTAATGAGAAAAGAATTTCTCTCAGGAATATTGAGTATAATTAAAACTCTGCCGTGAAAAAAAAAAAAAAAGCCTAGCAAACACTGAGAGACCTAGAGGAAGTAAAAATGTGAAAACACGACCCCCATTTTCCTCTCCGTATGACATGGATTATTAAGTCAGGTTTGAAAAGTTCCTATTAAATATTTAAATATTTCATTAAATATTCATCATCTCAAAAATTGCTTCCTAACAGATCCTTAGGTAAATATAACAATATTTGATCACAAAAGCTGCTTGGCCTGACAGGCTCGGGAAGGGTGAGACTCCGTCTGGGGCTCTGGTCCCACAGGTGCAGGGAATCCCACTTACGAGGGGGAGGCTGAGAGACCGGGAGAGGGACACACGCCTGGCCACTAGGAGGGCCCGGGTGGCCACGGGCTTGCCAACTGGGCAAATGAGACTCAGAAAGGTGACATGGCAAACGGAGCTCATGTGGCTTGTAGTGGTGCAGCTGGGACCTGAACCCATGTTGGCCGGACCCCTCTGTGGGCTATGAAGAAGGCTCTCCCACAGAAGGGGCTGCCCTCTGGCTTAGGTCATCCCAACACTGGCCACGTGCAGGGGACATTGTGAAAGGAACCTTCTATCAGACCAGCAGCTGGGCTGGAAACCCTTGACGTCCCTTCCCCGGGGCTGTGGAGGGGAGGGGTGGTCCCCTGGGGGTCTGTGGAACTGGATTCACAGCCTGGTCGTTCCTTGTAAGGGCACCTGGTCTCCCAAAGTGGAGTATAAACAGCTTTCAGTGGGCAGGACGTGTGGGAGCCACCCTCACCCCCACCATCTTTCTTGACTCCCAAGTATGGTGCTGGGGTCTGCAGGGGGGTCTCAAACCTGGAGCTGTTGGGGTTTGGGCCAGATGGAGGAGTCAAGGTGGAGACCATCCCGCGCACTGGAGGATGCGGCTCCCACTGGGCCTGCACCTAGTAGATGCCAGTGCACTCCAACCCCTCATGCCCACCTGAAATGCCCAGACACTGCCTATGCCCCCAGGGAGCCATACTGCCCCTGGCTGAGAACATTGCTTTACCAGAAGGGCACTTTGTAAACACCTGGTGCACGTGGATGGCGTAGCACCATCTGGAGGGAGAGAGTAGGGGAGGGAAGCAGAGTGACTCTACAAGAAGGGCACTTGGTAAACACGTGGCGCGCATGGATGGCGTGACACCGTCTGGAGGGAGAGTAGGGGAGGGAAGTGGAGTGAAGTCAGGTTGATAGTGTGGGGCCTGCCTTTGGCCTGAAGGGCTTTGAGTGGGGGCGGGGTGGGGGAGCTGCTGAGTGCTGGATTTCAGCAACCACAGTGCCAGCTTTCAGTTCCCACACGGGCTTCTTCTCAAAGGCCTCAGGGGATGGTGCCAGGCTAAGGGGTCCCTGGCTCTGCTCACCTCCACCCGGCACTCGCTAGGCATATGCTGCAGCCCCTAACCCTCCCTGGGGCTCAGGACTCAGTGGAACATCAGGGACTCAGAGCAGCCCTGCCGGTGCCACGGGCCTCCCAGCCCTGTGTGGAGGTTCTCTCGTCCACCCGAGTGCTTTCACAGGCCCTGGGAGCCTCCCCAGCCTGAATGCAGCCCTCGGAGGGCGGGGACCCTGTCCTCTCCTGCCTTCCTGTGCTAAGTGTGAAGAACTCCCATCAGCATTCCAGGTGGGTTCGCTGCTGAACGAGGTAGAAGATCTTCACTGCTTTTTACAGTGCAGGCACCTGGGTGCAGAGAAGCAAAGCTATTTGCCCAAGGTCACATGGCAATCAATCCAGGTTTACACCCAGGTTGGTCTGACCTCAGAGCCCACGCTCTGAAGCAGGCTGTCCATGCACACCACACAGACTTCCCATGTCACTGAGTCCTCGGAGCAGGTCAGCGGGTGCCCCTCTGCGGCCGCTGTCCTGATCCTCCTCATTCCAAATGCGTGTTTGCAGAGCAGAGAGGGAGTCTTGGTGGCCAAGCCCAGTCCCCGCATCTCCCTCCTCTCCTTCCCTGGGAAAATTCTGGGGTGAGGAGGAGGCCACAAATATTGATGGGCTCCCCTCACTGGCAGCAGGCATGGGCATGGAGTGGCGGGGCTCTCCCCTCCAGAATTCTGATGCATGACACCTGCTGCCAGTGCCACCCTCTCAGGCTCCTGGGTGACAGGAAGGTGTGAAACCTGACGTTTCCATGGGTCTGGAATGTGTGTGAGCCTCCATGTCCTGGAGGAAGGACCCTCTGCCCGGGGAGAACTGGCAGGCCCCTCTGTGGGCGCCCAGCAGCACTGCCTGCACGCTCTGAGGCAGTGATCCAGGCTGTTTTGCACACACAGATGGAAATGGCTCCAAGGTACAGAAGCAAAATGTTTCCCAAAACAAACAATAACCTGTCGTGAACATTGATACCAACATGGTCTGTGGGGCGCCATGGGCTGGAGGCCTGGGCAGCTGCTGGGGGCCACTGCTGAGCAGGAAGGGTGGCTGGCAGTTTGCACATTCTTAAGGAAAACAGCAAAGAAGCTGACCCTGGGAGCATGGGCTCTGTCTGGATTCTAGACAAACCACAAGGCTGATGAAGCAAGGAGATGTAGGTCTAGACATTTGTCAGGATGGTGCTGGGGCTTCTTAACCCAGCGAAGCTGCACCCAACGTGGTGTGCATGGGCCGAGCAACATTTTTCTGATACGAGGTCTCTAACTCTCATCAGAGAAGTCAGAAGCAGTCTAAGACCACTGAGCCAGGCAGAGCAGCTCCCACCAGGGTAGGCAAGGATGCCGGCAGCATGTGGGATCCAGGAGCCAGAGCCCTCTGACCTCGTCTTTTCCAAGGGCCTCAGTTATCTCACCTAAAAAATAGGAATGAAGGCCAGGGCAGTGGCTCAGCCCTGTAATCCCAGCACTTTGGAAGGCCAAGGCGGGCGGATCAGTTGAGGACAGGAGTTCAAGACCAGCCTGGCCAACATGGTGAAACCCTGTCTCTACTGAAAATACAAAAATTAGCTGGGCGTGGTGGTACATGTCTGTAATCCCAGCTACTTGGGAGGCTGGGGCAGGAGAATCACTTGAACCTAGGAGGCAGAGGTTGCAGTGAGCCGAAATAGTGCCACTATACTCCAGTCTGGGCAACAGAGCAAGACTCGGTCTCAAAAAAAAAAAAAAAAAAAAAAAGAAAGAAAAAAGAAAAGAAAGTACTGGGGCCCAGTACTCAGTGGAACAGCAGGGACTCAGAGCAGCCCCTGAGGAGTGTAAGCTTAACTCCTCGCTCAATGCAGCTCCCAGAGGAGAAAGGCGTTTGATACCACAATTTGCAACAAGACCACCAGGTGGCTTGGGGGTAGGAGGGAGCAGAGGGGCAGGGTTTGAGTTCTGGCACTGCCATCATGTTACCCTTAGGGCCTGGTGTCCTGCTTGGAGAGATGAGGCCCAGGATGAAGCCCCACCAGCCAGCCCAGCAGGGATGCGGCCCCCTTGGGGACTGCAGGCACCAACTTGGAGGCCACCATCCCACAAGCCATGGGTCTGAATCCCTGTGGAATGTGTACAAGTCCTGAGCCTCTCCAAGGCTTGATACTCCATCTTGAAAGGGGGTGTGCTAATTCCCTCCTCCTTGAAGGTTGTCGTAAGGACCAAAAGTGAGGATGGGTGCCCATCAGCCAGCCAGTGAGGACACTTCCTTAGGCAACAGTGGCCCAGAGATACAACAGCCCAGTGAGACAACTTGGGGAGACTTCCCTAAAGATCCAGAACACAGAAAGTGTGGCATCAGGCAAAGGATTTCCATTATGAGCAGCCACAAGAAGGAAAGCAGGCGCCCTGCCACCTCCGCCCACCTCTGCTGGAGGGGAGGGGATGGAAGGGGCCTCTGCAGCTTTCACACCTTGTAAGCAGACCAGATGCAGAAGTAGAGACAGGTGGGATTGAATTAGCCACAGGTGCCCGGGGCTGCAGGCCCCACCGCCTCCCCGCTCTGCCTGCAAGATTCAATATCGCCCCATGCAGGTTAGCAGCACATTGGATTCCAACGAGTCATATTTTAACACTGCCGGATAGTTGCAGGCGACAGAAAACCTGTTTCTTTCCCATTTTATACATCCAGGAAATTTGTACCACATGCAGCCTGCATGTCATCACACACTTTAAAATACTGCATTCTCTCTTTGGAGCCCGCAGACCCATCACAAGGCAGATAAAATGCAGGACCGAGGGTGAGAGCCCCTCTATTGGGGCAGAGAGAGCAGCTAAATGCAGAGCGTCTGCATCTTACTGTTAAGAACTGAGCCCTCCGTTCCATCCCCAGGAGGATCATCCTAGAGGCTGCAGGGCCATCTGTTATTTCCCCGGGGAGGTTGGTGAAGGTGTTAGCTTGGAAGAAGCAGGTGTAATTACAGAGGCCCAGGCAGGGCACTGCATTAATAGATGTAGGCTCTGCAGCTAGAGACTTATGTACATGTTGCTGAGGCCCCAGACCCTGCTGAGGCTCCAGGTCCAGAGAGCAAACCTCCTGCCTGGTCCCATTAAAGCTCTGAGCCAGCCCCATCTCTCCCCGTCCCTGGCTCCAGTTGACAGCCATTTGCATGATGTTCTCATCTGCAGATTGCACTTCTCGCTGGGGAGCTGCTCAGAACCTACCGGGAGGGGTTTTGGAAAGTGGATTTCCAGGGCTCCAGATCAGTGCACTGAGCTCTGCAGCTGCCTGGACGGCCCCAGGCAGCTCAGCCCCCAGGCTCTGCCTGGTGCAGGGATCTCCTTCCTACTGTGGCCAGGTGGCTGCCTTTGCCACTGCGGCACTGCCTACGGAGGGCCACAGCTCTGCCTGGGGATGGGGGATGAGTCAGCTCGCCCCATCCCTGCTCTCCGAAGCCCCAGGTCCCTCCTGAGCCACCTTTCCGCCTTGAGTCCTTGGCCCCCTGAGCTTTTCCAGAACACGCACTGTGTGCCAGGTGCTGTGCCAGGTTGGGGAGGTGGTGGGGAACTTGAAGCCTAGACTCTCCCTGAGAAGCCTTGGAACAGACAGGGAGGCCTCCCTTCCTCCTGTCAATGAACTATCACTGAGCACATTCTCTGTGGCTGCTCCCTGTGAGGCCTGGAGTCCACAGCTGAGTTTGGGCAGAACCTCAGCCCTCAGAGCTCCAGAGGGTCAGACCTGTTGGCTCCCTGCCCTCAGCTCCCCTGGTTTCCTCTGAGCTGGGTCCCAGCAACACACCATTGTCCAGCAGCTCTGCTGGGCAGGGTGTGCAGACCCAGGGATGCAGAAATACATGAAAGGTCAAGCTCACGCCCACAAGGAGTCAGCAACCTCATTGGGCAGGTGGGCCCCTTAGAAGCTAATATGGAGGGGACACGAGAGGCAGGCAGCTCCCAGTCACAGTGCTGAGGTTTGGACCTCAGGCTCACTGGGCTACACAGAACATCAGGCCAAGGGTGCTAACCACCCTCTAAACTGGAGGCCTGGAGGGCAGGACCTGCTTTGCCTGGTTCCCCATCAAATTTCAGCACCTTGAATGGGGCCTGGAACATAATAGGTGCTCGGCAAACTTGTCAGTTGAACAGATAGACTCACAGGGGGCCTGTGTCTCCTGCATCCCCCCTGGTTCCTCTCCAGGCCCCCCTCCACCCCGCCAGGAGGGTATGTGTGCTGAGGCAGCTTCTCCAGGGACTGGGCAGAGTGGAACCCCTGGCCCTTGTCTGTGCCTGGGCCACAGTTTCTTTTTGTTTGTTTTAATTTTGGTCAGATTCACATAATGCAAAATTAACTTTTTAAAGTCAGCAATTCAGAAGCATTAGTGCATTTACAGTGTTGTACCGTCGTCATCACCCCGAAAGGAAACTCCCAATGCATTAGCGGCCGTTCCCCCTTCTTCCCTCCTTCTGCCCCTAGTGACCACCAATCTGTATTCTGACCCTATAGGTTGACCTCTTCAGAATATTTCCTAGGAATGGAATCATACAATGCGTGGCCGTCTGTGCCTGGCTTCTTTCAGTGAGTCTGTTTTCCAGATTCATCCATGTTGTGGTGCATGTCAGCTCTTGGTTCCCCAATTTGGGTGGATAATGTTCCATTGTATGGCGAGCCCACATTTGCTTACCTCTTCCTCTGCCAATGGGCATGTAGGATGTTCCTGCCTTGGTGAAGTGTGCCACTGTAGATATGTGTGCAGATACCTGTTTGAATCTGTTTTCAGTTCTTTTGGGCAGTTACCTAGGAGTGGAATTGCTGGGTTGTATGCTAATCCTATGTTTAACTTTTTGAGGAATGGGCCACAGTTTCTCTACGAAGTTCAAACGAGGTTTTTGAATCAGCTTCCAGTTGACTAACTAGGCTCCAAGGAAACACAGATGAAATAAGACCCCATCCCAACCCCCTAGGACCTCTTGGCCTGCTCTCAGCCCACGTGAGGCAGCAAAGCTGCTGCTGGGACAGGCGGACCCTAGGGGAAGCTTTAGGAGAGTCCGAACTCCCAGCAGCATCTAGTGGCAGAACCTTCTTTCGGCTTCGTCCCTGAAGCACAGATGTGGAATCATGTCCAGTGGCAGCCTGGGTTCCCTGGCCTGGAAGGTTCATGGGAGGAGGCTGGCCCAGAAAGCACGTGGCCCAGAGTGAGCCACACAGGGTGACTGTGGCTTTGGGCAGGTCCCCCTCTCCCTGCACCTCCCTCCCCACTATCATTATCTGCAGAGTCAGGGGTGGGCCTGACAGCTTCCAGCAATCTGTCTCTATACTCCTGGACCCCAAATCTAGGAACCACTAGTCAGGAAGGAAATTCCTCTACCAATCCTTCTAGGCCTTTCCACAGAGAAGGCAGCCCTTTTAGCATTTTATGTCCAGATGAAATAGTTCTAGGCACTATGCTGGAACTCCCAGCTCTGAGCCAAACAGGCCTTCCCTGGTCCCCCCAAGTCCTGGGGGAAG
The DNA here is from genome assembly GCF_006542625.1 of Nomascus leucogenys. NCBI lineage: Eukaryota > Metazoa > Chordata > Mammalia > Primates > Hylobatidae > Nomascus > Nomascus leucogenys. The sequence goes on from NC_044404.1 coordinate 8,304,074, forward strand.
GCTGCCCTGCACCTGTCCCTGGAGGGGGACATGTGGGCGATGGCACAAAGGTGGTACTGGCCATAAAAGCCATGTTCCGGGCAACAGACTGGTCCCATTGGCCTTCCCTGCTTTCTCCTGAGTAGGAGGCAAGGCCCGGAGAACTGACCCTTAGGCAGAAGAAAGGGTGGCTGTGGCAGACAGAAGACCCCCCGAGGGAGGGAAGGAGAGGGACGGTGGGGTTCCCACTTTCCTTGGAGCTGCTGTGGAGTCTTTGCTCTCCCATGCTGGGACCCGGCCCCCCCGACAGCAGCCCGGGGGCCTGGAGGTGCATCCACTGTGGTGAGCTGCAGCAGGCATGTCGGGTAAAGACCTGTATGGTTGGTTCTGAAGAAACCTGGGAACTTCAGAGGAGACCTGAGCGGAACCAGGGAGGATCTGACATTTTTATAAAAGGACGTCCCTGTGCTCATCCAGTGGGGAGGGGATCCCAGAGCTTATGTCCCCGAGGGGAGCTCTGACTCTGTCCCCCTTTCTGTTTGCACTTGGGCAGAGCTCTCGAGTCCTTGGAAGCTGCTGTTTATTTTAAAACAGCCCTGACTCCTTGAGGAAGCTGAGGAGAGAGGAAATGGCAGAGGCGATCTCGCCTCACGCTTCCTGGGCAGGAGTCCCCGCTAGGCGGCCACCCGAGCCATCGGGAGCTGTTAGGAGGATCCTGCTGTAATCAAGAGATGGGCAGGCAGGGGACAAAGTGCCCCGTATCTGGGGAAACTGAGGAGGCTTGTGTTTATTGAAGACCTTCTATGTGCCAGTCACTGCAAACATATTGTCATTTAATCCAACAAACCTGCAAGATCAGGGTCATCCTTCATCCCCTCCCTACTAATGAGGACATTGTGATTCAGAGTCCCAGCCACTGGCCCACAGTCATCAGTGCTGCTAAGATGTGCAGGCGAGTTTCAAACCCAAGTCTGGCTTAGTGCCCAAACTTCCACCAGGCACCCCAGGCCCAGGGCCAGGCACCCTGACCTCCACCCGGGAGGACCGAGTGAGTTTCTCTGCCTGATCAGGGAGGGTGGGAAAGGGCCTCTACCTGCCTTCGTCCTACTCAGCTCTCTCCTCCTGAGGATCTGAGGCCTGGACAGCAATGCTGGGCGGGAGGCCTCAGTCAGCCTGGGTCTGAGGGTACAGAGCTCCCTGGGGACATTGCCTCTTCCTGCAAGGGGCAAAGTTCCTCAGGCCCTGTGTTAAAGGAAGCTTGGCTTCTCCTCTGCCCAAGATCCCAGAGCCCTCACAGTACAGCCCTTCTTTCTGCTAAACTGCAGACTTACTTTAGTAGCAGTTATTATTGAAGTCTCGCCATTATTATTATTTTCATTCTACAGATGAGGAAGTCGGGGCTCAGTGAGACTGAGTGATTGAGCTGGGGTTCATCCCCCTGCTCCGTGCCAGAGCCTCGGAGGTTCTGACGCCTCCAGGGCCAGCCTGGCTGGGACAGCGCGTCTGCAAGTGTTTGAGGCACATTTGTTTTCAGGGGAAGGGGCGCTGCTGTGCAGACCCTGCTTAGTCCGTTCCAGGATAAGACATGCTGCCCATCCCTCCTGCTTCTCTAGTGCAGGAGCTGCAGCTCGGCATGGTTCTGCGTGTGTGTTTCCGACGCTGGCTCCCACGTGGAAGGCCTGATGCCGCCCTGCTGTCTGCTCTCTTTTGTAGAGATGTTTTCGTGAACTTGAGAAAAAATCGGGAAAAGGCCGATTCCCTCTGCCCAGCCCATTAATTCTGCATGCTCAGGCCCGAATTAACCTTGGCAAGCCTTCGAGAGGAGAGAGTAATTCTAACCTTAAAAATCTGCTGATGAAAGCTGGTTTCAGGAATCCAACTCCACTTAATGTCCTGGCAGACAGCTCAGCCTTGCATTAACATAACCACAGACCGGCCCGGCATTTCCCTCCACCTGCTTCATAAACAAAACCCCGTTGCCCATTTTAAGCAAGAATCCCTGCCCAGACTCCCTGGCTGCGTGCAGCCGCGCATGTTGGAGTGTGCCGTGGGTACCTGCGTGGCGTCATGGGTGCCTAGAGCGGGCAGCGCTGGGGAGCTGGATTACAACAGGCCCTGGAGCTGAGTAGTAATCACAGCCAGGAATTCCGGCAGTGCCAGCCCCGCAGGCGCCTGCCCACAGGAGAAGACAGCGACTGATTTCTGGGCAGCACTTGGCCCTCCGTGCTGTCCAAAATGGCCTCGGGGAGTGGGATCCTGACATCTGCATCTGCTCTCCTCCGGGAATGGCAGATGAGCAGGGAGAAAGGCCGGCCACCTGGGGCTGTGTAGCCGAAGCTCCCAGCGCCAGAGGGTGCAGCCTGGGCCTCCTTACCAAGGTTCAGGGTCCCACCGCTGGTCATCCCTGAGGCTGAAATACACAACACCTCTGCTGGCCTAACAGGCTGTTGACAAGGAAGACATCAGACCCAGAGCTACTTGCAGGCATTCATCAGAGATCCCTTGTGCTTAATGCAGGCAGTCCTGGTGAGGGGGTACTCATAACAGAGGGAGGAAGGAAGGAAGGGAGGGAGATGGAAGAGAGGGAGGAAGAATGGGAGGGAGGGAGGGAGAGAAAGAGTGAGGGAGGAAGGAAGGAAGGAGGGCAGGGAGGAAGGAAGAATGGGAGGAAGGAAGGATAGGGAGTGGGAAGGAGGAAGGCAGGCCATCACCAGTATAAACCACTCTGGAGACCAGCTCTAGCCACTTGGCAGGACTCCAAGAAATAGGTCTCAGCGGTACACTTTGATGAAAGAGAGGGAATTTCACTTTATTTATATATTATTTATGCCCAGTACTTTTGGGAAGTATTTGAGATAGCAACAGCACTGATATATTGAAATAGGCTAAAAGTACAAGAGCCAGTGGACGGGAGATAACTGAGCAAGAATATACACGTACACTGAGCAGAGCTCCTGCTGAAGACAGGACCGCAGATCCCAGCGGCCTGACACGCCTCGCTCAGAGAAAGCCTGTTCTTTGCTGGGGCCCGCGGGGAGCCAGGTATCAGGACAGATTTCTGAGACACGGAAGGTGCAGGTTTCCAGCTCCCGCTTGGCTGGGACTGTGCAGGATGAGGAGCTGGGCCGCCTTCCCCAAAGCGGTTTGGCAGGTGCTGGGACACAGCAGGGGCCCATGTGGGCCTGGCTGAAAGTCCTCAGAGGGTGGGAAAACAGGCAGGTGAGAGTGGCCAGGTTCCTGGACTTGACCCTAAGCAGCAGGCGCTAGAGCCGATGCGAACAGCCCATGTGGAGCGTGGAGCGAGGCCCAGCAGAGTTCAGCGCCGCCCTCCCACTTCTCCTCCCTCCCATTCCTCCTCCCTCCCATTCCTCCTCCCTCCCTTCCATCTCCCTTCAACCACCCCCTGCTCTACCGTGCCCCTCACCCACCCCCTGCGCCGCCGTGCCCCTCACCCACCCCCTGCACCGCCATGCCCCTCACCCACCCCTGGCCTTCTCTGACTTGAGATTCATGGCTCAGATCAACTCTTTCTCTAAATCTAAACTTACCTTATTATCAATTTTTAGCTATTATTCCATTTTATGCCCACTAATTTATTAATCTTGGAACCCCCAAAAACAATAAAGCTGAAGCTCCAGAGATTTTATTTATATCTTTAAACATGATTTTTATGACTTTTTATCTAAAAATTCATTTAATTTTTATTGCCCTCCTCACTCATGTCGTCGTTAGGCCGGCAGCCGCTTTATTTAGATGTTTCCCCTGAAGATACTTGGGGGCTCCAGCAGGAAGGAGCTCAGGTGAGGGGAGGTTGGTGGGGGCAGAGGCACAGGTGCCAGCCTCCTAGGGGACTACTAGCTTGCCTCCCGTACCCCTCAGTGACCCCGGGCCAGGCTACACACCTCCCTGGTTCCTTTCTGGAGCACACACTGTTCTCCGCGACTCTTACCTCTGCTCCCATTTTGCCTTCCAGCTCGCAAAAGGGCCTATGCTGCAAAAGCAATCTAGAACATTCCTCAGAGAGGCTGGGAGAGCCTCCAGCTTGAGGACCCAGTGTCCCTCTCTCCATGACCCCCGCTGCAGAGTTTCTCACTGGTCCTCGTCCAGACCGAGGGGCCCTCCTTCCTGTTCCCCATTCGACGGCACATGTGTCCTCCCTCCGTAGCAGAGCTCCGGGGTCTCCAGGGTCCCCACCTGGCTTGTCTTCTTGGTGCTCTCTGCCTGCCCAAGGAGCCGCCTTCCTCGGAGCTCCAGCCGACACCGATGCCCAGGGGAGTCTCTCCTGTCCCCCAGGGCTAGAGGCCCGCAGGCACTTTCTGCCTCATGATGGAGTGGGGTGCCCACGTGTCCTGTGCCTGCCTGGCACTGCCTGGTTCTCCTGGCTGTTTCCCTCGTCAGCTTCTTGTCTGGGGGTAGGGACTGGGGGGTGGCGGGTGGCCAACTTTTTCGAGTTTGCTGCCCTTCCTGGTTTCTATCTGCTCTTCAATCGCCTCCATCTCGAAGGAACCAACCTTCATGGCCAGACTGGGCCACCTGGTCCCCTGTGTCCCTCCAGGGTGCGCACCAGGGCTTCTGACAAGGTAGATGGGGTTAACTCCTGCAGGCTTCGCCGGCCAGGGGACTGGAGTTCAGATTCTAGCTTTATCGTGCCCCTGTGCCCTCTGCCAAGGAAGGAATTGATGCTTCTGAGCCGCAGTTCCCACATCTGCAGAGAGGGGTTCATACTACTCTTCCTCCCAGGAGGGTGGTGAGGTCCCTTGAAGGGCTACCCTTCCTCATCCTCCTGTGTCCACTGTGGCAGAAAGAGCGATTTAACATTGTGGAAGGACAGGACCAGCCAGAATGCCAAGCCAAGGGATGGCTACTCTCCCAGGGAGCCCTGGAGAATGAATTTTGGGGAGCCTTCCCACCCCTGCCCAGAGGAGTCCCCCAAGAAAGTGCAGTGTTAAGGGGCTGTTTTCAGGAGAGCCTCTGGTCCCACTTGGGGAGCCTGGGCCTGAGCTGTGGCTGGCACCTGAATTCATAACCTGAAGGCATTAGTGCTTAGGGATCCAGGCCGGCCCTCTTGCTGTCTGGCCACAGTCCCCTGGCGTGGCAGGGCTGCAAGTTGCTTTGGGAGACACCATTGCAGATTGTCTTAGGAAAGAGGCCGGGCTAGAGCCCTGGTCAGTGATGATCTAATATTCCAAATCTCTGCTGTGACCCAACCCTGGAGGCTGAATCAGACTGCAATCCATTTAGCTCAAACTCGTTTTAAAGCAATTCACTATTTAACAAGTTCTGAGGCGCCGCGCTTTTGCAGGCAATATGTGAATTGAATCATTTGGTCTAATCTTAGATTAATACAAACCAAATCCTTCTTCAGCGAGGACAGTCTTGGGAGCAGCTCCAGGACTTCATCTCATTGTCTTTGATGAAGGCGGGTCCCAAAGAAGACCTGACTATCAGCCAATGGCATGGGTGTCTGAGCAAGGACCAGGGGGTGGCGTGCTGGGGAGGAAGGAGCAAGGGCTTTGCGGTCAGATGATGCTTGTTTGAATCCTTCTGCCTATTCCTAGCCGTGTGACCTTAGACAAACTGCTGAGCCTGTCTAGGCTCTGGTCTTCCCCACAGATGCCTCTGTGCAAAACAGTTGTGCAACTAGAGAACTAGGGTAAGAGGAATCCATGTCATCCTCTTCTTGCCCCACGCAGGATCTTGCCAAGGCCTCCCAGGATCTGCGTCTGTGTTCAGGGTGCCCTGGGGAGCAATAGGGCTGCTTGGTCCTCCTCCTGTGCCTTGCTGTACCTGCTGCTGGTTAGGGAGCTCTGGAAAGTGCTGGAAGGTTTTCACTCCCACCTGCTCTTTGAGGAGCACCTACTTCTTCCTGACGTCTAGGCTTTGACAGGAAAGGAACCACATTTTTACCCCCTTCTGTGAGCCCCACAGCCCTGCCCTTGGACATCCGCGTAGCACACTCGGGCCCTGCTTCTGCTGACAGATCTGCCCTCCAGACTGCAGGCCCCTGCTCAGGTGCCGCCCTACCTCACTGACAGTCCTGGGCTTGCAGTCCAGGTAGGTCAAAGTCCCTCCCTGGTGCTGTCACCCCAAATCTGGAAGAAAGAGACTTTCCTGCCTCTTGGGTCACAGCCGGGAGAAGGGGACTCTGGCTACCTGCCACATGAAGTTAGCCCGACTGTAGTGGGAGGGAAACAGTGCAGGGAAGGCATACAGAGAGGAGAAATGGAGACGTGGGATGGTGGGTGGGTCAGAGCCAATGTTCTAGTCCTGAGCCTGCACTTGAGCTATCAGTTCTCAGAGCAATCCTGAGTCCTTCCTGGAAATCTGCTTCAATACACAGAGTCTGGACCAGTGGAGAAGGGCAGCGCCATAAAATCACAGGGCCTTTGCTTCAAAGGCAAGGCCATCTGCCAGCCGCTCACTGTGGGTCCCCTGGGGGAGATTCTGCAGAACTGTGTGTGGAGTCACGCACTCGGCCCCCACAGCTTCACCCCGCACGCAGGACGCAGATGAGAGAGCCGGGGAGGGGCCCGCCATCCTCGCCTGTGGCAGCCCCCCTGCTTTGCATCCCATTTGTCCACCTGGCTGGGCCTTTTCCACCTGTTGTCCACCTGGCCAATTCCCTCTCACCCTTTTTGGCTCAGCACAAATGTCACTTCCTCTTAGGTGACTTTGCTGACCTTCGGAATGAAAAGGGGACGCTTCATCCTCCGGGCTGCTCCTGCCCCCTCGGTACTCTGCCCTTAGCAACAGGGCTGTTTGATTTGGTCTCCTGTGTTTGCCTGGCATGTACACGCTCTCTATCTCTCTCCTCCACGAGACTGGGGGAGGCTGGAGGACAAGAGCTCAAGGCAGGCACAGAGCAGACAGCAGTGAAAAGTTACTCACATGGGATCTGGTCCCACAAGTTCCTTGGATGCCCGAGCTATGGCCCGGCCGGTCCAGGACGCCCCACTCTGGAGGCTGTGACAGCCCCCCCGCAACCCCAGCCTGCCCCCAGTTCTGCCTCTTACCTGCTCCTGTCCCCTCATTGCTTGAGGATAGCATTAAACCCTCATCTTCTAGGTGGATTTTCCCTTCCCTTCTATGAGCTCTTTTTCTTCCATCAGCTTTATACCCTGGACACATTTTAAAACCTGTTCATCTTTGTCGTGGGTGCATCAGATACAAGCAAGAGCGATAAACCAAGCACCAAAAAAATCTATGTTCGCTCTGTGCCTTTGTGTAGACAGCCACTTCCCCAGCGGCAGAGAGATGGGCCCGGTGGAGCCTCTGGGGCCAGCCACAGGGGTTGTGGGGGTGTGGAGGCCACCACAGCCAGCCTAACAGTGCTCTCTGACCCCTACCAGTGGCCTGGCTGCTAGGACTGGGGCAGGGCTGTTTGCAGAGGAGGTAGCAGAGGAACCTTCATAAAAGAGGATTATAGATGGAGATTTGCTCGTAAACACCCTTGTCTGTGGCCCCCGCGGGTATTATCCTTGCATTAGAGAAGGTTTTAGAGAAGATGGGGGAGGGGAGCTCAGGAATGAGCTTCTCCATCACAGACACAGAAGGCTCTGGGGAATCTTCACTGGTGGATTCAGGCCTGCCCAGGTAGAACAACAGGTGCCAACCTTCAAGCATGCGGACTCCCCAAGTCCTCATCCCTTGAAGCCCTGACTCCCCCAGATTGTGGCCCCTGGGGTCCCAAGCTCCAAGTGTCTCTGCCAAGCATCTCTGAACTGGACCCTAACCCATGTTCTCTCGTGTGGGAGCATCGGTAGAACTTCCTGCCATCGTGGAATGTTCTATGCTGTCCAGTGTGGTAGCCCTCGGCCACATGTGGCTGTTGAGCACTTGCAATGTGGCTTCTGCAACTGAGGAACTGAAGCTTTGATTGGATTTAATTGTACTTCATTTAAATTTGAATTCGAACAGCCGCAGTGACTAGTGGCTGCCAAGTTAGATAGCCCAGCTTTAAAGACACCTGTTGAGCAATGCCAAGGATGTCTTTTCCAGCAATCCATGAAATTAGATGCTGGCCTCACATTTTCCCAGAATGGGAGGTCGACAGCAAGCCCCTGGCTTCTAGGGGTTCCCTGCCTCCTTGTGGGAGGTGGACACAAGAAAACAGCATAAAAGGGGCTTCACTAAAAAAGGTCTTCATGGCAGGCCAACTAGAAGTTCTAGGGTCATTTTGCTCCTCCAGGGGAAAAGGGCCATGCATGCTCATACTCAGGACCAGAAAACAAACATCCCAAACGAAGTACAATTGGAAAGACATTTTCCAGCTTCCCTTGTGTCTGTATCATATGCAGTCCACGATCTCACGTACGCCTGGGCCATGCTCCCCTTCCCTGCCCTGCTTAAGGGCGCAGAAGAAATCACACATATTGAGCACCTGCTATGCAAATGTCACCAGCAGTGATTTAAAATGAGGAATTCTTTGAAGGACGATATAATCCACACTTGGCCCAACCTGACAGGTCAGAGGTCAGCAAGCAACGCTCCATAGGCCAAATCCGGCCCACTACCTATTTTTATTTTATTTTTGAGACAGAGTTTCACTCTTGTTGCCCAGGCTGGAGTGCAATGGTGTGATCTCGGCTCACCACAACCTCCGCCTCCCAGATTCAAGCGATTCTCCTGCCTCAGCCTCCCAAGTAGCTGGTATTTTTATTTTTTATTTTTTGAGATGGTGTCTCACTCTGCTGCCCAGGCTGGAGTACGATGGCGTAATCTTGGCTCACTGCAACCTCCACCTCCCAGGTTCAAGCAATTCTTCTGCCTCAGCCTCCTGAGTAGCTGAGACTACAGGTGCGTGCCACCATGCCGGCTAATTTTTGTATTTTTAGTAGAGATGGGGTTTCGCCAAGTTGGCCAGGCTGGTCTCGAACTCCTGACCTCAGGTGATTGGCCTCCCAAAGTGCTGGGATTACAGGCAGGAACCACCACACCCGGCCTAACTACCTATTTTTGAACAGCTGTGAGGTAAGAATAGTTTTTATGTTTTTTTTAATTGTTGAAAAATAGCCAAAAGAAGAATACTCATGACACTTGAAAATCATCGAAATTCCGATTTCTGTGTCCGTGGTAGTTTGATTGGGATGCATCCCCACCCCATTCCGCCTGCCGCTCCTCCCCTGCCCTGGCAGGGACCTAGTAACCCCCGAGGCCACCTGGCTCTCAAAGCCGGACACGTCTGCTATCTGGCTCTTAGCAGGAAGTCTGCCAGCCCCACAGGATGGGTGAGATGAGGCTGCGGAGGTGAAGAGTGAAATGACCCGAGGCAGAGTCCACATCCTCCCTCCACCCGTGTGCCCACTGCCTCGCTCTGATGAGTGTTCCCAGGGTCTGCTCCTAGGCCACTGGGTTGGGGGGTCCTGGAGGGGGACCTGAGCTGGACTGCGGCCGAGCGGGGTCTGCGGAGGCAGCACAGGGAGGTTGTCCTGGTGAATGGCACAGTGTGCGGCAGAGCCTGTAGGTGGGCGCATAAGGCCTCCTGGGGCCAGGGGGTTCACGTGAGCAGGGACGCGGGAAAGGCCACCCTGTGGCCCGCTGTGACCTTCAGGCCCCATCTGCTTCCCGGGGCTCCATGCCCTAAGCATGCTCTGCTCAGGACGCCTTGGGTAGGTTGCTGAGTCCTCTGCGGCTTCCCCCAGGCAGGGCATGGGAGGTGGAAGGAAAGGGATGGAGGGTGTGTGTGTGTCAGACACAGAGACAGGGACAGGCAAGGGAAACAGAGACAGGGAGAGACAGAGAGACAGAGAAAGATGGAGAGAGATAGCAGGAGAGACAGAGACAGATACAGAAACGGAGAGAGAAATAAAGACAGACGGGGAGAGACAGAGATGGGGGAAATGGGAGAGAGACAGAGGACAAGACAGCTGCAGAGATGGAGAGAGAGAGAAAGAGACTGAGAGAGTGAGAGACAGAGAGAGAAAGAGGATGAGACAGATACAGAGATAGAGAAAGACAGAGACAGAAAAAGAGAGACAAAGGGACAGAGACACAGAGAGGCAAGGAGAGAGAGATAGATACAGAGATAGGAAGAGAGAAACAGATGGTGGGAGTAGGTGGGGGCGGAAGTCTGCTGCATCAGATGAGGCCGGAGAGAGCTGGCCGGGAAGGGAGGTGCCCACCACATACCAACCTGTAAGCGATGTGCTTCCTTCTCGGGCCACTAAGCCATCACTGCCCAGCCTTCAGGAGCCCTCTTTGGTGTGGGACCCCCACCGCGTTTGAGGGGGCTCTGCGGCCATGCTCCCTTCAGAAACGCCACTTTCTTTTCTGAGGCATTTACTTTGAGCTGAAGGGAGCTCTTGTTTGCTGTTGGTTTCCCCTGTAATTTCATCTTTACTTTTTTATATAAATAAATAAATAAATAAATAAGCCCTATAGTGTCATAAAAGCAATTTTGAATATTTACAAAAAAATTTTTCCTTGCTCAACTTCCATGTTAAGGGGAGGCTGCCAGGCCTTAATTCCCCAATATAACTGATTCAAAGGTTGCTTTCATCTGAAGGGTGACGTCCTCCCAGTTTTCCTATAAATACCTAGTTGCTTCCTTTCTCTCAGTTTTTGTGTATACACAAAAATAAGGGAACCCATGGCACATACTCCCTCACACTCCCACACGCGTGTGCGTCTCACACTTATGCAGATTTATCCACGAGCCCCGGAATGTGGCTCCCCGCAGTGAAAAGCTCAACTGGGGAAACCCCAGAGGACCCTGAGAGCCTGATCAAAAAGCGCCAGGAGTTTGTACAACACAAATCACTACAGACAAACTTGATTGCTTTTTTGATTAGTGGGTAAAAGGAATGGATTCACCACACGGCCTCATGGAATATTGTGCAATTAATCCCGAATTGGCTTGGTAATGACCTTGTCATATGGCCTGGAATCTGGTGAAAAGACTGCAGAGTGAGGGTGGTGGTGGCAGCTAGAGCCTGGGGTCAGTGCTGGGCCGTGGGGTGGTTTGGGCCAAGGGGTGAATGGAAGGGGAGAGGGAATCTCCTGTCCTTCACCAGCTGCTTTTCCTGCTGCTATGCTTCCCTTAGCAAACCCTGCTCATCCTTAAAGCTTTTGCAGCCTCCTCTGATGTCCCCTTCCGGTGACAGTCACTGATGATGGTGCACACTCACGGGGGGTCCAAGGAGCATCCCGAGGGTTCCGTTGCTGCATAAGCTCTCAGCCCACACAGCCATCCGAGAGAAAGGATTAGAATCGTACCCATGGTGCAGGCTGGCAGGACAAGGACTCTCGGAGCCCAAGTCACACATCTCCCACCCCAGGCAGGCTCCACCTCTCGGCGAGGCCCTCACAGCCACCCCAGCTCATCAGGAGGGGATTGCCGTGAGCTGCTTTCCCCATTTGGACAGCAAAGTGCGACTCCACACAAGTCTGCTTTCCTTGAAACTGAAGCTTAACGCTTTAAGCCCTAAATGTAGAGCCATTTTTCAAGGTTGTTTTCTAGTGTGTATTAGAAGTCCTTAGTGTTCAGGGTGCCACGGGCAAAACTTAAACATTGACTGTCTCTGGAGTCCTTTCGTGGGACCTGTGTCCTGGAGCTGCCAGTGGGGAGAGCTGGGATATCTTTATTCAAAAAGCCTAAGGCCCCATGCCCTCAGGAGCCCCCATTCTGAGAAGGCAGATGGGTAAATTAATCAAATAACCAACCATCGGGGTGGCCCAGTGTGCTGAGCCAGGCAACATGGAAGGGGTCCCATTCCCCGTGGGCTTCCTCAGTCCCTGGGGCTCTTTGTGTAGCTTTTTTCTTTCCTCCTCTGGTACTGTTTGACGTGATCCTTGCCTATCGGGGATCTGCCTCCAGCCGCACTTCCCATCCCTCCCACCATCCGGGGACCATGCTTCTCATCCAAGGAGACCAGGGGCATGGGATTGCCACAGTGGTTAGAGGAGTATCTAAAAATGGAGTAACCGGGTTCTGGAACAAGTCCCCGAGGGTTCCTCTGATTCAAATGCACGAGCCTTGATGTAGAAACGGCAGTGCTTCTTTAATCTTAACTTCATTTTGCTTATTGGATGGTCTGGGGCACTTGTGGGTAGGCCGGAGAGGTGTTAGGAGGCTTCAGGGGAAAGCGGGCCTGGGCCTTCCTCTTCTTTTGTAGGTTCACAGAGGAAACACAGTTGGTGTTTGGGAAATTCTCACCTCTGAGTGTGGGGTTCAGAGATGCTGAAGCCCAGTCCAGGCCGACAGGCAGGCAATCGAGGGAGAAGTGATGGTGAAAACCAACCACGGTCTTTTCAAGTCCAAGAGAAAGTAGCGGACAGAGAGTAAGACAGGTGAAGAGGGCAAGTCATTGCAAAGGCTAGAGAGGAACAGAGTGGGGAAACAGCAGATGGAAACCTCTTATTTCAAAGGGACGAGAGAAACACCCCTCAGCCATTGATATCTCCCTCCATTTGGCTCATCACATGAGTCAAAGTAATGAACCTGCCTGTGAGAACATGCAAATTCCAAAGGAAAGGAAGGAGCTGATGAATGTCACAGGTGGGTTGCTTGTTCATTGCAACCAAACGCTTAGACAAAAATGCATCTCCTTCGGCAAGGAGTGAGTTATCAAACCACCAAAACAACGAAAACAAAACACCGTGTCTTGAAAACCAGAAAAGTCAAGTAAGAATATTGCTTTCTTAATAATAAATACATTTCATGGGCAAGAATTGCAAGGGAATCGTTTAAATTAATTTCCGCTTTGTTTGTTTGGTTTATACAGGGCTTAAGTCCCAGCTGACAGTGATCTGTAAAAGTTCTAACATATTGAAATCTGATTTTCTTGCAGCCAGAATCCCATAGTCCAAAATGATTTCTCTTTCAACTCTGCTAATCAGACAGGCAGGGCTCCAATGGACTCCTAGTTCAACCAAATTGCACTCGCTCTTTTTGGGGGTGTAAATAATAGCTGATGAAAGCTTTAAATGCAGAACTGGTGGCATTTCTCTCTGGAGAGCTGGTTCAAGGGTGTGGGGGACAACAGTGAGATTAAAATGAGCAAGGAGAGGTGGGGGGGGCCTTTTCCCACCTGGCGGATGTCCTGTGTGGCTCTGAGGAACTTTCCTCCTCTCTGCCCCACCCCTTCTGGAGCGGATGCAGCGGGAAGCCAGGGGAACTCTGAAGGTGATGGAAGGGAGATCATTCCAGTCTGGAATCAGAGGCGCCAAAAGAAAAGCTTTGCCCCTGGCTTTGGTGGGGGCCCCCATCACTGGGTGCCGTGAGACTTCCCTCTCCAAATTGATGACCTGCTCAAGGCTGGGCCCCTCCCTCCCACTCAGACCCTCCAGCTGGATTGCAAGAGGGACCTGATCAGTGGTTCTCCTTAGGCCCCTTTCTCCATCTCACCAGCAAGCCTGGCCCATGGTGCCCAGCTCTGCACACGCAGGCAGCGCCAGAGAATCAGAGCAGGGCGGCCTTCCTCACCAACATGCCAGCCCCGATGACCCAACCCACCGGTCAGCTCTGCTCACCTGGGTCTAGGTGACAGGCCCCCGAGAGCCATCCCGACCCACAGTCCACCCTTCCTGACCTTGACTTTCCACCCACCTTCTCCAACCTGGCTCTGGCTGTTTTCCAAAACCAAATCCATCTGCAAAAGATGCAGGATTACTTAACAAATATATGAATAAACAGTAGGCAAAATCAACAAGCAGGGATGCACAAGAGGCCCCACAAACTCTAGAAGCCCATCCTGGGAAGTGCCGCCCCACCCTGTCCCCCCCTGGTTGGGCTCGTACCGGCCAGGGCCCCCTGGCCAGGAAAGGCCTGTAGCGTGTATGTTTCATGTGTTTTAATGAATTCTATAACCATCAGCCATTCCCTATACCCCAAAGGGTCTTAACCTAGGCTCTAGGAATGAACTACAGAGTGACTCCAAGCCCCTGAAATTACAGGAAAATTCATATGTAGGTACATTTCCCTGGTCCTTGGCTGTCCTGGGTTCTCGATGCCTCTATGGCCCCCGGAGGGTAAGTCCCCAGCTGCCCATCGAGTCTGCTGGCTGGCATGTCCCCACAGGGCTTCGTAGGTGCTGTCCCAGAGCCTTAGTCTTGGAGCTGGAGCCAGACACAGAGGTGCCCTCGGTCTCCCTGGGCTGCTGCCAGGCGGCTGTGGCCCCTTCTTGCTCCTTCTCTGTTGCGCCGTCTTCCTTCCTTCCTTCCTTCCCTCTTTCCAACTGAATTCTCGTTTTTCCTCTCTCCCTAGTGCTTGTACGGCTGCTATGTCCATTCCTCCATCATCCCCACCTTCCACCGGAGGTGCTACTGGCTCCTTCAGGTAGGTGGCTGGGACTGGATTCTTCTTCTGTCACCGGTGCTCGGGAAGGGTCTGTGGAGGGCACTGAGGGCGTGGGGCTCCACATGCGACATGGCTTCGGGCTGAGAGCCCTGGTGAGCTTGCCTAGGGAGACTTCGGCTGTTGCAGCCCTGAGGCCAGCTCAGTGGCTGGGCTGGTGTTGTCAGGTGTCAGGAAGGGGAGAAGGCCTGGTGGCAGGGGTAGCTCTCACCCACTGATAGGAAATAAACCTAGGCGCTTCCAGCTTCCAAGACGCCTCAGTTTTCTTTTGATGAGGACAAGAAAGAAGGCCGAGTATCCTGCCCTGAAATGCCTGTTGGCTGAAAGCTGTAAATGCATTTTCTCTCGTGGGTTAGTTACAAGGCACATGTGGGAAACAGGCTCCCGGAGGTTGCCAGGCACAGTTGGATTGATTGGGATAGCTGTGGGGAAAGGAGGAAGGAGCTCCGTAATCGATTTGTGATGTCTGCTGTGGCAGGGATGGAACAGGTCGTGGCTGGGCATGCTGGCCATTCCTGTGGGAGAGTGGCCTGGTGCCCAGATCTCTGTCCATGGTGTTTGTGCACAGCATTGCTGAGCCAGGGGCGGGTAGGTGCAGGAGGCCCACCTGGCCTCTTGCCCTCTGGGGGTCGTTTGCCAGCTGTCTTGCCTGCCGCGTGGGCGGGAAGGTCTGAGGGATCCATGCAGTCGGACTAGACATAGGTCCTTTTCAAAATGCATCCTCTGATATGCAGCTGTTCTTGGTAGAACCCATTCCCCATGGCCTGCCTCTGTCACCCCAAGTTCTTACTGTTGCCTCTACCCAGGAGTTGTTGCCTGAGGCCTTTCCCACCATGGTTCTACTTTCTGTTGTTCAAGGCAGCAAACCCCTGGACCTTGATGGTTTAGGGATCTCTCTGACCTGGCGGGGGTGTAGTTGGGGGGGCCTGGCAGCGGAGGAAGCAAGTCCCCCAACTGCTATGACACAAGCTCAGGGAGAAAAGAGTCACACATGCCACGGAGTACAGAGAGGCTGATGGTCCCAGGAGAGCTGGTCTGGAAGTTGCCCCCAGGGCTGGAGTCGTCTCGATGTGGAGGCCGGGCTCAGCCTAGACAAGGCTCTCTATCCATCGGCTCTGCCCAGCCCCAGCCTCCAAACCCTTTCCGTTCTCCCTCAGTTCCCAGAAGTAGCTGTCTGTGGTTCAGCAAGTTCAGTAGCAAATGACGCCCGAGACAGTCCGGGGACGTGCTGATTTGCAGGGGCTGTTTCCCAATACCTTACCCTGTCACCAGTTTCCCTGGCTCTGCCTCCCCTGGAGGCTGACGTGCTAGCGCCTGCTTTTCTAATTGCTCAGACCTGATGTCCTTGAGAAGGGGAGTTGTCACATGGTCGTGGGATGAGGCTTTTGGGGTCTTGTTACTAGGAATTGGTCCCAAGGTGTTCCACCCCTTGGCAGAGGGTTTTCTCAAACTCTACCCAATGAAGGGTGGGGTTCCACCAGAGGCCAGAGTTCTGGCGGCTGAGTCAGAGTCAGAGCACATCCTTGAGTCCCCAGGGACAAACTCTGGCTTCCCAAGAAACACCATTTATCCAAAGCAGCCTGCAGCCCTGTACACTCCTTCCTGGGCCTCCAGCCCCATGGGTCTGGTTTATGCCCTTTTCCTTTTCGGTTTCATGCCCCCTGGTCAGAACACCTCTTCGGCCATTGCCCTCCTGTCGGGGCAGCACCTGGAAGCTGGCATCCTGCCAGCAGCCCAGCTGCCCGCTCCTCCAGGCCTTTCCTCCTGCACCCACGCCTCTGCCTGCCTCCCCTCATTCCATCATGCCCTTGTGGCTTTTTAATTCCACTAAATTTACTTTCCTGGAATCAGACACCATTGGGCAGCCACGAGGTCTGAGCTGATGACTTCCCAAGCTGCATTCTGCTCATTCCAGGTCCCTCCTAGATTCGGCTGCTCCCGTTCCTCAACTTGGGCCAAGGGAGGAGAGGGGTCCTGCTCTCTGCCCCAGCCCTCCCTCACTGGTGCCCCTGTTTCCCGGCCTCC
Source organism: Nomascus leucogenys (assembly GCF_006542625.1). Classification (NCBI taxonomy): domain Eukaryota; kingdom Metazoa; phylum Chordata; class Mammalia; order Primates; family Hylobatidae; genus Nomascus; species Nomascus leucogenys. The sequence goes on from NC_044404.1 coordinate 8,320,371, forward strand.
GTATGCTGGAGACATACCCGGACTGATTCATGTGTGTCTGGTTCGTTACCTCCCAGCTGGTGGGGAAGCCGGAGTCTCCCCGAAGGCCGGGATGGCAGGACCAGGCTTCTTCATGGCTGAGCTGGGGCCTCTTCATCTTCTCTGCCCAAGCCTGGGGGAGCCATCCCTCCCCATCCCTCTCCTCTGTGTCCTCCAGCGTCAGACTTGTTTCTGTGATCAGATCACAAAGAGGGAGCGCACACAGGTGTGGGAGGCTCCTGCTCCCCCAGGTCTGTGCGGGGCAACAGGAGGTTAAGGAGCTAAGGCCAAAGCAATTAGCACAATGCACGTCCTGCTCGGAGCCCAGAGCCAATGTGGCAGCCGGTACCGCTCAGGGCAATTTGTTCTGGTGCTAATTACAACACCAGGATAATGATGGCGTGGCCAGGTTTAATTTCTCTGATGTTAAATAGGAAAGAAGTCATGAGATACTGGCTCAGATGGAAATTGGCCCAAGTTTGTCTCTGACACCAATTACCAAGAAAAAGGATTAGGTGGGGTCCAAGGTGTCAGGGCAGTGCCCATGTTGGGAGCTGAGGAAGGAGGCTGCTCAGATGCCAGCCCCGAGCCAGCCTGGTCCTCTGAATGCAGGAGGCACTAGGAAAGGGAGTGATGGGCTGGCCATGCTCTCTCGGCCCCCTGCAGGGGGTGAGCCTTATAGAAAGGTAAGGGCATTGGAGGAAGGAGGGAGGGAGGAAGGAAAGGAAGAAGTGCTTCTGGAAAAAGGAGACTTTCTTCAAGGAATAGCACCCACTGCCCCACCTTTGTAGCCTCAGTTCAGTGGCCGCCTCCTGCCAGCCCACTGTGAACTCACTCCTGCCCTCTGAGATGCTCCAGCTGATGTCACCCAAGGCCACTTGGCACTTAGTGGGCATGTCTGCCTATGTTGGCCTCGGTTTTCCTCTCCAACTAGTTAGCTCCCAAGGGAGAGACATGTGTTCCTGTCTCCCCCGAGTGCCCAGCACAGAGCCACAGCCACCACAGGGCAGGAGCCAGCATTTGGGAGAGCCACGTTCTGCTGTGGTGACCTGTCCACCCCGGGGCAGGAATGACCAGGCCTCACAGACTCGGGGCCTGGAGCTCAGGGTTGGTGCCACGATTTACAGAGGAGGGCCTGAGTTGATGTGGCACATAAGCTTCTGAGTCGTCGGGCTTTCAGGAGAGGGTGCTACCTCTGTCTGTGTCTGTCTGTCTGTCTTTCAGGCTCTCTGTCTCTCTCTGCCTCTCTCTCTGTCATGTTCTCCCTCCCCACCTCTCCATTGCTGACAAATATTCTATTAGGCTATGAGCGAGGAGACAGGCAGGGAGCCTCTCACAGGCAGGGCACTAAAGCCCATTTGGCCCACAGGTGCATAAAGCCATTGGCATGACCAGTGGCCACCACGTGAGGTCACCAGGACAGCTGGGGAGGGACCAGATGACCTGAGCTCAGTCCACTCCAGCTGGGCAGGGCCAGAGCCATGACCTGGAGGAGGCCACCTCTTCCCCTCTGCTGGTGGCACACATCCTCAGCATTGCTGGGGGGCTCTGTGTCACAGCTGACAGGGCCTTCAGGCTCCCCTGAGCCTACCCAGTGCATTTTCTAGAAGGGTTTCTGAGACCCAGTGAGAGCAGGGCCAGGCCCAGGTCACCCAGCGGTCAGGGGAGGAGTGGGCAGTGCTCCGTTCTCCCAATGCCTTGGCTACTGCCTCTACAGCCTGATGTGGGTGTCACTGCAGCCACAGGGCCCTGAGCCTCGTGAGGTGGAGGAGGCATGAAGGGGTGAGCTGGACAGAGCCTTCCCTCCTGTTTGGGATTTTCTGATGGTTTTGAGGGGTAGGCAGCAGAGGTTCAGGGCCCCCTGACCTCCTCGTGTGCCCCTTTCTCCCGGTCCTCCACCTTCCGTCCTTCTCTGCATTCTCCGCCTGCCCCCTCAGGGGACCAGGCCCCCATTCCAGGCCAGACTTCCCTGCAGATTCTGTATGGCTCATTTGGAAACTATTTCTGCTTCTAATGAGTGTTTTTCTTTGTGCCCTTGTCCTCTAAAATGCTTAATGACTGCTTTCCATGCTCGAGTGAAGCGGGGGTGTGTCCCCGCATGGCTGCCATTGCCAGGCCGGGGCTGTTTGGCTGCCAAGCCCGGCTTGCTTGGGTGGAGGCAGTGGGGGGGTCCTTCCTGGCCAATGCTGGCAGCACAGACCAAGCCTGTGGGGGCAAGGGCACGGCTGCGGGGAGACGGGGACCCTGGGGCTTTAGGAGACCACAGGACAGGGTGGCAGTGCAGGTCGGGGCTCCCACATCACTGGAGCAGGCAGATATTTGAGCCTGAGTTCTAGGAGTTGAGCTCCTTGGGGGGCCCTGGATTCAGAGTCTGAGGAGCTGGATTCCAGCTCTGCCTGGACCTAGCTGAGCACCAGCAGCGGTGACCATGCCACTGGACGCCTCTGGTGCTGACTCCTGGCTGGGCAGTGAGCCTCCACCATGCACCGCACTTCACCTGGGAGAAAACAGCCTCTGAGAAGCTCCACAGTTGCTCAGTCAATAGGGGGCAACCATCGCTGCCCTCCGCTGCCTCCCCTGGGGGCACCACCATCACCCCTGTTTATAGATGAGGCATTTGAGAATCAGAGAGATTGGGCACCTTGTCACAGATCACGGAAGTGGCCAGAAAGTGGGACAGCTGCTGGGCCCTCAGCCTGGACGCTCTCTGCTTGCAGCCCCCACATGAGCCTTTGCCAGCCCTAGGTCCCCCTAGAAGTAGTGGGTGCAGGGCACAGGGGTGCCATCACCCCCTAGAGCAGGCACCGTGAGACTAAGCACCACAGGCATTGTGGCCAGAACAGAGCCCAGCCACAGCAGCTTCTGTGGCTGGTGCTGCTGAGTGGGGACTCGGGGCAGGGATAATGCCAGTTCACCATGGGGTTCACTCCAGGCGGTCCTGGCCCCAAAGGGCCCCCACGTCCAGGAGCGAAGTTGCCTTTACCTGGGACTCACCACCCCCCAGGAGAGGAAGAAGATGCCTTCTCAATGGGGCTGCCTCTGGGTGGGATCCAGGCTTCCCCACAAGGCCTGGGGCTCTGAAACCAGGTTCACAGGGGAGAGCTGAAGCCCCAGATCCCCAAATCAGTGGGCATTCCGTCCCCAGAGTGGTCAGCTTCTTGTCCACCCTTGGGCTGAAAGCAGGGTTTCCTAGGGTGGTTCCCAGAGAGGGGAGAAGGGCAGGGCTGCAGGGAGAGGCCCTGGGGGAGACGCCCTGGTTCCGCTTCTGCCGTAGGCCATCTGCCCTCCATGGGAGCCCTGCAGAGTTAGCCAGAACATGGATCTCTCCAGCCAGAGCAGGTCCCATTGGCATACTCGGCCCTTTGGCCCATAGGAGGAACAGCTGGGGCTGGGGCAGCTCCATGGCAGAGGGACTGGCAGTCCTAAAGCCCAGGCTCGGGACTCCCCCAAGGAGGAGGAGGAGGGCAAGCAGCCTCTCCAGGCTGCTACAGCCTCTGGAGTTCCATACTCAGGCCCCAGAGAAGCCACTTCTGCTCCTTGTTCTGGAGACCTTGCAGCCAACAGCCATTTCAGCCTCTGCCCCAGACACAGGCCCTGTAGGCCTCAGCCCAGGCATGCCCCCAGGGAGTCCTCCCTTCCTGCGGCAGCCCTCAAGAGGGGCCGTGGGGCCCCCCTCACTGCTGAAGAATCTTTTCAGAGGGACAGGCCCTGCAGGTCCCTGAGGGCAACTGAGTCCCAGGCACCCCCAGGCAACAGAGAAGACAGCAGGCCGTGAGCCCTCCTGGCCCAGCTCGAGGGACGGTGGCACCTCATGGTGGGTCTGAGATGAGCCCAGCTCCACAGTGGGGCATTAGTGTATATTTCTCTCTACTGACACCAGAACCTGGCTGTGGAACGCGATGGCCTCTCTGAGCCGACTGCCTCTGGTTCCCCAAGAAGGGTCCTCAGGACATGTCTCTTCTGGGAGCACCAAAGCGTGCTGCTGTGTCAGGTCTAGGCACCCTGCAGGGTCCCTGAACACCAGCCCCTGCCCGCTGCAACCACACAGGAGGCTGCCCTTCCGGGGCCACCCCCCTGAACACTGGGTGAGTGGATGGGCACCATCAGCCCTCTGTGTGGGGTGGGATTTAGACCTGTCAAATAGTGGGGTTAGGATCACCCAAAGAAGCACCTATTAGCTGTGTGACACTGGGCAGTTTGTCTAATTTCTCTGAGTCTCAGTTAGCTCATCCATAAAATGGAGCCAACAGCAAAGCAGCAGCTACTAGCTGTGTAACTCTGGGCAGTCTATTTTCTCTGAGTCTCGTTTGCTCATCCATAAAATGGAGCTAACAGCAGCATGGACTGCAGAGGCTGTTGGGGGAGTGAAGTCTGCATTGATGCCGTGCATTTAAAATGTCACCCAGTTCCTGGCACAGGGCAAGCATCCCACGAATGATAGCCTGATGCTGCCAGCACCAGGTAGACCTGTAAGCTGACATCCTGAATCCCGGAGAAAGCATCTGTGACATCCCCACCCCATCCCTAGCATCCCACCTCGGCTTTCTCTCTCCCAGAGGGGTTGAGCTAGGCTGAGCCGGCCCCTCCCAAAGCCTGAGCCAGGCAGGAGCCCCGCTGGTACAGGCAGCCTCTCTACCCTTCACACCACCCTCTTCTGCAGCCCGGACAGAGAAGGGAGCAGAGGCTACACCGCGGTGGTGCTGTCATTGCAATAAACGTCCCTGAGCCACCCAACAGACTTGATGTCTTTTTGGAGAATGAGCAGCTCTTTGGCAACCCAAGTGTCTCCCCAGAAGTTCAGCCTCTCCCCGCACCCCACTCCAGGACTATGCCCTGCAGCCCTCAGGAAGGATTGCCCTGGCGGTGAGCTCGGTCATGGAAGGGACTGCAGGCCAAGTGGGGCACCCAGAAGAGTGTGGCTGTGCTCACCCCTCAGCCCGTGGCCTCCTCCTGGTGGTGGGGACCTCTCCACCCGGATGAGCTGGGCTCTTTCCCGGCAGGCCATCACTAGGATGCACAAGCTAGCTGAACAGGATATCATTTCTTTCTTTTTCTTTCTTCTTTTTTAAAAATCTTTTTTAAAATGGGGAATATTATAGCTTCATAAAAAATACCCGAGCTTTTTGCTCAGTAACCATTTTTATGTTTCATCAGAGTGAAATGGAAGTGGCTAGGAAATAAAGCCTGACAGCACTGGCTGTGTACCTGGGCCTTCTGCTGCCATCCATCACTGAGGCAGGGCTCCATGGCTCCCACCAAATGAGGCTTGGTGGGGGGGATTAGAGCAACAGGAGGCATTGCTGTCAGGCTGACACTCTGCCCCAAAGAGGACATTTGGACCCATGCGCTTCAAGGAAAGGAAGCAAGTCGCTCCCTGAGGGGTCCTGGCCTCCACATCTGGGGTCAGCAGGGAGGGGAAGGTGTCCCAGGCCTGCCAGACCCTCTGCGCGCCATCCCGCAGGCCAGCCCTGGTATCTTTGGTGTTATAAGCACCCTTTGTTACCTTCAGCCACCAAGAGTGGGGACGTGGCTGATGCCGAGGTCGCCCTATACATGTTCACCACCATGCATGGCTCAGGAGACCACAGCCCTGGCTGTGGGTGACAGCCACTGAGCGCTTGATCAGGAACTTCAAGGCCTGGCTTTTGGTTCTCACAGCTACCCTGCGAAGGAAACAGGGCGGGGGTGAGTTCGTCCCAGTGTTTCATAGAAGAAGAAACTGAGGGTCAGGAAGAGAATAAGGGGCTCCAAAAGACATAGGGTAGGCAGGGCCCTGGTCAAGGCCCTTTAAACCGACATGGTCCCTGTCCTGGGGGAGCCCACAGGCCACAGTGGCCAGGACCATGGGGCACACATGTGCAGTGAACAGAGATGAGAAGGAAGAGCAGCTTCCAGAGCCTGGATTTGCTGGCCTCACAGGGGCCAGTCCTGATGCCAAGAAGGGCAAGAGAAAGGTTGACTGACCCTGACATAAACCCTGAGTTTCCCCTGCCCTGGCCCTGGGTGTCCCTGTGAGGCTGGGGTCTGATGGGGCCTTTCTTCCACACCCTTGGCTGCCACAGCTGAGCTGACCATGGGCACGCTGCAGAGCACTTGGGCCTCGGCAGGGGACACTGAGCCAGCCTGCTCCACTCCAAGGGGTAGCTGGAACTCGGCAGCAGAGACAGGAGTGTCCAGGCCCTGACATTTGGGCCCTTGGATCCTTGCATGGACAGCAGATGGAGGACCTAGTGGTGTCAAAGCCATTCCTGACCCTAGCCTAGTTGGTGGTCCCTAAAGCTGGTCAAGATGGTGAATCCAGAGAAGGAGACACAGAATGGGCCGGGTGGTCAGGGGAGGCTTCCTGGAGGAGGTGAGCCCAAAGTTGAAGGATGGAAGAAATGGGGAGGGGGTGTTTCCATGCCCTCTGACATGGGGCAAGCATGGGTCACAGTGCTAAGTGCTCAGTGAGACTAACAAGGCCACTTGAGGGGTCCCAGTTCCCATGAGCCAGTTCCACACACCTCACCCGGCACAGGGCTGTCTGGGAAGAGGCCCTCAGGACAGGTGTCCCAGCACGGGCGCCAGCCAGGTTATCTGGAGGGGAGCATGGGGAAGGGCCTGGAATCCTCCTGTCTCTCTGCTTGGCTCAGAAGAGAGCAGGACAGGAAGAGCCTCACCAGACCAGTGCATGCAGGTTCAACATGGCCATGCAAGCTCCCCACAGCTGACAGTGACAGCAGTGGCCATCCTCATCCTCATCCTGTCATCAGTAGCAATAACAACAGTCATCGAAGGCTGCGGGCAAGCACTTGGCCTGCCTGTGAGGCCAGCATTTAGTCACTGCCACCATGTGGAAAGGAGGCTAGGTCTGTGCTTCAGGTCGGGCCTCCGCAGCCCCCGCCATGCAGAGGGAAGGCTGGCTGAAGACCCAGACACTGGCTCGCTTCACAGAGCTTGCAGGAAAGATAAGACCCCAGCAGACGCTTATGCCATTAGATAATTAGGAGAGGGCAAGGGGGTGTGAGGGAGGCCAGGGCTCCAGCGGTGCCCCAGGTAGGAGGAAACCCTGGCAGGAGTGACCATGGTGACACTGAGAAACTCACTCAGTCCAGAAGCTGCAGGCCGGGGATAGAAACCCAGCCCTGGTCTTAGAAGCCACCTCGAAAGCTTCATCTGGACTAGTAAACGGCAAAGCCCTCCTGCAGCTGGGGAGGGGCGGGTTTTGGAAAAGAGAGCTGAGGATGAAAGGTTGTGTCAGCCAGAGGGTTCCTGAGCTGCCTCCTGGGTCTGGCTTCATTCTAGCTGGCAGCTTCCACATCTTTCTCCATTTAATGTCCCTTGAATAACATGATGAGGAGGTAAGGTAGACACTGGGAATTTACGGTGCTATGCAAAAAATTGCTCAATTCCATTAAGATTTCAGGACCCTTGCCAAGGCTGCATGGCAGAGCAGATAGTATTTCCTGCTCAGACATCTTTGCTTGATTGCAATTTACGATGCCAAGGCCACTGCTGTACCCACCTAAAGCCTCCAGAAAATATGGCAGAGCTCCCAAAACAGCCATTATCCTCTCTGAGAAAAGTCGCTGGGCATTTTCTAGAAGATTCCCTCTTCCTGATTCCTTCCTTCGCCCCTCCCCGCTTCTGGGGACTGGGTGACAGGAGGACATCCAGTTGGCTTTCTCAGAGGGTCCCCTTGCAGGCCGTGTGGACGGGTGGGTACTGAGTACAGGGGAGACCTCAGGGCGTCAGGAAAGTCTTCCTTCTGGCCACCTACATGAGACCACCAGAGCCAAAGGTTTTGAATTCATCTCCACCCTTATGAGCCAAGTGACTCTGGCCAACCGAATCAACTTCTTTGAACCTTATTTCCTTTTTGGTAAAATAAAATAAAATACCTCCCTCCTGAGCTGAATGGGAAGATGAATTGAGCTAAGACACACAGAGATCTTTTGGACTCGGCAGCCCCCTGGGAAGTGGTGGCTGTTGTCACCCCACCAGGACCCTTTCCAGCAGCTTTTACTCTAGGGGATTGGACGGGTAGAAGTAGCAGTGGTCGGGGAAGGGGGTCCCCTGAGAAGGTCCTATCCAGCCCACCTTGCAAATGGCAAAATGCTAGGCTTGTGAGATGCAACTGTGTGATTAGAAACAAAACTCATTTGTTCCGCAGCCTCAGGCGGGAATCTGGTGTCTGGTTGAGTGAGATGGAAGCTCCGCCTTCTGGCAGTTGTCTCCTGCATGCCACCCTCCCCAAGCCCCTCTGCTGCACACCATCCACTGTGACTGCCACCAGGACCTCTCCTGGCCTGGCCTGCCAACGCTCCTCTGTCCCTCAGCCCTTAGGGACTGGGCTGCCCAGGCTCAACTGGGAGAGAGGAAGGATGAAGCTGCCGGAGCCGCAGTTCCTTAGAGATGGAAATTATTAATTAGTCTTATTACCCAGAACTTGTCAGTCTCTTAAGCCTTCCGTCGGCAGAGGGGTTTATGCCTCCACGGTGTGTGCTGTCAGCTTGGCTAAACAATCGCTTTTCATGTACAGCCAGAACAATGGGCAATACAGTTTGGTTACTATCTTTATTTATCAAGCCAGACAATTCCTGCCTCTCTAAGAATATCCTTCAAAGATGCGGAGAATGCAGAAGCCGCTTAACTTCCCTTCTAGATGGCTTATACTATGGGGCTTTTGTTTAATTATCCTTTTCATGTAATCTGCAGCTGACATTGTGTCCTTAATATTCTAATCTCCTTTGGAGCAAAGGGGAGACTGTAGTTTCCAAAGCAAAAGACAAAACTTCGCCTCAAGGAAACACTTTCTCTTTCGCCTCTGAAGTGATTCAAAGGGCAAAGAGTGAAATCCAGACGTAGTGGGACAGAATGCAGTGGAAAACGTGGGCCGTGGGTGACCCACTCTGCGTGTGGACGTCAGCAGCTTGCTGGGCCTCCAGCCGCGCCCAGCTGGTGATGTTGGTCTGCGTGGGTGTGTCAGAGACTCTAGCTCAACAAGGAAGTCCCATGACATGGTGTCACCACTGCTTTTAGCACCGTTAATATTTCAGTGGCTCTCGGGATGCAGGTTGTATATTCCCACGGGAGACACACCACCTGCTTCAGACTCCTGGCAAATGGTTTTGCCTAGACAGGTGAACACAGGTGCGCCAGGTACCCACAGGTGCACACAGCTGTACACAGGCGTCACCGTGCCACAAGCCTCCCCTCTCAGTTCTCCTGCCTTCCTGCTGGAGTCAGGATCTGGGGGTGGGGGGTACCTGAAGGAGGCATCACCACCCCAAAATGGGCAGGACATCCCGGGGGATTTTCTGCTTTTTTTCCAGACATGCCAGGGTCCCTGTAGGTGATGGAGAATATTAACAGAGCTGTCCTCTCACTCCACCTGGCTTCTGAGAGAAGGCAGCCATGAGCCCAGAGTGTGTCTTCCCCAGGCCTCATTGTGCTGTCATGTGAGATGCACTGGTGCCGGCAAGCCTCCTGCCCAGCCCAGCCCAGCCTAGCTCAGCTCAGCAGCATCCCAAGCCTGAAGCCCCTGGAACCTAGGCCACCTCCCAGCATGCAGAGCCATCCTGCCTCGTGTCTTTCTTTGCTGTTCCTGCAATTCTGCCTCTCTACCTAGTCCCTTATCTGCTTCTGCCAGAGCAGCCCCACTGGCTGGCAGCCACCGAACCCACATAGCCAAGTGCTCCTGTGGGTTCAGCTTCCCTTCAGCTCAGTGTTCTGCACCCCCAGAAGATATGTGTGTGTGTGTGCATGTGTGTGAATGTGTATATGTGTGTATGAGTATGTGTATGTCAGTGTGTGAGTACACAAGTGTGTATGTATGTGAATGTGTGTGCATGTGTGTGAATGTGTGTGTATGAGTCTGAGTGCATGTGTATGTCCATGCGTGAGTCTGTATGAGTGTGTGTGAGTGCATGTGTCCGTGTGTGTGCATATGTGTGTGAGGGCATGCGTGTGTGCTTGTGAGTACGTGTGTGTCAGTGCATGTGTCCATGTGTGTGCATGTGTGTGGGTGCGTGTGTGTGCTTGCATCTCAGTGCATGTGTGTGCATGTGTGTGTGAGTGCATGTGTGTACGTGTGTCCATGTGTGTGCATGTGTGTGAGTGCACGTGTGTGAGAGTGCATGTGTGTATGAGTGCGTGTGTGTATGAGTGCATTTGTAAGTGTATGTGTGTGAGTATGAGTGCATGTATGTGTGCATGTGTGTATGTTTGTGCATGTGTGTGAGTGCCTGCATGTGCGTATATGAGTGTGTGTGTGAGACAGAGAGAGAGATGTCCTTGCCCCTAGTTCCCCTCTCCTCCTCTTCTCCCCCTGCTCCTTCCAGCTTTCCTTCTCCACCAGGCCCCGATGAGGCTCTTGAAGAGGTCACTAATGACCTCTGCCTTGCTATACCGGAAGGTCACTGTGCCATCGTCATGTTTCCTGGCCTCCCAGCAGCACTGCTTCAGGCGGCCATTCCCTCCTTATGAAGGCTCCCGGCTGCCGAGACCTCCCGGCTATCTCCCTCCTGTCTGTTCTTCTCAATCCCTCTTGCTCAACCCCCTGATGCTGGACTATTTCTGAGCTGCTGAGGCCTTCTCTTCTCTGTCTACACTTTCTCCTGGGATCATCTCATCCAGCCCCACGGCCCCAGTGCCAACCGTATGCTAGTGACTCCCACGTTCATATCTATGTCCTGCCTCACTGCTCTGCACCAGACTTTTACCTGGCTCAATATCCCCTCTTAATGCAGAATCTGCATCTCCAACTTGTCACGGCTAGAGCAGGATTCATGATGATTTCCTCCCTGAGCTGCTCTTCTTCCTGCCTTAGAGCGCCGATGGCTAGCCGTCATGCAGAGGCTCAAGCCAACCCTCCATGATGCCCCTCTTTTCCTCACTGCCTCTTTCCTGCTCAAAACTATGTCCTGAACCCACCTCCTTCTCTCCCTCTCTTTTGCTTCCCAACCCTAAGCCATGGCTCCCTCCTACCCAGAGCTGGAGTCTCTCCTTCTTAGCCTGTGCTGCACTCTCCGCAAAGCGGTGGGGACAGCCACTTAAATCCCAAATCAGATCACATCACCCTCATGCTTCAGGCAGTTCAAGAAGTCTCCACAGCACTTAATGTCCAAAACCTTACCGTGACCTCTGAAGACCTGTACCCTTGACCTTGGTCTTCCTCTCCCTGCTCACTCTCCAGCCGTACTGGCTTCTTTCTCTCCTGAGTCGGGTCCTTTCCTGCCGCAGGGCCTTTGCACGTGCTCCTCCCTCTGACTGGATGCTGCCCTGAACCTTCCATGGTTGACACTAAGATTCAGGTCTCCTTTCAACTTTCAACTCTGTATCAAAGCCCTCTTGACACTCCATCTAATGTTCCCTCACTCTCTGGCAAGCCCTTCTGTTCCTCCCTCTCCAGCGTTTTATGATGAAATGTTTATGATACACAGAAAAGTTGAGAGAATTGTACACACACCCATACACCTGCCACCCAGATTCTGCCATTAGCATTTGACCATATCATTTGATCACTTATGTGTTCCATCTATCCAGCAATTTTTCAAGGATTTCAAAGTAAGCAGCAGCCACAGCACACCACCCCCAAGTCTTTCAAGGTGTGTAGCATTAACCAAAGTTCAATATTTGCATACAGTTCTGTTTTTGCTTTTGAAGTAAAGTTTATACACGGCAAAACAATTGAATGCATACATGTTAAGTGCACTAGTTGATGAGTTTCGTTCGATGCATGCGTCAGTCATACCCTAAGCCCATATCAAGATTTGGAACATCGCCATCACCCCAGAAAGTACCCACATGTCCCTTTGCAGTCAATCCCCACTTCACTCCCAGAGGCCACCACTGTTCTGATCTCTCCACTATAGGTTCGTTTTTTCTGTTCTAGAACTTCGTAGAACTGGAATCCTGCAGTATATGTGCTCAGGTGTATACTTGGCTTCTTTCACTCCACATCGTATTTTGCCATTTATCATGTTGCTGCTGCCCTACTGTGTTATTTATGCCTTGTCTATCCCCCCAAGCCCAGCCCCGTCCTTCAAGCATAAGCTCCATAGGGTCGGGGCATGATCTGTTTTGTTCACTGCTACATTTGGAGTGCCTGGAGCCATGCCTGGCACACAAGTGCTTGTTTATTGGATAGGTGTGAATGGTGTCCACCCATTCAGCACCAGGCTTCCTGAGGGCAGGGCCAGGTCACTACTTCCTGGGGTTTCCTCCTACGCTCTCCCACGGCTGCTCCTAGGTCCAGCTGTGCCCCACAAGCACAAGCGTCAGCACTCGGTAAAGACACCAGAATGGATGCACTCTCCCCGCAGTGTGTCCCCGCCTCCCTCCATCCTGAAGAGGGAGAAGGCATGCTCTTTAGAGATGCAGTTTAAACTGGCCTTAGCGTGGGCAGAACTAAAGCATCAGAGAGTCTTTGGAATGCCCAGAAAGGGTGACCCTGGGGACACGAGGCATGAGAATTCTCTGTGAGTTTAGCTTGGAGGATTGAGAAGGAAATTCGGGGCAGAAATGTTTGTTGATCCTGAATTGCTAAAAGATTTCTTAGTTGGAAGACCAAGTTCTCAGAAAAACACTGTCAGTTCCAAAGAAATGAGCTCCCATGGGGTCTCATTTTGCCCTCTGTGTGCCCTCAGTTTCTCTGCAGCAGCGGAGGTGGCGTTGGGGTGCAGGCATCTCCCGTGGGAAGTCCCCAGCTCAGGTCCCTGATGCAGGGGCTCTGGCAACACCTCCTCTCAGTCAGAGTGATGTGAGCTGTAAATGTGCCCAGGCCCCACCCCATGTCATCCCAGGGTGAGCCTGGAGCCGGTGCCAGCCAACTGGGGCCACCTCCACAGCCTGAGAGGGCTGCAGCCTCTCTCAGGAAGCTGGGCCCCAGCAGCCCAAGGTCAAAGGGGAATCCTCCAACCCCATGCAGGCTCAGGACATATTTAAGAGCAGGAAAGAGGCAGTGAGGGAAAGAGAGGCATGAAGGAGGGTTGCATGGATGGAGATTTGTCATTGCAGTCAGACGGGAGGAAGAGAGCTCAGGGAGGAAATCAGGAGTCCTGTTTCAGCCACGGAGAAGTTTAAGATGCAAATTCTGCATTAAGAAGGATGTTGAGTTGGATCTAAAATCTGGTGCAGAGCAGCCCATGGCAGCGACAAGAAGCCACCACGGCCAGAGACTGCAGTCTGGGAGCCTGGGCCGGAGGGAGACCCTCAGCTCGGGGAGCTCTTCTCCCCACCCTGAGGAAGGGCAGAGACAAGGAATGCAGCCCCCTCAGATTGCAGCCAAAGCCACTGGGAAGAAGCGAGTTCCCTTCCTTTCCCGGGGAGGACTATAAAAGCCTCTGGGCAGGGGGACTGGCCAGGAACCAGAGCAGGGGCTGGAGGATTCCTCCTTGACCTCGGGCTGCCGGGGCCCAGCGTCCTGAGGGAGGCGGAGCTGGCATCTTGCTGACCCCAGGACAGGGCAGTAGCCCAGTGTGGGGAGGGGGGTCACAGAACAAAGAGAGTCTCACCCCACCCTGGGGAGGGAAACCTTACCTTTCTGCAGCCTCCTGCTGACTGGAGGTCTCCTCAGGTGCACAGGGAGCTGGAGAACACAGCCCACAGGCAGTGGCAGGACCCCAGGGGTAGCTCCTGGAGTGGGCTGGCCCCTGACCTGGCCCCCGTGAAGGGCCTGAGCTCCAAACACCTCCTGGGCCTGTTCCCTCCTGGGGAAGAGGACCTTTCTATCATTTTTATTCCCACCTTGACCCTTGGCCAGGGAGACTGGGGGAGCCCCACCATGGCCCTGCACTTACTACCCTCATAGGTAGTAAGTGCTCACTTCATTGTGGGCTAAAATATTGTAGAGCCAGCATTCACTCTGAGCCTCACCAAGCAAGAGAGATAAAACCCAGCCACTTGCAGACCATGGCCTGGGGCCACAGGGCCATAACCAGCTCATCCCAGGGCAGACCCGGTGTGGGTAGGTGGGTGAGTACCTGGCACAGAGGGGGCCCACCTCAGGCCCACCTTCCCTCGGGGGCTCACCAGCCCGACCCAGGCTGACCCCAGTCCCAGGAGAGTGAGCCTCTCCCCAGGAGGCCTGGAAAGGGCTGTCCTGATGCAGCCACAAGGCCAGGGCCTGGGTGTTCACACTGACCCGGGTTCTAATCCCACTTCTTCAACCACAGGGAGCTGTGTCACTTTGGCCTAATTAACCCATAACCAGGGGCTCAGTTTCCTCATCCGCAGAATTTTTAAAGCACTTTGCACAGGGTCGGACATAGACCAGCACTCAGATAACAATTGCCCAGCCATCGCTGGGTGCGGTGGCTCACGCCTGTAATCCCAGCACTTTGGGAGGCCGAGGCGGGTAGATCACGAGGTCAGGAGATCGAGACCATCCTGGCTAACACGGTAAAACCCTGTCTCTACTAAAAAACAAAAAATTAGCCAGGCATGGTGTTGGGCACCTGTAGGCCCAGCTACTCAGGAGGCTGAGGCAGGAGAGTGGCATGAACCTGGGAGGCGGAGCTTGCAGTGAGCCGAGATCGTGCCACTGCACTCCAACCTGGGCAACAGAGTGAGACTCCATCTCAGAAAAAAAAAAAAAATCGTGGCTGTTGTCATGACCATTGTGTTGTTACAAAACCATGTGATAACCCCTGATAGAGCCGCCCGTGCTGAGCTGGGCCCACAAACACCCTGTCCTAGGTTCTCTCCCCTCTCTGGCCATCAGCTGAGTCATATGCTGTGACCCACCAGGCCACTGCTTCCAGCATTCACAGCCACAGACCTTGGCCAAGCACTGGCCCACACTCACCATGGGCCATGCCTGCCCTGGTGACTCTGGGAATGTCCCCAGACCTGGATCCAGCCCCTTCTGTTGGCTCCAAAAGGCTTGGATTCAAAATTCCACATCAAGATCTTCTCTGGCTGCCCACCAGAGAAGTCCCCCACCCTTTCCTGGCCAATGGCCTCCCTGTGTCCCCTGATGTCTGAGCCTGAAAGCCACAGCCCTTGTGCGCGCATTACATAGCTGCAGTTGCCAGTTGTCACCCGTGTCTCCATCATGCCTGGTCTCTCAGGGTGTGTCAGAGCAGTCGCTCCCGCTGCCCCAGGAGAGAGGGGGAGGAAGCCCCATCCCCACCACCCTCCTGACAGCCACTCGTGCTCCCCGCCACATGCCGCTCTCGGCTCCCTGGGATCAGCTGCCTTTGGGGGCAGCTGGGGAAGGTGAAAGGGTTTGGGCATGGTGCCTCTTCAGCCAAAGCCATAATTCTGAACTTGAAGTAGTATGGGCAGTGCCGGGCTGAGAGCCACAGCAGAGAAAGTCCAGCATGCTTGGGGTTTGGGGCTGCCATTCCTTGCCAGAGTCACTGCAGGATCTTCTGCTGCTGGGACCCTGCCAGGCTCTGGGCCCCTGGGTGAGTCCAGGAGAGCTCCTCCCACGGAGTCACAGTGACTCTCCCCCCTTCCCCACCAGGCGAGGCAGGACTTCAGAAACCATCTGGCCCAGTGCCTTGCTTTGCATGGGAAAGCTGTCACCTAGGGCAGGCCAATGACTTATCCAGGGACACCCAATGACTTAGCAGAAGAGTTGGGCTTGAACCCCAACTTCCTGACTGCATGGCCGGGCTCCTTCTGAGACTTCCCTCTCAATAGAGATGGTGGGCAACCCACAGCATTTTTAACACTCCACGCCAGCTCCTTAGGCCACCCCGGCATGCCCCTCAGCCGCCAGCTGTTGGTGTCTGATCAGAGAGTGCACGCTCACAACATTAGCCTAAGTTGAGCTTAATTAGATAAAAGATCATTCTACTGCCAGAAACAGACCATGCTTTCCCAGCTCCAGAAGTGACGTTTGCATATAACTGCTGTTTGGGATGATGATTGCCTCTTTCAGGAAGAAACATGCAACTGCTCCTCAATTCGGTGTGACAGATTGCAGAATGGCCAGATTTTCGTAGGTGTTCAGATTTTGTCCTGCAAAGCAGTGGTATGCTGGTAAATGCCTAACAATCGGCTCTCCAGGAGAAAGAAAAAATTTCTGATTGGTAATGTTTGCCAATTTCTATGGTGTAAATACCGCCACTGTAGCTGACTTCAGGCTACCAACATGATATCATGATGTCCATCGCAAAATTCTCAAAAATATACCAGGCTGCCTTCATGAGCTGATACAGGCCAGCTCCAACAACGCACTCTTGTATTGCCTCTGCACGTCCAACCTCCTAGGACCTGTTTGGGCCTCTCTACTTCTGGCCAAGACTGATAATGCTCATGCCTTAAGGAATGAAAGGCAGAGTCTGCCTCTTGAGCCTCCCCTGGGGCAAGTCATCTGTCACCATGGAGATTTCCAAGGCTGACGGGGGCCTGCTTTGGGCCTCTGAGACCTGACTTCCAGGGTGGTCTCTGTCCCCTGTTGCTACAGCTCAGCTCCTCCAGACCTAAGGCTTAGCTAATCTCAGGCTCCCTGTCTCTCCCATGTCCGGGATGACCCAAGTGCACCTTTCATCAGGGTCATGGCAGTGCTGCTGTTGGGTTCCACTTTGATGGTCAAAATGATACTTTGGGTGAACCTTATCTTTCCTGCCTCGAGCTCCACCTCCCCAAGCAGGAGCCGAGGCAAGATCCTGCCTCTGAAGAGCCCTGTGAGCAACCTCCTGGATACAGAAGCGGGGACTTCCCCAGTCTGCCCTCCCAGCACAACCAAGCTCTACCCCTGACTTCTCTAGGGAAGTGGCTTAACCTCAGCCTCTCTGGGCCTCAGCTTCCTCACCTGTACAACGGAAATGAGAATAGTACCTGCCTCAAGGGCTTGTTGGGAGGGGAAAAATCCCAAACAAATGTGAAGCACTTAGCGTGATACACGGCATATAGCAGGTGCTCAATGAGCAGGGATGCTCCTGATAGGAGGGGCTCCTTTCTGACCCGCAGCCGGTCTGTCTCCCATCTATGCGTCCCGTGTTCTTCCCTTCCTGTAGCAAATTCATGAAGGCCCCTCAGCGGTTATCAGCTACTCTTCAAGCTCCTCAGTTAACCATGGAGCAAAGAGTTGTGGCCACCAAGAGGGAACTAAGAAGGCAGCACTTTGGGGTAAGAAACCTTCACTCAGAGTCAAGCCCCACCCTAGCTCTGGGGCCATGCCCAGCCACACCAAAGCTTTAAGGCAAAGGGAAAAATCAATCAGACTGACCCTATCTTTATTTAAAATGTTGATATTTTGTTCATCATGGATTTTTGGATTAATTTTGATATTTTAAAATATTGCACTGCAATGGCATTTGTCTTGATGGCTGAGTGTTTGGGCACCTCTTGAGATTTCCACCCTAGTGCCAGCTCTGTCTGGACGTCCATGGAGGACTGGCCCGTGCTCTCCAGCATCCCATTCTGATGCTGGGCTTGCTGCAGCCTGCAGACAAGGCTGAGGATGCGGCGTCTTCTCAGCTCTCTTGTCCTGCACAGGGCCTGCCTCGCAGCAGGTGCTCAGTTCTTGACTGAAGAGTAGAGGGACAAGGACTACAAGAAACTAAGAGTGTCCCCAAAAATGCACTTTCCAGAGCATTCTTATCAACCCCCAGAGAAAGGGACCCCAGGCCCCTGTCTGTCCGTCACCCTGTTCTTCGCCGCCCCCTTCCCCTCTGTCCAGGTTCTTTGCTGTTTCTGCTGAACCCCTCAGTTGCTCACATCACGGCTCTGCCTCAGGAACCCAGGCCCTGCTGGGAGCATCTTAGCGATTCCCCAGAGTGGTGTCATTTGCCGCCACCTGCCACACCACCGTCAAGGTTAAACCTGCCTGCCTTTGGAGCCAGGGCTCCCCCTTCCCTTTCTCTGAGACTCCTCCCATCTACTCTGTGCAGTCTCTCTGGAATCTCACTAGAATCTCTCTGGGTCTCTCTAGAACCTCTCTAGAATCTCTCTGGAGTTTCTCTGGAATCTCTCTAGAATCTCTCCCTAGAGTCTCTCTAGAATCTCTCTGGTATCTCTCTGGAGCCTTTCTGGAATCTCTGTCTAGAATCTCTCTGCAATCTCTCTAGACTCTCTCTAGGTGCTTGAGCCCAGGAGCTCTCAGGTAACCAGAGCCTTTTTAGTAGCAGCGCCTGGACAGGGGACTGGAGCAGCTGTGAGGTTGGGCCAGGTTTGGGTGGTCCTGGTAAGACATGGGATGGAGACCTGGAGTAGTCAGGGATGGCTCCAGACCCTGGTGTCTGGCAACCCACTGGCTCCAAAGAGTCTTTATCACCCCCAGCTTCACTCCTGGAGCCCCGAGGAGCAAAGGGATCCTGGGAGGGCTGGGATCAGGGACGACAGCTCAGCCTATTTCTGCCTAGCCTTTCTGCCCATCCCATCACACACACACAATACACATACATGCAGATACACATGCATGTATACACAATACACATGCACACACGTACATCTGTACACATGCATGCACATACATGCATGGTACATATAACACATACATATACATGCAATACACATATATACACATAAACACATACATGCTGCACACATATACATAAGCACTTGCATACACATATACAGATACACATATAATATGCATAAATATATACATATGCATACATACGCATAATACACAAATGTACACATATACACACACATACATACATGTACATATGCATATAATGCTTGCAATTTGCAATATAAATATACATATGTAATACAAATATGTACCTTAACATCACACACATATGCACATGATATATGCACATACATATATACACACAATACACATTGCAGATGTGTACACATGCACATTTATACACACATGCATACCCATGCACACATCACACACAATACACATTCACACATACACATATACATACAGGCACACACACACACACACGCTGCCACCCCCAGTGCCACATGGGCTCTGACATCTCTGCAAAGAGGGACACAGAGCCTCTGGGTAAATCTGAGCTATCCCCACCGCAGTCACCTTCGGCAACAGCCACCACACTCCGTGGCTTCCCCTGCAAGAAAACCAGGATGGCTATTATTTGGGGCCTCCTTTGCCACGGGTGGGCCCTGGCCTGGGAAGGGGGGCCATGATGCCTGCCACCCCCTAGACACACTCCCATTTGTTTCTGTCCCCTGTTTGCAGATGCTGAAGAAGATTCAATAACCTAGTTGAGGCCCTCTATAGGACCTTCCAGAAGAGCTCAAATCAAATCACAGCCAAGAGATCTTTCGAGGGTCTTTGCAGGGGA
Source organism: Nomascus leucogenys (assembly GCF_006542625.1). Lineage (NCBI taxonomy): Eukaryota > Metazoa > Chordata > Mammalia > Primates > Hylobatidae > Nomascus > Nomascus leucogenys. The sequence continues at coordinate 8,339,591 of NC_044404.1, forward strand.
AGGAAGGAGCTGTCAGGGCAAGGCATGGATGATTTGAGGCAGCTCTTCAGAGAGAGGCTGTGTTTGGAGAAGATGCATGCCACTGGCATGTAGGGTACTGAGGCTCCCGGCGAGCCTCTGCATCTCGTTCTCCAGGTGTCGGAGGAACTCACTCTTTAGGCATCAATGCACGTTAGGGGTCAGGCAGTATGCCAGGTGCTAGGGTTGCAGGGGTGACCCCAGCCCTTAGGAAGCTCACAGTCCAGGCAGGTGGAAACTCACAAGGGACTTGGTGGCAAGTTCTTTGGAATGCAAAGCATTGCGCAGAATTTATCCATTTGGTAAACACACACTCGTTAAAGTGGCACGCATCCGGCCTCCCCACCCTCTTGAGGCTGTAGTGGTGGAGGTGATCCTCATTCCCTTCCCGTTCAGCCCTCCACATCCCCTGGCCTGGAGCAGTTCCCATGCCAGAGGCCTTCGGCCAGCATCCCATGACCTAGATGAGGGTGGGACATGTCCCTCCTCACTCCTCCATGTCTGGCCCCTGAGCAGACAGGGTGACTGGCTCCTGGCATCATCAGCTTGCTTCCAGCTGCTCAGCAGATGGGGTGACTTTCAGCGGTTACAGGAGGGCACTTGGATCCCTGTGGAAATGTTCCTCCCTGGGATATTGGATCTCACAGGCCTGCTCTGTGGTGATGTCCTGAAGGTGAAGCCCTGCCCAGCAGCCTCTGCCTCGGGTGACTGCTTTCTGCTGCAGGAGTGACTCGGGCATCCTAGTTAATGTTGCAGAGTACGATGGGAGCAAACAGCTCTTCTCCCCACATCCAGAACCAGCCTGTCCTCTGGGTGAATCTGGTGCTGAGCTTCCCTTGCTATGCCTCCTCGCATGGGACTGCACTGTGTACAATATGGAGACGTGCTTTCCATAAGAGATGCAGTTAGGAATGTGCGGTCACTGCTGCGGGCATCGATCGCCCAGAACACAACAGTGAGCCCTCCATAAAGTCGGAACTGTCATTATCAAAAGCAGTGATTGGCCAGGCACGATGGCTCACACCTGTAATCCCAGCACTTTGGGAGGCCGAGGCAGGCAGTTCACCTGAGGTCAGGAGTTCGAGACCAGCCTGGCCAACATGGCAAAACCCTGTCTCTACTAAAAATACAAAAATGAGCTAGGCGTAGTGGCACGTGCCTGTAATCCTAGCTACTCGGGAGGCTGAGGCCGGAGAATCGCTTGAACCCAGGAGGCGGAGGTTGCAGTGAGCCGAGATTGTGCCACTGCACTCCAGCCTGGGTGACAAGAGCAAAACTCCATCTCAAAAAAAAAAAAAAAAGTGTGAACCGAGATCGCGCCACTGTACTCCAGCCTGGGCGACAGAGCAAGACTCTGTCTCAAAAACAAAAACAAAAGCAAACAAAAAAAAGTGGTGACAAAGCAGCCCCTGTGCCAGGGAGTGGCCAGTGTGACCTGAGGCCTTGGCACCCAGGCACCGTGCGTTACCTTTTGAGGTCTGTGCCAGAAGGTGCTGCTGCCGCAGGGGGCCTCTGACTGGGTTGTCAGGCCGAGATCCTCTCCCTGATGCAGAAAGTGGGAGGTGCTTCCCTGTCTCAGGCAGGATGCTCTTTCCTGGGAAGACTTTGGGCCTCCAGGCTGAGGACATAACCCCAAAGCAGTTTAGGACTTCTGGCTTCAGTAGCAAAGGTATTTCCTTCTGTGCTTGTCTCTCCCCACTCCAGCTCCGATCCATTGACTCAGCTGTTGTTCTGTGAATGTCATTTTCTTTGAATTTGTGTGAGTTTTGTTGTTTGCAAATAACCTAATGAAACTCCTTCTGTTCCCTTCCAAAACAAAAAGGAGGCTCTAGCACGGTCTACCTCCACATCTGAACTCCTCCAAGCTTTTCTGATGGTGTTTGGGCTGCACAGCACCCTGAGAGACCACCCCCGGCCTCCATGTACCCCCTGCCATCACCTGAGCCGCACTCACCAAGGCAGAGCCGGGAGGACTCCACCCACCCTCTTTCCTGTTCATAAGGTTTCTCAAGGAGCCTCTTGATGCTTGTTTACTTAAGGACGGGCACGGGTGAACTCTTACCCCCGCCTGGTGATTTCACAAACACAAACGACAGAGGGGAAGGCTATTTCTCTCACTTTCTGGAAAAGGCCAAAACTAACCATGAATCCCCCCGCCCATGTTTAGAGTAGACAAAGAAGGAAGATGGTTCTGGAATGTTCTGCGTGTACTGCCGATTGTCCAATTGCTTAAAACAGGGCTTGGCGTGCGTTGTTTTGGTCATTAGTTAACGAATCTGGGTGGGGAAAAAGGCAGAGCACTAAATAATTACAAGCACTTCAGTGATTTTTTTTTCTACTGACTAAGGTTAAAATGAATAGTGTTGATCCGTTGCCCAGGCAGTAGGCTTGTTAAAGGAAATGGTATTTAAAATGATTTTTGAGCCAAAGCAATTTGGCTGCTCCAAGGCATCCTTTATCTTTTGCTTTCAAGAGGATAATAATGTTTAAAAACGAAGTCACTCATACCATTTCCTGTTGCGAAGCCAGCTCAGCGATGGGCAGGGCTTCTTCTGGGTTTGTTTACTTGCTCCATGATGGAAAATGCAAACTTAACGGGCTCCCTTCTGCGGAGGCTTTGGTGTTCTGACAAAACAAAGACCCATGCTGCTGTTGGATCTGTGTCCACAGCTCTGGCCAGCTCACCCCGGAAGTCTTGATTGCCACATTGTGGATGTCAGAATGTCACCTGCTTGGTTAGAGCTTCTAAACAGGAGGCTCAAGGCCACTCCCTGGCTCTAGGGTGGAGTCGAGGAAACCTGTCTAGGATGGGACACGCTCCCACTAGGCTCAGGGTGCCCTCCCCTCCAAAAGCATGATGGTCACCCCAGCTGGGAAGTTGCTAAGCAAGTCCTCCTGGGTAGGGCGTCTTTCCCATCATCCTCTTCGAGGAAGGCCGGAGCGATACACTCAGCTTATAGAGTGAAGTCGGCAGAAAGCACAACTTCTCAGTGAACAGGATAAAAGGAAGGCGCTACGGGGGCCCAGGACCTGCTCTGCCCTGCTTAGGGCTGGGCAAGGCTTACGGGCGTGACATGCATAGAGGCTCAGAAGAGCTGGCTCTCGCCTTTTGCAGTCTGGGATCCTCAGCTGGGGTGTGCACATGAGCAAGGGTGCTCTATGCCCCTGCCTCCAGCCCCTGGGCTGCTCAGGAGGCAGCAATGAAGGATGGAAAGGGTTTCCATGGCCATGAAAGAGAGCTCATCTGCTCCTGCATAGCACCGTCAGGACTTGAACACGCACACGCACACGCACACACATACAAACACAAACCTACATACACACACACGTGCACACACACACAAACACAAATGTACATATGCATGCACACACACAAACACAAACCAACATACATGCACACACCAAAACCTACATACGCGTGCACACACACACACAAACACAAACCTACATATACACACGTGTGCACAGACAAGCAAACACAAACATACAAATGCACAGGCACAAACACAAACCTACAAACACGCGCACACGCACAAACACCTACATACACACGTGCACACACAAACACAAACCTGCAAACACGCACGCACACATAAACACAAACTTATATACACACGTGTGCACACAAACACAAACATACAAGCGCGCACACACAAACCTACAAACACACATGCACACACAAACACAAACCTACATACACACACGTGCACACAAACACAAACGTGCGCACACACAACCACAAACACCACATACACACACGCACACACACACAAATACAAACACACACACACAAACACAAACCTACATACACACCCACACCACGTGCACACAAACACAAACACAAACGTGCACACACACAAACACACAACACAAACCTACATACACACACGTGCACACAACACAAACAAACGTGCACACACAACACAAACCTACATACACACGCGTGCACACACACATACAAACACGCACACACAAACACAAACCTACATACACGCGCACACACACAAACATACAAACACGCACACACAAACACAAACCTACATACACACGTGCACAGACACAAACACATACACACGCACACAAACACATACAAACACGTGCACACACAACACAAACCTACATATACACACGTGCATAAACACAAACATACAAACACACATGCGCACACACACAAACACGCACACACACAAACACAAACCTACATACACACACGCACACATACACACACATGCACACACACACAAACATACAAACACACGCACGCGCAGGGGCACACATAGGAAAGTGCCAAGCACAGTACCAGGCGCGCAACGACGGATCCACACACTTTAGATCCTTCTCCGACCTTTCTTTTATTCCTCAAAAGCACAGCATCCATTCCCCAGGGAACTGGGGGGGTCCGCGGAAGAGTTTGTCCTTGAGGGGACATTGCCCATTCTGTAAACTCAGGGCACCTTCTCTAGGATTCCCTCAAAGGGTTCCCTGGCCACGCATCCTACAGAAGTCAGCGAAATGCAGTTCTGTGAAATGAGGCTGTCGGGGGATTTGGTAGTCTTGTGGGGGTGTGCTCTGTGTTCAGCTTGGGGTTCACATGGCACCTGTCGGGGGCGGGATGCTGCTGAGGCCTCTGCAGTGCTGGACAGCCCCATGGGATCATGTGGCTTCACTCCCCGTCTCTGCCTCCCAGGCTCAGCAGGCCACCTGCCGGCCTCTCCTGCCCATCTCAGGAGGGCTAGCGGGGTAATTTAGGATGGCTGCCACTCCCCCGTACATTTTAAACATGCTTCCAAACTGGGTTCATTTTGCCTTTGATAGGGAGGTGGCCTTCTGGGTTTTTCTTTCAAGAGATGCAGATTTAATGGACTGCTATTCTTCTCCAGATCTGCTGTTCAAAAAAAAAGTAACTCAGAATTTCTATTTGTTCAGAGGGAAAAAAAAATCTGCTTGCTATTCAGGCCCTAGATTTTCCTGAGAGATTAGTGTACTTGCCTGCCAAGATGTTAGCTAAAGGAAAACACATTTGCTATAGATCAGAAATATTTATCCTTTTCTGGGCAGGAGATCCGGAGAAGAACCTCATTGGAATGTACAGCACCTGGAAATATGAATGAATTCAATCTCCTGAGCTGCAAGCATCTGCCAGGAGGGCTGAGGCATGGAGGGGCTCTGGCCAACTCCGGGGAGTTGAAGCCATGAGCGGGAAGCCAAGAGCAGCTGCTGGGGTCTGGGGGATGCAGAGGTCAAAGGACCAAGAGGGGCCGGGTGCGGTGGCTTACACCTGTAATCTCAGCACCATGGGAGGCCAAGGCAGGTGGATCACTTGAGGTCAGGAGCTCAAGATCAGCCTGGTCAATGTGGTAAAACCCCATCTCTACTAAAAATACAAAAATTAGCCAGGTGTGGTGGCGCACACCTGTAATCCCAGCTACTCAGGAGGCTGAGACATGAGAATCACTTGAACTCCAGAAGTGGAGGTTGCAGTGAGCAGAGATGGCGCCACTGCACTCCAGCGTGGGCGACAGAGTGAGACCCTGTCTCAAAAAAAATAATAATAAAAAATAAAAGGCCAAGAGGCCTGGTCCAGATAGAAGCCAGGGGAGGAACAAGAAGGGAACAGGCAGCCTTGACCAGCAAGCCGGCCGTGTCCTGGGGAAGAGGACGCTGACCCTTCCCTCCTGTTCTCTATGCCCTCAGAGTGGGGCTGGGATCCTGAGACTGTGGGTGACTCGGGCCAAGCCCTCTCCTGCTTCTTGTCCTGAGAAAAGGATCCTAGGTATCTGTTGGGCTCCATGCAGTTGCCCCTCAGTGGCTGTTCCTGTCGTTTAAATCCTCTCAAACTCAGGCTCTTGTTTGGTAGCTGCAGAGAAATAAGAGATGCAAACTTATAAATAATTAAGAAACCTAATAATTATCTCCACCCAGACAGCAAGGCTGGATCCTCGTGAGAGACGGAAGATCTGGAGAGTTTCGGGGGGTAAACTACAAACCATTATTTAGCATTTTTCCCACTGGGCTTTGTCATGCCTCGATCTTCAACGATCATGACGATTAGAGTTCATTTGATTCCCGCAGCTGTGTTCTGGGGGCTTTGTGAGGAGGATCAAGTTTGGGATTTGGGTGAGGGTAGGGAGAGGAGGCAATGAATTCCTTGTGACGTCAGAGCCCGATCTAAGATCATTTGTCTTTGGGGCCCCATGTTCCATCCCCAGAAGTGATTTGCCTTGACCACCAGCTGACATCTACCCGGCTTGGGCATGGCAGGGCCCCACATCTCCTGGCACAGCCAGGCAGAGCCTGAGTCGGGTTGTCAGGACTCTTGACGCCTGGCCTCTCATTCCTGGACTGGCAAAGCCTGTTAGCATCCCAGGGCTGGAAGAAACACCCTACACACTTTGCCTCCTTCCAGGCAAAGAAGGATCCACCCTGGAGTCTCCATAGGCCCTGGCCAGGTGCGGAATGAAAATTCCTACCCCCAGATTTAAGTGTCTGTCAGGGAGATTTCTGCTAATAAGGACTTTGTTAACCGAGAGACTGTGTCCTTTAAGCCAGAGTTCCCTAGATCTCGTTGGAACAGAATTCCTCTCAGGGCTCCTCCAGGCTAAACCTGCCCAGGAAAGCCTGCGAGTCCTGGGAGGTGACGGGCACTGCCTGTTCCCAGGGTCCTGTCTTGGTCTTGCCCAGAGCGCCTCCTGGCCATCGTTTCATTTCAGGTCGATGAAAGCTCCTTGTTTGGCCCGCTGAACTGGGGAACCATTTCCTCTGTCTATCCTGGCCCAGGGCCAGCTCTCTGGGCTGCCCCAGGGAGCTGGAGGGGAGCGGCCTGTGCAGACCCAGCCGCCAGGACCCAGAGGGCCGGCTCAGAGCCGTGTGGCCATCCTCTCCCTGGGCTGCCTTTGCCTGAGGTCAGCCTCACACAGGCAGTCTGAATAGGCCGGGGGCTCCTTTGTACTTGAAAAATAGTCCATGTGCGGGAGGAGGTGCTGGAGAGGGAAAGAAGTGTGTGGCTGTTGTGGGCTCTCTGTAAGACGGCTCTATGTGGGGCACGCGAGCTCATGACTTTCCGGGTATGGGCGTGGCCTGCAGACAGGGATTTGAACAAGGGTAAGCATGTGGGTGAGGACATGAAGTCCCAAAGAGCATGAGAATGTGGGGAGGGGCAAGTCTCGTGTGCACTGCCTGTGTCCCCCAACCTGTCACAGCCTGCGTGTGCACATGCGTGCCCAGGTCCTCCTGCAGCAGACAGGGCGGACATGGGCTCTGCTGGCTGCAATGTCTGCCCCGTACCCATGTGGCTCGTGCCCATGTCCTCGTGCAGCACACAGGGCAGACATGGGCTCTGCTGGCTACAGTGTCTGCCCTGTACCCAGGTGGCTGCGACGCCTCAGATGCAGCAACGTTTCCCTGGGATTAATCCCCAACGTCTCCATTGGGCTTTGCTTATCTGGTGTTGGCTATAATTAAAAAGTGGGTACTTCAGAAAATAAAGGCAGGGAGAGAGGACAGCATCCCCTACCCGTCCTGTGGTCCTTGGAGAAGAAGGTGCTTGGAAGGTCGTGTTGTTGATCCCTCTGCCTCCCAGTAGGCAGGGGTCCAGCATCTCCTAAGAGCACCCTGGCCCCAGGCATGGCCAGGGAAGGAGGCCTCCCAGGCCCCAACACCATCTCCCAGGGCTGCTAGTCACTGCACGGTCAGCAAGCTCAACCTCAGGCCAGACACAGCCCAAGAGCCTCCATCCTGAGCGGCCACCGAGACACTCTCCCTTCCTAGGCCATGCAAAATGGCACAGCCTGGGAAGGGAGGCATAGAAGCCAAGCCACCGTCCACCCCGGGGGACCTAGGGCCAAGAAAAAACAGCTGAGGCCACCAAGGCCACGGTCTTTTCAGTTTCACTGAACGTTAAACTCATCACCCAAGATAAACAGAAAGAAAAGTGGCTGCTGTTTCTGCCGAGGCCACTCGCTGAATGGCTCCTGTCAGACGGGAGAAGCTGCCCGTCTCACACCTCCCCTGGAGACGGAGCCCCTGCGAGGCCCCAATCCCCACCCATCAGACACGATGGCTGGTCACAGACACTGCGCTGTCCCTGAGGAGGCCTGGAGCTAGAAGCCAGCCACCTCCCCCATGTCAACAGCTCACGCAGGGGGCCAAGCCCAGGCCCCATCCCGTCCTCCAAACCTCTTGGTGTCTGGGCAGGCAGAAATCACATACCCTGGCTGAAATCCACCCTGGCTCTGCTCCTCACTCTGGGCAACCTTGGACAAGGCACGGCCCATCTAGAGAACAGGAATGACATCCCGAGCCCTGCATGCTGGCAATCTCTCTTGGTGCACGGTGCCACAACCACAAATCAGCCTTTGTTGCTTCACCCACACGTTCCTGGTGCGATTCTAGAATGGAAATCTCTCACGTCACGTTGCGTGGTGCCTTCCATTTGTGCTTCGTGTACTCTCATGAATGTTACTACTTTCATTTTGCACTGCACCTTCTCTTAAGGGACTTCCCTGACTGGAGAGACACCCACACAAACTCAGGGTCCAGAAGAGAGTATGACAGAGCTCAGCCATGACGGCAGGAGAGAGCAGACGGACTGGAGTGCGCCTTAGTAAGGGGGGCAGTGCTAGACACCTGGGAGGCCATTTTCATTCCGGAGAGTTCTGCTAATTTGGATTCTACTGTGCAGAGTCAAAACGCTGAGGCAGAGACAGATGCAAGCAGCCCACCCACAACCCAGGCAGGAGAGATGACAGGGCTGCTCGGAAGACCGGCCTTGTCTGCTGGGCCCCACTCGAGGCCCTCAGTGCTCCATGTGGGAGTCTCTCCTTGGCATGTTGGGATGAGGCCAGTCCTTCCTGGAGAGTCCTTATGGAAAGAGGGGGTGAGAGTGGGGAAGGAGTGTGGGGAGCATCCTGAGGAGAGGGGGAGGGAGGAAACGTCCCCTCCTCACCAGTGTGAGCAACAGGATACTGGAGATTTGTGTGTGTATGTGTGTGTGTATGAGAGTGAGTGAGTGTGGATGTGTGTGAGTGTGTATGAGAGTGAGTGAGTGTGGATGTGTGTGTGTATGAGAGTGAGTGTGGATGTGTGTGTATGAGAGTGAGTGTGCATGTATGGGAGAGTGTGTGAGTGTGAGCATGTATAAGTGAGAGTGAGTGTGTGTGTAACAGTGAGTGTGGATGTGTGAGTGTAAGAGTGACTGTGGATGTGTATGTGTGTGAGTGTATGAGTGAGTGTGGATGTGTGTGCGAGTGTGTGTATGAGTGTGTATGAGTGGAGTGTGGATGTGATGTGGATGTGTGTGAAGTGTGGATGTGTGTATGAGTGTGGATGTGTGAGTGTGTATGATGATGTGGATGTGTGTGGATGTGTGATGTAGTGTGGATGTGTATGATGGATGTGGAGTGTGTGGAGTGAGTGTGGATGTGTGAGTGTGTGTGAGCATGTATGAGAGTGAGTGTGGACGTATGTGTGAGTGTGTGTGTATATGCATAGAAGTGTTGCATGTGTGCATGTTAATCTACCTGTATATGCATATGTGCATGTGTGTGTGTACGTGTGAGTGTGAACGTCTGTGCAGTGTGAGTGTGCATGCATGTGAATGTATGTGCATGTATGGCTGCATTGAGTGCATGCATATGTATGTGTATGTATATGAGTATGTGTGTGCATGGGTGTACATGAGTGCATGTGCAGAGAGGATGAGTGTGCAGAGAGGATTGTATGAGCCTGGTGTGCATGCGTATGTATGAGTCTGTGCATGTGTGTACATGAGTGAGTGTGTATAGAGGATTGTGTGAGTCTGGTGTGCATGTGTAAGTATATGAGTGTGTGTGTGCATGAGTGAGTGTGCAGAGAGGATGAGTGTGGGGAGAGGACTGTGTGAGCCTGGTGTGAGTGCATATGTATATGAGTGTGTGTGTGCATATGTGTACATTTACTGTGTAGAGAAGATTGTGTGAGCCTGGTGTGCATGTGTATGTATATGAGTGTGTGCATGTGTGTACATGAGTGTGTAGAGAGGATTGTGTGAGCCTGGTGTGTGTGCGTATGTATATGAGTGTGTGTGTGCATGTGTGTACATGAGAGTGTGTAGAGAGGATAGTGTGAGCCTGGTGTGAGTGCGTATGTATATGAGTGTGTATGTGCATGAGTGTGTGTGAGCCTAGTGTTTGGCATCTAGTTCTCTCTGCAGGTCTGGAGGCCTTCTTGTGCAAAGCTCAGGCTACTGCGCCCACTCTGTGCACACTGGCCCTGAGGACGCGGCCCTGCTCCCCTGGGTGGGCACATGGGGCCCTGCCCGCTTCTGCAGCAGCAGCAGCAGCCTCCTCTCAAGGGCCCTCTGTTCCTCAGGGCGTGTTCCTGCCTCTGGTCGCCCAGCTTCAATTACCACGGCTCAAAGTCAGAGGTGTGGGCTGGCTCCGTCCAGATGGAGGGGGAGGGCCGGTGTTCCCTTGCCTCAGAGTCTGCGGGTGGCTTCAGAGAGAAGGGAGCAGAACCTGTTTCCTTTGCTGCCTTAAATCAGCAAGTCTCGGTGACATCAAGCAGTATCAGGGCAGAGCTTGTGACCGTTGTCAAGCCCAGGAGACATCAGGGCTTCATGCTCAACTGGTCACACCCAACTGGCAAGAGGGGTCCCGGGCAGAGACTCTGGGAACCGTAGCCCAGGCCGAGAGCCATCCCCGGGGGATTGAGGTAGGGTCTGCAGGACCAAAGCTGCCTCACACAGACCGTTCAGGAAAGCAAGCACAGATCTCGGAAGCGGTTACCACCCACCTGTCCCATGCGCCACCCCTTGTCCTTGACACCATTGCTGGCGAGACAGCCGAGAGAGGATGCTGAGTGAGCAGGTTCTAGGGCATTCTCCCGAGACCCTCCAGGGAGGCTCTCCCGGAAGCCTGCCTCAGTCACTGCCCTTCCAGTCAGCAGAGCGAGGCATCAGGCTGAGAAAAGTCCAACAGAAGGGCGGGAGGCAGATTGCTGAGGTGAATGGGAAATGCAGGCCACAGGTCCTGGCAGGCAAGAGGAAGGGAGGCCTGAGAACAGCCTTTGTTCCCGGGATCTCCGGACCAGATGTGCCCTCACAGCTGCCGCTTCAGGTTTCTGTGCCTCAGAGCCCGCTGGAGGGAGAGTGCTCGCCAAAGACATCTCATTAGGGATGGCCTTGGGCTTGGCAGGGTGTGGGTTTTGGTGGGAAGAGGAGAGAGGGATGGTTTGTGCCGTCAACCCTGGAGGCCCTGGAGGCTGGGGTGCAGGCTTACCAAATTTAGCAAATAAAAATTGTAGATGCCTGGTTACTTTTGAAATTCGGATAAACAACAGTTTTTTTACAATTTTAGTCTAGGTATGTCCCACACAGTATTTGGGATATACTTCCACAATTGATTTATTGTTTATCTGAAATTTACATGTCATTGGCACCCTCCATTGCAGGCTCTTCTGCTGTGGAGTTTCCTCTTTGTGCCACCTCCTGCTTTCACACCTATTTCATCCACTCCTACTAAAGCAATAGAGTCTGGGGGTTCTAGGACGGATAGACACCCACTGGGATCCAAATGCCTCAGCTGCCGGCAGCTCAGTGGGGGCTCACATGTGCTGTGGGTTCTCCCTGAGCCCCTGAGGCCTCCAGCTGAGGGCTTTGGGACCCCTGGTGTTTGCGGCAAGCCTGCATCTCTGAGACTGCAGAGGGGCTGGGGAGGAAGCTAGGGGGTCCTCTGCCTTGGCTGCAATCTCAAGCCCCCGGGAGGAGGAAGCAGCAAGGCGCCTGCTGGTTTTCTGCTCAGGGTTAGCACATGTGGTGCAGCGGTGAGCAGATTGCAGGTTGCTAGGATGGGTCCAAGGTCAACGGAAGCTCCGGAAGGCAGCCAGTTAGGGCTCACAAGGTGGTCTCCACCCCACTTTCCCCTCTGGAGGTCCAGTTCTCCACACCCCTCCAGACCTTGGCCAACGGCAAGCCTAAACCCAGTCTTCATGCAGAGAAGCGGCTTTGGAAGAAGTGTGTCCTTTGCTCTAGGAAGGAACATTTGCAGTCAGGGCTGTGTGTAGAATTTTTATTCCTCTAATACAGCCTAGGCAGGATTTAGTACACAAGTTCTCCAGAGGAAATGCATTCAATAAAAATTTGATGGGCTCCGGCAGCTCAGCAGAATCTTCTTACGAATTCCAAGTGTTTGTTTGGTCCCTGGCTTGAGCAGGAGCTCAGCTGCGGTCTGCAAATGGCCTCTTTAGTGAGGGAGCCCTTGGAGGAAGGACTCCCTTCACATCTGGAAAGTCGCCTTCAGCCCCCAGCTTTCCCAAGAAGAAGCAGGATTGCTTCACCAGGTCGGGGAGTGGGGGGGCCTCTGGCCTTTCACCCCAAGGAGAAGCAAAGCCCCAGGGCTCTGGAATCGGGCCCTCATAAATGAGATGAGGACACTGAGCACTGGAGGGGGATTCGATGCTGACGGAGATGTGAAGTCAGCGCAGGAATAGAAATGGTCTCACTGCGCTTCGTGGGGGATGTGTAATATGTTTCCAGAGATCACCCCTGCACTTCATTCGCTCAGCACACAAGAGCTCCCCTACAAGGGCTGAAGCGAGGCAGGTAGCCCTGCCCTGTGGCCCCTGCCCCGCACCCCGTGGCTCACGCTGGGCACAGATGGGCTTGGAGGGAAACACACACTAGAAGCTTCCCGTGGGCAAGGGCCACGTCCATTCGGCTCTCTGCTCTCCCCTGTTAGCCGGGGCCTGGCACATAGAGTGGGGTCGTCAGTATCAGGACAATGGGGTGGGCGTGTCATGGGTTCCGTGGGATGGGGGAGCCTGCTGGCCGCCCCTCTGGCTTGTGAGGTAAACCCAGGCACAAGCCCTAGAAGCCCTGGCTTTGACCAACAGCGCCAGACGATCAGAAAAGTGCCCCGGGCTCTGCTGCCCTTGGAGAGTCAGGACTGGGGGCCGCGAGCAAGGCTCCAGGGCATGGAGGGTCCTCCCGCCTGGGTTTTTGCTTACAGATGGAGAAGTGGGATTATTAAGCCAGAGGGTGTGCTCCAGAGGGTGTGCTTCAGAAGGTGTGCTTACGAAGGGGCTTTCGGGTCACAGTGCAGAGAACTTCCTCGCAGTGAGCAGCCTTGGGTCCTGGGGAAATACAGCCAGCCCAGGTAGAGGCCCATGGAGTTGGCCTGGGTCTCTCTCTGGCCTGGCCCTGGCTGGCCACCTTCGCCGAAGGGGAAGGAATGGTTGCTGCCCTCCCCCACCATTTCCAGGGTCAGGGCCCACACCTGGGCCTCATCAGCCTTTGCAGGGCATTTGGGAAGCACTTAGCCAGACCTGACAGTGGCCAGGCTGCTTCATAAGACGCCTGATGGTGAGCAAAACCGCAAGTCTAGGGCACCTGAAGGCTCTCTCAGGGTAGTTTCCCATTTCCATCAGGTTCAGCTCACCTCGCTTCTTAGATGTGCAGCCCTGGGGAAGTGGGGGGAGCCTCCTGTTTGCATGTACCCTGCCCACCCACAGTGATGCCCACTCGGCGCTGCACCCGCCACGCCTGCTGTTGGAGTTCCCTGTGAGTGTGACGTGTCTGCCCCGCTCTGAGCCACCTCCGCTGCCCCGAGCTTGTGTCCCAGGGGACAGAAGTGTGGAGGCTGGAGAGGAGCCAGAGGAAGGGGCTGGTGGAGGGGAGTCAGGAGCTGCGGGTCCCAGAACGAGAGAACCAAGGGAACAATCTGACCCCAAAGGGTAGCCAGAGGGGCCTCCCGGGCAGGAGAGGGTGGCACCCCCGGCCGAGGCTGGCCATGCCTGCCATCCCGAGGGCCTCTGTGGGCAGTGGCGGGTTCTCAGGATGCCATGGCCAGCGGACTCTGTGCCCTCACTGCGGGGAACAGGTGGGGACTGACTTTGGGCCCAGGCCAAGGGTCTGCAATCAGCCTCCCGGGTCCTGCCAGGCTCTGCTGCCCGGAAGGTCTCAGGTGACAACCAGGCCATGCAGCCTTGCTCACCTTCCTCTACTGTCTCTCATAGTCTCATGGCCCAGTGGAACCACCAGGTGTGGCTCCTGGTACCCAGGCGTGGGGGAATGTGTCCGGCTGTCTTGACCCCTTGCTGCCTGGGCTTGGCCTGGGCACAGGGCTCTGCTTCCCTTTGGCATCCAGGGACCCTGCTAGACAGACCCCTGTCCGTCGGGGAGGCCTTCTCAGCCTCGGGCAGGGAGTGTGGGCCTCACAGGCCACCTGCTTCCAGGGCCCTCAGAGCTGCCTGGTCTCTCTGCCAACTGACTCCAAGATCGAGACTCTGGGGCTTCAAGCTTGGTGTGGGGTTGACCCCACCCGCCTTCTCCACCTGCAGGAGAGAAGAGGTTGGGGATGCACCAAAGATGCCCACAGCCATGTACTAGAGGGGAAGATGAGGTCCAGAACATTCTAGAGCGGTGGTCCTCCATGTTTTTCCTACCCTAGCAGTAAAAATGTCTAGGCCCACTGGGAATAGCGGCTCTGGACCCTTAGGGCAGCAGACCAGCCTCTCCTAGAGGGCATGGACATCTCACAAGTGCCTCTTACAGTGACACAGCTGGCCTTTCTCAGAATGCCATGCCCACCACCTCACTGGGCAGAATCACTGGGCAGGAGGAGTTCAGTGTAGCACACAGCCTCCTTCATGGGTGGATGTGGTACAAGCACACAGATGCCTCATGGGCACAACTGGGCAGGAGGCGTTCAGTGTAGCGCACAGCCTCCTTCACGGGCGGACACGGCACAAGCACACAGATGCCTCATGGGCACATGCATAACATTCACCTGGAGGCCAAGTGCACACATGTTCGTTGCACAGCTAGCTGGCCAGTGGCAGGAAAGGAGGCCCTGAGTGGCCTCCAGGACCTTTGTCCATGGGCCACAGCAGGACTGGCTGCAGCTGCCCCCACCACATCCCTGGCAGCCAGGTCGGGGCTCCCTCTGGCTTCTGAGGGCTGCTGGAAGCACTGTGGTCACTGAGTTTAGGGCCTACCTGAGGGGTGTGCTGGGACGTGGGCGTCTAGTGCAAAAGCAAAACAGTCCTGGGCAGCCCAGGACAGGCAGAGCATGCCACCCTCCCCCAGCTCCAGCCCACCCTCTCCATGGCCCCAGAGCTGCCTGCTGGAGACAGCGGGAAAAGGAGCTTGTGCATGCCCAGATGGGGCCGGGAGGGGGCCTGGACTGTGCAGATGAGGCCACCCACCCAGGGCTGCAGCTTCAGGGACCAGGCGGTGCCCCAGGGGCGGGGCGTTCCTCCCATGGTCAGATGGCAGGACCAGGCCAGGAGACAGCCCACCCAGAGGCCACATGAGGCAGCACATTTGAGTCTGGCAGAAGTGTTGACAGACAACCTTGGAATGTCCTCGGGTGGCACAGGGGGACACCACAGTCCGCTGAGCAGGATCCACTGTACCTGGTCTTCTCAGTCTGGGACGGTCTTGGGTGTCCGGCCCTGGTGCTCATGGTCACCTGGGGTACAGGAGCGAGGGCTGCTGAGGTCCAGCAGGCACAGCTGGCCTGTGGGCACTTCACCTGCACGACCTCGCCTGCCCCTCCCAGTCCGACAGGGCTCCTCACCCAGGTTCTCAGGTGAGCAGGTTTGGTGGGGGGCAGGCTGCAGCAGTGTGGAAAGCAGAGGCCAGTGGAAGGGGAGGCAGAGCTCTTCACATCAGTGATGACAGAACAGCCCAGACCAGAGGCAAGCGGAGGGTGGAGAATCGCAGATGAGGAAGCCGGCCAGAGGCCGCCTGGGGAACAGACCACCCCCACCCTCTACAACCTCACTGTGGCACTGGGCTTCAGCGTCAGGACTTGGGGGCAGGAACTGGGAGTGAAAGGAACACACCAGAAACCAAGAAAATCTTCCAGGTGTGGCAAAGGAGAGCAGGGGTGGGACTGAGTCCCAGGTGGCCCCAGGGCCCTGAGCCCGGTTCCCAGAGGAGGGAAGTGAGCCTGGCCTGGCTCAGCCCTGCCCTGGAGCCCCGGCCCCACTCCCAGGGGGAAGGTTGGAGGTTTGGGCTTCCTCAACCCACCACCGGACACCTGCACACTCAGTCACACACAGTCTCATGCTCACCCTCAAAATTCACACTCACACTCAAAATTCACTCTAACATCTCATACTCACCCTTAGAATGCACACACACGTGCTCACTCAAAATTCACACACACACTCATGCTCACACTCAAAAGTCACACTCTCAAAATTCACACTCATACTAACACTCAAAATTCACACTGACACCTCATACAGAAACTCAAAATTCACACTGACATCTCATACTCACCCTTATAATGTACACATGCTCACAAGCTCACTCAAAATTCACACACACACTCACACGCTCACACTCAAAAGTCACACTCTCAAAAGTCAGTCCCATACTAACACTCAAAATTCACACAAACACCTCATGCTGAAACTCAAAATTCACTCTAACGTCTCATGCTCACACTCGAAATGCACACTCACACGCTCACACTCAAAATTCACACTAGCATCATGCTCACACAAAATCTCACATGCTCACACTCAATGCAAACTCACATGCTGACACCCAAAATTCACACTAACATGCTCACACAGAACTACACACATGCTTACACTCAAAAATCACACACAAAATTCACACTCAGTCTCATACTAACACTCAAAATTCACACTATCTCATGCTCACACTTAGAATTCACTCACACTTATGTACTCACACTCAAAATTCACACTCAAAATTCACACTTGCTCTGATATTAACACTCAAAATTCATGCTAACATCTCATGCTCACACTCAAAACTCACACTCACATTCTCACACTCAAAATTCACACCCACACTTACATGCTCACCCTCTAACCCTCTCACATTCACACACACTCCCACACTCACACAACACACACACTCACACTCACATACATAACACCCTCACAGTGGCACGCTCACCGATACACACTTGCCCACACAGAACTGCTCACACCGCTCACATATTTGCACACACACACACCCTGCCTTTTGCACATGGCTGCACACACCCCTTCTAGCTCCAGCTCTCTGGCTCTCCCTGCCTCCTGGATGCTCTGATGTGGGGAGCCGTCTCTGCACAGGTGCCTGCAGGCTGCAGGCTGGGGAGGGGGCACATGCCTGGCACGGGGGTCTATCAGAGCCATTTACTCCCCCAAGCAGCACTTGGCCTCACTTCCTTTTTCTCTCTTCTTTGGCACCTGGAAAACCCCAACATTCCCAGGAGGGCAAACGGGCCCTTTATTACCTCGTGGGCTCAGAACACAGCATCTTAGTAATTGAAAGTGGCTTGACTCAAATTGCATTTTCCGAGGAGCCCTGCAAGATGGAAGTGCAGGAAGGAGGGAGGCGGGGTGGAGGGAAGCTGCAAGCACCAGCCCCCGAGCAGGCAGGCGAGAGGTAGCGGCCCAGGCCCCAGGGGCCTCTCCAGTCTGCTGACAACTTTGGGGCTCACGGGCCATGTCCAGATAAGAGCAGACCTGGACCCCACCCTGCAAAGGGAGTCCAAGCTCTGAGCGGGCAGCCTCTGCCACCTCCGCCAGCCTCCTAACAAGCCTCCACCCCGCCTCCGGGTCTTCCCAGCTGGGCACTCGGTGGCCTCCTTGCCTGGCACACAGCAGCTCTCCAGCATGTGTCTGTTGACTGAATGCTGGTCCATGCCTCAGGGCTTCGTCACATGGCTCCCACTCTGTAATGCCCACTTGTTCTTTCACCAAGTCATGACGATACCAGCAGGGTTTATGGGGCACTTGGCTGTGTTCCAAACAGGGAGCTAAGCCCTCGCTTATGATCTCATCAAATCGGTTCCGTACCCTGAGAAGGTAGGAAGTGGTGCCGTTGTAACATTATAGATGGGGAACCTGGAGCCCAGAGAGGTGGATCTGGGCTTTGCCTGGGGCGCTGACTCTGAGCTTGGGCTTGAAGCAGGGCAGTGCCGGGCCCGGGCCTCCACTGGACCCTCCACAGACCCCTGTCACAGCCATGGGGAATACCAGTGGTGGGCAGAGGGCCTGACTCCTGCATCCCACACCCACCAGAAGAGGTACTTCAGAGGCCCCTGGAAGCTGGGATGTGGGGCTCGTGTGGCTTGAAAAAGCCTCCTCAAAATTCCTGCTACTTTGATTTGTTGCTAGTCCTGACAATTATTTTGAAATTCCTTACGGCACTAAAGAAGACTAGCAAAGCGCGGGGGTGGAGTAAAGTTGGTGGGAAATGCTGCTTTCATGTATCTGCGTGTTGACAGGTGGGACCTTCCTGCCCACCCTGAGTTCTCTGAGTCACCTCTGTACCCCTAGCACCCTGCACTGTGCCTGGCTCAGGGCAAAGGCTCAGAGAATATTTGTTGAATCAATGAATGAGGTAGGGAGGGTGGGAGGGAAGAGAGAGGGGAGGAGGAAAGTGGGGGAAGAGATGAAGAATGGAAGGAGGTTAGGAAGGTTGGAAGGGTGGAGGGAGGGACAGTCCTAGAACAGGAGAGCGAGCAGGCAGACAAGGCCTCCCGGCCCTGGCCCTGGAGGAGAGGGGCATCCACACCCACTTAGCCTGTCTGCCCAAATTAACACCTTCTAGCTCCCTGCAAACCTTCTCCCCCTCTTGACTTCTGCAACACACTCAGCTAATGAGGAAGAAGGTGAAGGCCCCTTCCCATACGGGGCTGGAAAACGTGCAAAAACATGCCCATGGCCTGAGACCAGGTGCTACAGGCTATGGGCAGGACAAGCCTGGGCCTCCCTTCCCGGGTCTGTCCTGGGCTCCCTGGCTGCTGCGGGTCCCCCTCAGGCAAGACACTTGCCCCACTGAGATGGCTGAGCAGAGAGCTGGAGGCGGCAAATGGAACCACCATCAAGTGGGAACCTCGTGTCTCTAGAGAATAAGCAGGTTGCTTCTGTCACCACTTTTTTCAATTTAAAGGAGAGTGTGTTGGAACCTTCTTACAAATGCATCTGTTACATCAAACCAAAGCCTGGGCGCCTTTTCTGTCTTTCACTTTATCCCATCCTCATGCTAAAAATACAGCTGGAAGATAAACAGAGCAGCGCTGGCCAGATGACAGAGCCGACGCCTCCCCCAGAGCCAGGCGACACTTGGGGGTGGGGGGAGCCAGGATTCAGAACAGAGAGCAAACACCGTGACACGGGTTTGATTTCTAAACTGTCGGACCCAGCAGGCTTTATAGTCCACAGACACTTGTACCGTTTTTTCGCCTCCTGGTTTACTCTGTTTCTGGATTATTGTCTATAAGTTTCAGAATGGCCCAGGATCCCTGAGTGGTTTATAAATTAGGGCTGTATTCTGGGAGCACCCGGTAGTGCTGCTGTATATAGGTGGTGTCAGAGTTTCCATTATAAACCCCATTTCTCAGACGTTTATAACTTGGCCGTAAAAATGTACTGAGGCCCGAGGCTGGGACGCCTACCGTGCACAGCTGCTGGGTCCCTTCCATGCCTCCAGGCGGGGACACCCAGTCGGCCTACAACAGAGAGCAAGAGGCTGGGAGACCGGGGCTTTGCCTCCTGGTGTGAGGGGATGTGGACATGAGGCCTCCCCATGGCGAGCTATGTGGTCCAAAGTCTGCTCATAAAGGATTTTCCATGAGTTCACAAGGCTGTGAAGCTTTTTAGCAGCCCAGCGACCAAGGGGAAAAGCTCCCCTGACTCTCCACAACGTCTGTCACTCCCGAGTCATCCTGCAAAAAAAAAAAAAACTGTCCTCCGAGGCCATCCAGGCCCCCTTTGTACAAGCTCCTGACCCAGCGACCCAACAGATACATTTCAGACTGATTTTCACATCAGGAGGATTCCACGCTTGGCACGATGGCACTCGAGATAACACTCCCCGTTTTCATTAAAGGGCAGGCTACCAAGGGTCACCTGTTTGGGATATTGAAAGAGTAAAGGCCAACAGTTCTTAGGTCTAAGGAGTTTGTAAAAAATATACAAATGCCTGGGCCCCACCCCCAGGAATTCTGGATGCCCCGCTTTGGGGTAGAGCCCAGAATGGCTGTTTTGTTCAGCGATCCCCAGGCTGGCGTTGGAGGGTCCATCCCACCTCTGACACCTGCTGGCATTGATGCACCTTGCTTCACCCCTGGGGGCTCACCTGTCCCATGGGAAGGAAGGTAGTGCCACCTTCCCACTTGTTAAGAGGATCGGGGCAGTACCCTCCCGATAGTGACACATAGGTCACAGCTGTAGCTCGTACTATGACTGCGATGGGCAGAGCCCAGTCTACCACGGGAGCTGGGGAAGGAAGAGGATTTCACACAGAGGTTCCAGAGTCCATCAACAATCCATCAGAAATGAGGTCAAGAATCTTTCAAGTGATGAAATTCTTGGGGCAAGAATGTGTGGTTTATACAAGCAGCCTTTACCTCCAGCCTTTCCAGAAACTCACATGGAATGAGTTTCCTCCATTGTGTTTACCCTACTGGGGACAGCAGGACCTTTGTCCACCTGCTTCAGGATGGCTCTCTACCTTCCAGGCATCCCAGTTCATAAACAAACACTGTAAATCCATCACCCCACTCTAAAGCCACCTTTTCCAGGGAGGCTTCTGGGAGCTTCGAGCCTCCCCTCTTTAAACTCTCCATGTGTGTTACTCCTTCGGCACTCGCCCGATTGCCCAAGGCATTCATTCCACAGGCAGAAACTCAGCACCTGCTACTGGGTGTCAACCCAGCCTCCTGGAAGGCAGGAACTGTGCCTATAAGCATTTCCAACCCCCTTCCCAATTAGCAGGGCACCTTGCATAGTAGGTTTATCAACTTTCAATTAAGCCAGGATAATGCAGGGTAGCACTAGGGGACACTTCAGACTTCGAATCAGAAAGCCCTGAGTTCACATCCTAGAGGGACACCCTAGTAGCTCTGTGACCTTGAGTGTCCACTTTCTTTCCTATGATGTGGGGATCGTCACCCACATATTAAGTGTTATGAGAGAAAGAAATAATGAATGTAAATCACTCGGCATCTTTGTGGCATTTAAGCATGTGCAGGATGATAATTATCATTATCACCATGGACACAAGTTCCTGTTCTGGGAGAATAGCCCAAAGGCACAGGATCCTGGGGTGCCCAGGTGTTCCTGAGATATGTCTGTGGCTGTCTCTCCATCACATGGAACATCTGGGAACTTTTCCAGCTGCTGCTAGGCATTCCCCACATCCTGGGGTCGAGCAGAAGGGAAGGAAGCCATCTGGAGTTCTGACCAGCATATTCTGACCCCACCAGAGGCAGTTTCTCACCAGATTCTTGCTGCCAGACCTCAAAAGGCTGGTGAGGTTTCCTGGACCTCCCCTTTCCCCAGAACCTGGCTATGTGCTTCCCGTGGCTGGGGCTCCTGGGCACTTGGGACCTGGGCAGAGACTGTGGAGCTGGTGGCTTTCCTGGTCCCCAAACTCCACTTTGTAGAGGAAGCACCTAATACACCATCCCCTGGGAGATAAGAACACAGGCCAGAATAAATCGCAGTCTGCATGGAGCTCTCTTTGTTTTCTCCATTTCTTCTGAGGTTCCTAGAATTTCTAATCCAGATTCAGGAACCATAGGCTTATCTGGATAGATGGGTTGCCTGGCTCTGCACTCAGCTGCCACTCAGGGACTAGGAGCCACTCAGCTGCCTGGAAGAAGCTGAGGCCTTTCCTTGGGAGAGCACAAGCTGTCAGCTCATGAAAGTGCTTTCATTCATTCATTCTTTCATTCATTTATTCAGAAATGTTTACTGAGCACCTGCTCTGTACCAATCACTGTTCTGGGTGTCTGGAATATGCCAAAGATAAAGCAGAGAACCTTGCATCAGGGGCAAGGAGATGGCCCCGAACGATGGACAGAATCATCAGTTGTGTAACATGTGGAAGGTATCAGTGCTATGGGAAAGAAACAATAAAGCCAGACAAGGCCTGTAAGGGGGAGATTGGGGTGGTCCTGGAGGGATGACAAGATGCAATTTCAAATGGTGGGGCAGGGATTGCAAATTAATCAGGTTTGCGGTAACACTGCTCGGTAACAAACAGCCTGGGAATCTCGGCGGCTGACAGGGGTGCATAGTTATTTGATTGTAGGCAGCTTCGGTGGCTGTGCCCAGGCTGAGGGGTGACTTCAAGTCTATTCCAGGGGTCTCGCCTTGGACCTGGACTGGGGCTTGGTTTTCTAAGAGCAGAAGGCGGGAGGGCCATTGGCCATGCAAGCTGCTGTTCAGACACAGGGAAGTCATGTGCACTCCTATCATGCTGGCCAGAGCAAGTTACACAGCAAAACCCAGCATCCGTAACATAGAGGGTGGGGAAGGAAGCAATACTAGCTGCTGAACAGAAGTGCATCCTCCCTAAGCCAGCAGGACAAGCCCCTGAGAAGGTGTCTCCTATGAGCCATGCCTTGGAGGCTGGGAGGGAGGGAGCCAGGAGAAGGCTAGGACAGGGCGTCAGGGGAAGGGGACAGTCAGAGAGGGCAGAGGCCTCTTTGTGAAAGTGAGCAGAGGCTGCAAAATGGCAGGAGAGAAGGTACAAGAAAGTGCCAGAAGGGAAGATGGCAGGGGTCCCTTGAGCTGCTGGAAAGGCTTGGCTTCCCACTGAGCAAGGTGGGGAGTCGGTGGGTTTTGAGTGACAAGTGCTGACTCCCATCCCAACACCACCCCGTGCTCCCTTCACTGCGGGGACACCATAGGGGAAAAGGGGAGACCAGGGAGGTGCTTGTGACGACCCAGGTGGGAGGTGACGTGGACCTCCAGGGTAGAGCCATAGGTTGGTGAGAAGTGGCCGATTCTGGGCAGATTCAGAGATGAAGCCGCCAGCCTACCAGCTGCTAGGATGTGGGAGAGAAAGAGAAACTTCCAGGCTGACTCAGGGTCTTGTCGTCGTAATGGCAGCTGGGTGGTGTCAGGAGAGCCACCTTGGAATTTCAGCTTGGAGAGGCCTGTGGGAACATCAGTGTGAGTTTCCCAGGGCTGCCATGCAAAGCAGCGTAGACTGGGTGGCTTAAACAACAGAATCTACTGCCTCTCAGCTCTGGAGGCCAGAGTCCAAGATCAAGGGGTCGGTTCCTTCCAAGGCTGGGCGGGAGAGTCTGTCCCAGCCCTCTCCCCTGGCTTCCAGTGTTCACTGCAATTCCTTGGCTATAGAAAGATCACTCTGACCCCTGCCTTCATGTTCATATGATCTTCTTCCTGTGTCCATGGCTTTTTCTTACCAAAACACCAGTTACAGGCTGGGCGTGGTGGCTCACACCTGTAATCCCAGCACTTTGGGAGGCCGAGGTGGGAGGATCACCTGAGGTCAGGATATCAAGACCAGCCTGACCAACATGGAGAAACCCCATCTCTACTAAAAATACAAAATTAGCCAGGCGTGGTGGTGCATGCCTGTAATTCCAGCTACTCGGGAGGCCGAGGCAGGAGAATCACTTGAACCCGGGAGGCAAAGGTTGCAGTGAGCCAAGATTGCGCCATTGCACTCCAGCCTGGGCGACAAGAGTGAAACTCTGTCTCAAAAAACACACACACATACACACACACACACACACAAAAAAAAACACCAGTTACACTGGATCAGGGCCCACCCTACTCCAATGACCTTATCTTAACTAATTGTATCAGCAATGAGACTTTTTCAAGTAAGGTCACATTCTGGGGTACTGGGGACTTCAACAAATGAATTTGGGGGATATAAATCAACCTATGACAACATCCAAGGAAGAAGGACTTCTCCCCAGAGAGGGAAGAGTCCCTCACATCTGGCTGAGATCTCCATGCCTCGGAGCCTCTTCCAGCTCCCTAGGACAAGGGGGAGAGAGGAGGATTCTCCTTAGACCTCCAGCCCTTCCTAGCCAGACCCCACCCCAAGAGGAAACAAGCAAAGAGCAGTTGCCCAAACACAGGGCAGACAGGCAGTGCCTGGGCCAGAGTCTCTCTGCTCAGGAGCCAGGTGCTCCAGAAGGGAAGGACATGAATGGGGAAGGGCATTGACTCGTTCTGCTTTAACATTCCTTGAGCACCTATGATGTGGCATGGCACCACGGAGCATTTGGAGATGTGTCAGAGGGAGCACCAGGGGCTGGGAAGGGGCTGGAGGTGGCCTCCTGGAAAGACTTTGAAGGACAGATGAGATTTGTCCTAAGGAGAAAAGAGAGATCCTTTTGCATAGAAACAACTCATTTGGGAAATGCAAGCAGGGAGATCCCTGTGCCCAGACTGCAGGGTAAGGCCCCAAGGGGCAGAGACCTGTGGCAGGGTGCTTCTGGTCAAGCAGCCAAGGGGCATGAGCAGACAGTGGGAAGAGAGGAACCCTCTTCCCACTGGGCAGCCTGGTGCAGACGTCCACCTGGAGCTGTGGGGCCTGGAGTGCCTGAGGTTGTTCCATTCGGGACCCAAGAGGCCCACCCCCCGCCACCCCATTATTTGCTGCAGAGCACCACCCCATTATTTGCTGCAGACTGAGATTCAAAATAGTCCCAGAGGAAAAACCTAAAAAGCAAATGTCTGTTCCTCCCACTCCCCTTTGAGAGCCAGGTGGTCCTCCCAGGCTCCCTCCACCTGGATCATCAGGCTGGTCCTCCCAGGCTCCCTCCACCTGGGATCATCCCAGGTGCCCCCTTGCTCATGTCACTCACCGGCAGAGCTTATCTGGCCCTGGCGGCTTCCTGCTCTTATGACCTTGGAAGGGCTCCTGAGGCATCAGGAAGAAAGAGGCCTTAAGGAGCATTGCCTAAGTCCCGAACTATGGCACCAACACACCCGATTCCTGTCCGGGCTCTGCCTCTATGTGTGACTTCAGGTGAGTCACTCAACCTCTCAGTGCCCAATTTCCTCATGGGCTTATATATGTAAGTACTTAGCTCACAGCCCAATGCCCACCACGTGGCCCGGTCAGGGGTGATCGCACAGCCAGGGATGGGCACGGCTGAGTTTAAACCCGGGCCAGGGCTCTTGACAGGATTTGGGGCTGCCTCTTAGCCAGGGTGACTTCTCCCTACACCCCATTCCACTCCCCCGGCAGCTCATCTCGGAGTGAGAGGCATCAGTGAGCAAATGCAGAGTCCAGGCTCCACCAGGCTGCCAAGTTCCCCTCCTTCAGCCCCTGCTAAGCTAACCCCTCACAAGCCCCAGACAGACCTAGTTCCACTTTTTTCCCAGGATCTGCTGGTCTGCTAAGACTCCACGACTCTTTTCCTTCCTTGAGTGATTTCACAGACCCATGGTGCAACAGGTCAGGGGGACATGGGTCCCAAACAGGCACGGTTTGTCTGATTTCAGCCTCTGAGTGGGAACAGCCAATGCAAAGGGATCGTGGAGCCTGGTGGCTCTTACCCCAGGGCTCAGGGGCTGATGTCCCCTGAGTCTTTGCATCTGCCCTTGCCCTGTGTGACATCCTCCCAAGCTAGAGAAGGTGGGCTCTGCATCAGCCTTCCTGGACCGGCCCCCACCAGGGCAGGAGAACCTACCCCACTCCCGCCTCCATCAGCAAACCTCCCAGCCGGCTGCGGAACGTGCACTGACTTTGTAAGTCTCCACCACTTAACACAGAGTCGCAGGCTCCACCACAGAGGGGTTTTGTTTGGAACTTAAAACACTTGCTCAAATTAACGACCAAAATGTCAGATGTGTCCACAGCTAATTATTCATTAGATGCTTAATTAGTGTGGGATGATCATGACATTTTAATGTTATTAATTTTTATACTGTAATAGGAATTAAATTGTTCTGCTGTCCCGAAGCCTCCTGTTGGAGTCACACTGTGGAATTGGGGGCTGGGAGGAGGCAGGGGCCGTGGGGGCAGCTGGGGTAGCCAGGGAGCTTGCCGGCCAGAGCCAGTGCACACACGCCCCTCTGCTGGCTGGGAGAAGCCTCTTCAGAGCTGGATGCTTTGGATGGCTGGGCTGACAGTGGGAATGCTAAGAAAGAGGCACAAGGTAGACCAGATGGCTCCTTGAGGTTCCTTCCTGCTTAGACATTTCAAGATTTCATGTTCTTTGTTCCCCGACCCCAAGACAAGAGGAATACTAGGAAACTGTCCTGCAAAACCCACACAGAAAAGAGGAAGGGACTGAGGCGGTCACACCCACAGGGGACCACAGAGGGCCAGCAGAATGTCACAGACCTGTTTCCCACTCCCCACAGGCCAGAAGAAGAGGCTCACTAGGAAGAAATGTTGCATATTTTTAGACAAATGGAAGGAAGCCCTGTCTGCCAGCAAAGGGAGTCACGCGGGAGACCCTTAGAGGGCTCCTGTTTGTAAAATGGGCATGGCTCTATTGTTATTTCTCATTATGAAAATAATCCATGCTCATGTTTAAAAATCTAATCATTAAAAAAAGGTAGAATGGTAATAAAAATCGTGTGAAATCCCACTATCCAAAGATAGTAACTCTTCAGATTTTAGTGTCTTAACTTCTGAGCTCTTTCTAGGCAGATATTAGCCGCTGCTATCTTGTAATCTACTTTTTTCGCTGACACGAGCATCTTTTCAAGCTGATGGACATAGATCTGCATAATCCTTTCTTGTGGCCATGTTATATTCCATTCTCCAAATACTCCATCACTTATCTAGCCAGTCCGTGAGTGTGGGATGTTTGGATTATTCCTAATTACTCATCATTAATAACCAGGATCCTTCTAATTATCCTTTTCATGTCGGTCTGGTTATACCCTTGGGATGAATCCTTAGAGATGGGATTGCTGGGTCACAGGGGAACCTCACAGGAGAGTTCCACTTCTACCTGCAACCTTGGCCAAGGACTTTAATTTCCCTAAAGCTGTTCCCCGACCTGTGAAATGGGTACACGAATCCTGTTCTGATAATGGCGAGGATTGCAGGACCCCGCACAGAGCCTGGCATTTAGTAGGTTCTACTAAATGTTAGCTCCTTTTCTGAGTAGTTGCTGCTAACTCTCCATTCACAAAGTGCTTTGGTATATATCATCTCTTTAATGTTATGATTCCAAAGGAAGGAAGAAGTAAAACAGATATGAAGTCTCAAGAAGGGGTTGGGGAAATTCCTGGGTGGGTGACTGCAGTTGAGCAGGGGCTAATAGCTGGGGCTTATTCTCAAATCTTCAAGGTCAGAGATGCTTAGAGCAACCAACACATCCTGTGTCTACCATGTCTGGGCATCCCCCATCAGGGAGAGAAAATGGTATCCATTCAGTCCTGGCGACGTGCTTTCGGAGTACATCCCTGGGGAGTGTCCAGGCAGAGGTTTGAGCCAAGGTCCCTTAAAGAGAAGTCCTGCCATGGGGGACGATGATCACCCCAGGAGGCCTGGAGGACCCCTCCTGCACCTGGCTCTGAGAGCCCAGGGTTAAGCCCTTTGCTTACTGAGCCTGGGCAATTGACTGAACCATCAGAAACTCTTGATTTTCCAGCCTAGATAAGAGGGCCAAGGGCTCAGAGAAGCTTCTCCCACTGGGGGACGAGAGGACATATGAGTAGCTAAGTGGTGTCTGCCAGAGCTGGATGTGAGAAGTGGATGCAACCGTGATCCCAGAGTCAGGTTATATTTAGCAAGCACATGTCAGGGATATGGGTCCTATCAGCAACTCGCAGGCTGCTTGAAGACTGTCTGTCTTACACAATTTGAAAAACTACCTGGTAAAACGAAGCCGGCAGTTGGATTCCCAGACTTCTAGAAGCCCCTCCCAGAGGTGTGGCAGGATCTCTCCAGAGGCTGAGCTGCCCTATGGCTTCCATCCCTAATATGGCTCTTCTGTTCCCTCCACTGGCCTCTCCATCCTGGACCTGACCCTTATCCACATCAACTTCACCAGGAGCCCAGTGACACCCCCAAGGTCAGTGTCTCCACCCTGTGATAAGGTGCAAGAATAGAAGGGCCCATTTAGGTGACAGCTGATTGCAGAGCTCCTGAAGTCCCTCACAAGGCAGGTGCCTGTGGGAGAGGCACCATCCCTCCCTGAAGACAGCCGATGAACAGAGCGTGTGGTCCGGCAGCCTGGGGATCCAGGAGCCTGGGCCGCCCACACTGCCCTCGGGAGAAATGGACTTGTGCCCACCCAGTGCTGGTTCTAGGAGAAGGACCTGGCTGCCCTGGTGCAGGGAGGATGGCACATCTTACAGCTCCACTTAGCTGACTCCTCATGGAAGGGAAGGTGCCCCCTCACTCACTGCCTCCATCTCTCCAGCAGCCAATGTCAGAACAAAAAGTCAGGAGGAGCCACACATCCATCCCGTGGGCAGAGGGAGCCTGGTGCATACTCATCTCCCTTCTGAGGTCAAACTTGGTCATACCCTCATTGAGTGCTCCCGAAAAAATGGCCTGTGATGGCTCCAGGCTTGCCAGCCCCAGTACCTTGGGATAGCCTGGGTCCCCAGGGGAGGGGGCCCCCGGCCCTGTGCCAGGAGCAGAGCCCTCCTGGGGAGAGCAAGGCAGTTCTCAAGGAAATCTCCTGGCCTTCCTCCCTGCCCCATCCACCACCAGACAGCGCACTCCAGATGAAAAGGGAAAAGGAAGAAAAAATGTTAATATGCAATTAAAGTTGAGATCATAAACAGGTGCTCTAATTAGAAGTCTTCTCAAATCATCAAAAGCTCATTTACAAGGTGAGATGCCAGAGGTGCCCTGATGCCGGCTGGCACGGAGCTCTCTGCCACTGAGGAGGAGTTTGGGGACAGCCCTCAACTGTCTCCTTGAGGCTTCGGCAGGTGGGCAGGGGCCAGGAGAGGTGGGGGCATGGGGGAAGTCTTAGCCAGACCTGGAGAAGGGCAGCTCCTGCTCATGGCAGCTCCACAGGTGGCTCCCCGGCATGGCCACTGCTCAGGCTGTCTTGGCAGAATGAGCTCTGCATGCCTGGAGCCTGGCGTGGAGGGGGAAGCCCAGGATCCCTTTGGAGGCGTCCAGGGAGCCTTGGAGCTGGAGGCAGGGCTTCTGCCAGGCTTTGTGGCTCTTCCTCCAGTGTTCCTCAGCCAGGGACCTTCCTTGGCCCTGTCTCACTGAATTTCTCCTCCCTGACCCACTTGTGCCACTCTCATTGCCCGGGCCAATGATGCCAAATCCTGAAATCCAGCCTAGAGCCAACCCTGAGCTTCAGGTTGCGTACACAGCTGTGTAGAGACATGCCCCCCTCCCTTGGTAGAGGTGATGCTGGGCTAATCCTTTGTCCCCCTGCTCCTCCTCAGGGGCTCCTTCTCTCCCTGACAGGTACCACCATCTATCTGGTCACCCCCACATCTGGATGACTCAAACCTGGTCAGTTCTACTCTTACATGTTCCACAGTGGTCCCTGCCCCTCTATCTGCACAGCCACCACCCTCCTGGGGCTTCCTCACCTCTCTCTTTGACTGTTGCCTTCGTCTCCCTGCTTGTCTCAGGGACATCAGTTGTCCTGTGCTGGCCCACAGTCCACAGCACCATCAGAACGGGAGCTTCTAAAACACATCACTCCATGCCATTCCCCTACCCAAAAGTCTTCAGCAAAAAAAGCAACTCCTCTAGCAGAGCTCCCTTTGTGGACTCCCTACCAGTCCACCAGCCCCCCAACTCATCTCCAGGGCTTTGCACTTGAAGAACCCACCCTGTGGCTTCCAGCACCTGGCCGCCTCTCAGGCCTCAGCTGCCCTGCCTGGACTGCCGACCTCCTCCTCCTCCTCCTCCTCCTCCTCCTCCTCCTCCCTCCTCCTCTTCCCACCTCTTCCTCCCTCCTCATTCCACCTCTTCCTCCCTCCTCCTCCTCCCACCTCTCCTCCCTCCTCCTCCTCCCCCTCCTCCTCCTCCCTCCTCCTTCTCCTCCTCCCCCTCCTCCTCCTCCCCCTCCCCCTCCTCCCCTCCTCCTCCTCCCCTCCTCCTCCTCCCCCTCCCCCCCTCCTCCTCCCCCTCCTCCCCCCTCCTCCTCCCCCTCCTCCTCCTCCCCTCCTCCTCCCCCTCCTCCTCCTTCCTCCTCCTTCCTCTCCCCTCCTCCCCCTCCTCCTCCTCCCTTCTCCTCCCCACTCCTCTCCCCCCTCTCCCCCCTCCTCTCCCCCCTCCTCCCCCCTCCTGCTCCCCCCTCCTCCCCCTCCTGCTCCCCCCTCCTCCCCCTCCTCCTCCCTCCTCCTCCTGCCTAAAAACCAAATGACAGTCTGCTCTGGTGAGGCTCCAGAGCCCACCTCTCCTAGGCTCCTGTGGGGTCTATGGACCACCATACCAGAAGCACTCAAGAAACTTATTAAACATGCAGTGTCCTGGGGCCCACCATGGTCCTATAGGATCAGAACTTCCATAGGTGGAACCTGGGAATCAGCCTTTTGAATATCTCCCCACACTGACATTCGGGAACCTACCGCATCCTCTTCTGTTACTGGATGATAATTGACGGTAAATTTCTTTAGAGCCAGGATGATGTCTTGTCTTCTGTGTATCCCAGAGTTTAATGCAGGGGTGTATTTGGTTGTTTTTAACCTTCTTGGAGGATTACCTGTCATGCGCTTTTAAGCTCTTTATGTATATTCAATCATGTAATTTTCAAAAGCACCCTAGGAGGTAGGCACTACTGTTATCTCTGTTTTACATATCAGGAGACTGAGGCACTGTGAGGTTAAGTGACTTGCCTAACCGCTCGTCATTGGTGGAGCTGGGATTTGAAACCAAGCGGACTCTGAGCTCAGAACCTCTGCTCCGATAGATCTCCCATGTAGCAGAGGCTGAGTGAATGAACGAATGAATGAATGAATGAATGAGTAAATTGAATGGCCACTTGCTTGGAGGAAGGAACACATTTGTGTTTAGGGAGCATACTCAGCTCTAGCATCGGGGCATGGACTCTGGGCCAAAGCTTCAAAGACACAGGATAATCCCCCCAGCTCCTGCCAAGATGGCTGTGTTATACAGGACCACAGGAAGCAGGCCCCACACTGGCGAAGGATATGTCAGTCCCCATCACCCTCCTTCTGCATGCCGCTCATTCCACCCAAGGACAGTGACATGCTGGCCCCACCCCTCAACTACACAACAGTCCACTCAAGGAAAGTTCCAGCAAAGTCATGCCCCACATTCAAAGGGTGTCCAGTGGGGGATATAGGGTGGGTGCCCCTCAGTGCACTTTGAGCAGATATAGGCTGACAGTGGCTTCTGCTCCCGGGGACTCTCCTCTGCAAAGCTGTGCTACAGTGGTGCCTGGAGCTGGCTGGGAAATCTCATTTCTGACCAAATGGAATAACTTGGGGCCGAGAGTTATTTGATGTATGGACAGGCACTGGGTTACAGCCCCTCTCCAAAGTGCTGAGTACAAGCTTCTTGGCAGGGAGGTGGGGCCAGCAGGGTATAGGCTTGGGTTCCAGTCTCATGAGCCCATCCATCATGAGTGCCACGGGCAGAAATGGATCCCCACAGGAGGGGTCTGGCTGAATGGGAGCGTCTGTCCCGCAGAGAGGGAAGAGCACATGGGCACCCATGATCTGCCCGCCTTGCTAGGGTAGCTGCCCCAGAGGGGAGCAGGGACCCCTTCTGGGCACCCAGCTGGGGAGCACTGGCTGCAGAGTTGGGTGGTGGGGAAGCTTCTCTCAGCACTACCAGCTACCCCAGGCTCCTATGCCGAGGACCTAAAGAGCCACGCAGCCTCGTGCATCTTGCTGTGGAATGTGTGAGGAGGATGTTGGTATCGGCTTCTTCCAGTCCAAGAAAGGCCCTGGCACCTCATTCCCCAGGTATCCATAGAACCTTCCAGACCAGCCTTCCTCAGCATGGCCAGACACTGCAAAATCCCCTCCAGACAGACAGACACACAAACACACACATGCGCCCACACACCCCCACCTTCCCCATAATAATATTTAACTAGCCAGCACTTGATATTAGTGGTTCCCAAATACTTGTCTTCAATCCTGTATTGCTTGTGGTGAAGCTCTTATCAGTCCGTGGGGAAATAAGAAAAATTAAAAAATTGTGGTGGGCTTTTCATAAGCTAAATGTTCATTTTCAAAGGACTGTCCTCTATTCTGAGACTGTGATCTTCCCACTTTTATTACACTTTAAAATGTCCTCTCTTTTATGAAAGCATGTTGATGGTAGACAGGGTGATTGTTTCTTAATGACTTATTTGGCAAAATTAAAAGATGATACCCCGTCAGCACCCCCATTTTTAATTGAAATTTTTAGTGAGATAATTGTAGGCTCATATGCAGTTGTAGGAAATAACACAGAGAGATCCCAAGTACTCCTTACCCAGATTCCCCCAGTGGTAACATTTTGCAAAATGTCGGCATAAATATCACAGCCAGAATGTTGATACAAGCCACCAGTCTCATTCCGTTTTCCTCATTTTTACTTGCATTTGTGTGCGTGTGTGTGTGTTTTTAGTTCTCTACAATTTATTATACATGTAGGTTTGTGTATCCACCACCATTGCATGTCCACAGTTCCTTTTTTTTTTTTTTTTGCGATGGAGTCTTTGCTCTGTAGCCCAGGCTGGAGTGTAGTGGCACAATCTCAGCTCACTGCAACCTCTGCCTCCTGGGTCCCAGTTCAAGCAATTCTCCTGCCTCAGCCTCCTGTGTAGCTGGGATTATAGGCATACGCCACCATGCCCAGTTAATTTTTGTATTTTTAGTAGAGATGGAGTTTCACCATGTTGGCCAGGCTGGTCTTGAACTCCTGACCTCGTGATCCGCCCGCCTCTGCCTCCCAAAGTGCTGGGATTACAGGCGTGAGCCACTGCGCTCAGTCCACAGTTCTTCCTTTTTATTTCTGAGCAGTTATTCCATGTTATGGATGAACCACTATTGTTTGAACCATTTACTCATTGAAGGACATCCGGGTGTTTCCATTTTTTGACAATGACAAATGAAGCTGCCGTGAACATCACATGCGCGTTGTTACGTGAACTTCTGGGATCAATGCCCAAGAGTGCAATTGCTGGGTCCTGTGGTAGCTGCAGATTTAGTATTAGGAGAAACTGCCAAACCGTGTGCCAGAACAACTGTACCATCTCACATCCCCACCAACAGGGTGTGACAGATCCGGTTTTTTCACGGCCTCACCAGCATTTGATGTGGTCACTATTTTTTATTTGAGACATTTTGATAGGTATGTAGTAATGTATCATTGTGGTTTTGACTTACATTTCTTTAAGGCTAATGATGTTAAGCATCTTTCAGGTGCTTATATGCCATCTGTATATCATCTTTGCTGAGATATCTCTATGTGTCTTTTGCCCATTTTCTAATGGAATTGCTTGATTATTTTTACTGTTGAATTTTGAGAGTTTGTTATTATATTCTCAGTACGAGTCCTTTGCTGACTATGTGATTTGCAAATATTTTCTCCCAGTCTGTGGCTTGCTTTTTCATCTTCTCCAAATGAGCTTTTGTAGAACAAAAGTTTTTAATGTTGATGAGGTCCAGTTTTAACATTTTCCATTTATGGACCATGCTTTTAGGACTAAGTTGCCCAGCCCTAGATCCCAAATACTTTCTCTTATGTTTTTCTACAAGTATTATAATTTTACATTTAAGTCCATAATTCATTCTTAGTTCACTTTTGTTTAAGGCAGAAGGTTTAGGTCGAGGTTCCTTTTGTTTCTGGGGTTTGGTTTTTTGTATTTTGTTTTGGTTTTGGCCTGTGGATATCCAATTGCTCCAATACCATTTGTTGAAAAGTTTATCCTTCCTCCATTTAGTTGCTTTTGTGCCTTTGTCAAAAATAAGTTGAGTATGTTTGTTGCGGCTATTTCTGGGTTCTGTATTCTGTTCTGTTGATCTGGTTTTTTGGTTTTTTGAGACAGGAGCTTCGCTCTTGTTGCCCAGGCTGGAGTGCAGTGGTGCAGTCTCGGCTCACTGCAACTTCTGCCTCCTGGATTCAAGTGATTCTTCTGCCTCGGCCTTCTGAGTAGCTAGAATTACAAGCATGCGCCACCACGCCCAGCTAATTTTTGTATTTTTAGTAGAGATGGGGTTTCACCATGTTGGCCAGGCTGGTCTCAAACTCCTGACCTCAGGTAATCCGCCCGCCTTGGCCTCCCAAAGTTCTGGGATTACAGGCGTAAGCCACCGTGTCCGGCCCTGTTGATCTATTAATATATGACTGTCTCTCCTCTGACATCACACTGACTTGATTGCTATAACTCTATATTAATCCTCAGTATCAGGTAGAGTGGGTTCTTATTTATTCTTCTCTGTCAAGCCTGTTTTAGCTATTCTATTCTAACATTGATATCTATTCTAAGCCCTGTGCCTTTCCATATAAATTATAGGATACATTGTCCATGACTATCAGAAATATTGCTGCAGTTTTGATAGGAATTGTGTTAAACCTATAGATAAATCTGAAGAGAATTGACATCTTCACTAGGTTGGGTCTTCCAATCCATGAAAAAGGTGTATGTCTCTTCATGTACTAGGTCTCTGATTTTCATCCATTGGCATGTTGTCATTTTCAGTATACAAATTCTGTACAC
Organism: Nomascus leucogenys; assembly: GCF_006542625.1. Taxonomy (NCBI): domain Eukaryota; kingdom Metazoa; phylum Chordata; class Mammalia; order Primates; family Hylobatidae; genus Nomascus; species Nomascus leucogenys. Next base: position 8,373,967 of record NC_044404.1, read on the forward strand.
GTTCTGTGAAGCGTAGGCTTAAGAATTTCATTTTTGGCCGGGCATGGTGGCTCATGCCTGTAATCCCAGCACTTTGGGAGGCCGAGGCAGGCGGATCACAAGGTCAGGAGATCAAGACCATCCTGGCTAACGTGGTGAAACCCCGGCTCTACTAAATATGCAAAAAAAAAAAAAAATTAGCTGGATGAGGTGGCGGGCGCCTGTAGTCCCAGCTACTCGGGAGGCTGAGGCAGGAGAATGGCGTGAACCTGGGAGGCAGAGCTTGCAGTGAGCTGAGATCGCACCACTGCACTCCAGCCTGGACAACAGAGTGAGACTCCATCTTGAAAAAAATAATAATAATTTCATTTTCTTGGCCGGGTGCGGTGGCTCATGCCTGTAATCCCAGCACTTTTGGAGGCCGAGGCGGGCAGATCACAAGATGAGGAGTTTGAGACCAGCCTGGCCAATATGGTAAAACACCTGTCTCTACTAATAATACAAAAATTAGCCGGGCATGGTGACGCATGCCTGTAGTCCCAGCTACTTGGGAGGATGAGGCAGGAGAACTGCTTGAACCTGGGAGGCAGAGGTTGCAGTGAGCCGAGACCACACCACTGCACTCCAGCCTGGGTGACAGAGTGAGACTCTGTCTCAAAAAAAAAAAAAAAAGAATTTCATTTTCTTTGGAGCTATTATCAATGGTATTGTGTTTGTGATTGTGGTGGCCACATATTTATGATGAACATATAGAAATGCAATCGATTTTTCTGTGTTGATCTTGTATCCTCCAGCTTTACTGAATTCACTAATTAGTTCTAGATTTTTTTTGTAGATTTCTTGGAATTTTCTATTTAGGCAATCATGTCATCTGTACAGACAGTTGTATTTCTTCCCGTCCAATCGGTGTGCCTTTTACTTCTTTCTCCTGCCTTTACTGCCGCAGAACTTCTTGTGCTGTGTTGGGTGAGGGCGGTGCAAGCAGACATCCTTGCCCCATTCCTCATCTGGGGAAGAGCACTCAGTCTTCCACCATTAAATTGATGTGAGCCAGAGGGATTTCGTAGATGCTTTTTATCAAGCTGAGATAATTTCCTGCTATTCCTGACTTGCTGAGAGCAGTTCCTTCATTTGTTAAACTTTGCTGCCCCTGAAATCAGAAACTTTGGGAACCACCAGTTTGTACCATACCCAGGACTGCTTTTCATTCACATCCTGCCCCTCACAGGATCCTGGAGGGCCTGGTAGGTAAGGGGTCCACAGCCTCCCACTCAGGTTTTTGACTCGCAATCCTGTCTTCTACCCCACCAATCCCTCTCCCCTTGGCTGAGCCTTCTGTCCTGTGCCATGTTCCCGGCCCCTCAGGAAAAGGAACCCTGACAAACCAGTGTGAACCATTCACACATTCACATATCCACTCATTCATTCATTCATTCAGCAAGCCCTGCACCCTGTGGTACAGAAATCAAGGGCTGCAGACCTGCCCTTAAGAAATGCAGTCTAACACCCAAACTCCACCCGCCCCCACGTCCGCCCCCGTCGCGCTGCATGAGACTTGCATCCCCTCTCCAGGGGGCTGGCCAGGACTGGCTGAGGCTCCAGGAGTTGCTCTGCTCTACCATTTTCCTTTTCCAGGAAATGTGTATCCCAGACAGCCCCCAGCACCCACCCTTCTCCGGGGCTGCCCTGAGCAGGGTGGGAGTAGCGTGGTGGTCCTCAGGCCCCCATCTCACCCACCCCCCACACACACCACTAGAGCCTCTGGCCCACAGCAGGCAGAGGACAAGCCCCCTCACCCATCCCAGCTCCAACCCTGACTCTGGAACCTTCTGCAGAGGCTCAGGCTGCCCCCTCTGTCCACATCCGCAGGATGATATGCCATTGATGTTCTTGTGTATGTTTTTTTTTAATCAAGGGAACAATTTCTTTATATGCAAATCTCTTCAATAATATTATTATTATCAGTGTGGCCTCAGGCAGAGGCTCACAGAATTGGAGAGTTGCCGAGTTGATGGTTTTCTTCATAGCGGCTCTGAGCATCATCAGGCCAGCTCCTGGGAGGAGATGGAGCCTCATTTTCCCCAGAACAATCCCAGATGGAAAGATGATTGCAGGTATCAAGAGATACGGGGTGATTTCGTCCTCATCCGAATATCTGTGAAACCACCCCCACACCCTGCTCCTCCATCTCAGGTCACGGCCAAGGGTGGGCAGCCCTGACTAGTGGGCACTCCTTCCACAAGCATCTACTGAGCACCCACTGCCCGTATGTCACTTAGCGCCCAGGGCCAGGTGGGCAGCTGCTCACAGTCTGAAGAGGGAGGCAGGCAAGACAGTGTAGGTCCCCTGATCGCACAGACCCAGGGCCTGTGGGAGTCCCCACCCAGACGTGGGAAGCCTGGCAGGGCCAGGACCAGGGTGAGGCACTGGCATGGGGTACAAATTTAAGGTGGTACAAAAAAAAATCGTGAAGCCAAATAATATTTTAATAGAATATTTTTGAAAATCAAAATTAATGCAAAAAATCCACGATAAACACAATAACATTTTAAAGACAGGCAGGACACCTATGGGAAGGCTTCCCAGGGAGGAGACATTGTCGCTGCAAACAGAAGGAGAAGGACAAGCAGGACAGAAGCACAGGGAAGAGGTTTCCAGGGGTGAGAAGAAAGAGAGATGGCACTTCCCCACCCCGCCTGCCCTGTCCCAGGGCCTCCAAGGGCTCTGGAGGCTGGAGTTCCAGTCTGAACCTACACATCTCCCTGAGCCCCCCCACCACCCACCACTGCACCAAAGTCCCAGGCCCACCTCTGCTTCTCCTTCTTAAGCCTGTGGCTACTGCACACCCCTGCCCCCCGCCCCACAGTCTGCACGGACTGGACAGTGGCCGGCCATGGGCCTCCCCTGCAGTGGAAGAGGCCGAGGCCTGGAGCCCTGAGGTCTGTCCGGGCCGTGGATACTGCACACAGACCACAGCTGTGAGCTGGCCTCATGGGGGTTCAGGACGAAGCAGCAAGAGCCATTGGAAGGCGAAGGAGTCCTGGACAGAAATCCGAGGGTTAGGGACAAAGGTGGGACAAAGCATGAATGTGCGGTGATTCATGGCAGAGAAGGGCATGTTCCTCCAGGCCTGGCTGAGAGGCGAGGCCAGCCGCTCACTTAGAGAACACCAGCCTGTGTTCTGGCAGTGAGCCTTCTGGACACCCTCAGGGCATCCAAGGCCAGGCCAGGGCCTGCCCAGAGGACCAGGCTGACATGAGCAGGCCCTGGCTGTCTGTTAGCAGATGGGGCTGGGTGACCACCCCTCCAGCCAGGGCTGGCCACCCCCAGGAGCAGTGTCTGAAGAGTTCACTCTATTTGTGTCTCTGGGCATTAAGCTACATTCTTCCTTGCCCAGCTGCTGGGGCCTGTGTTTCCAAGAAAGCAGCCTTTCCAACAGGGACTTTTGAGTGCTGAGAAGGTCTCTGCACCCCCACGGCTGTCACCGAGGCATGCAGGCCCGCCTCTTCCTGCCCCGGGCCAGCGGCTCTCCTCTCCCCTGAGAGGAGTGAGGTACCTAGGCCTGCCTGACTGTGCATCCTGAGAAACTCAAAGCCACCACTGACTGTAGCCACCGTGGTCAGCTTTATATCTGATGATCTTGTTTGACTCACACCCTAACCCCATGAAGGAGTGACTGTTTCCAGAGAAGGAAACTAAGGCTCTGGAAGGTGACCTAAACTGCTACTGAGTGACGGATGAGGATCTGAATCCACACAAGCTCTTCACCATGACATCATGTTGGTCCCAGCCTACAGCCATCATCTCCCAGACGATCCACCCCTGGAGAGTCATTCCTGGGCTGGAAAGAGAAAGCTGGAAGACAAGCAGCGCCAGGTCAACCTCTGGCCTCAAAATACAGAGCAGCTTCTCCAGGCAGCTTGGGACTTTGAGACGTCTAAACTCGCTCCTGAGACAGGAAGGCTGCAAGGGAGCTGAGACCAGAGGCAAGAGTATAGCGCAGAGCCTGGGGCCTGGCCCTGCAGAGGCGCTGGATGGGGCAGGGCCAGGGAGGTAGCAGGGAAACACAGCACAGCTGACCTGGGGCCCTGTGTCTTGAACATAAGAGGCCAGAATGCTCATCCGGCGCAGCCCAGGCACTTCCTCTTGGAAGTCACTAGAAGCTGCGTCGACCCGGAGACAGGGATCTGAAAGCCCAGGTCTAGTTTCATGCCCCCAACCAGCTAAGGGGAAAGGGCGCCTCACTTGGGAGCCCCACGAGTGGCTGTGGTTCTCAGACCTCACAAATTCAGCCTCTACCTATCTGTTCTCTGCCAGCCTCCACCCCAATCCCTGCCCTTTCTGAAACCTGCCAGAGGTTGGGACAAACAGCAGCACCAATGCTCTAGAGATGGCTCCAAGAAGCTGGGGAAGGTTTGGAGGGCACAGCGGGCAAGAGCCTAGAAAGGGACCCTGAGGCCACTAGGGACGGAGCCCTGAGGTTAGGAAGCCCGTGGCCACTGCTGCACCAGTGGGACCAAGAATCCCACAGCCCAGACAAGGGTGCCTGTGGCTCTGCCTGTCTCCCCACACCATCGCTGCCTTCGGAAGAAAAAGCTTGCTCCCTTTAGATTGACGAGAGCAGACTGATCTTGTTCCTGAGCTTTTCCACGCATTTCTTTTTCCATGTTGGTAATGAAAAAAAACAACAAAAGTCAAGACTCAGGGCTTAGCCCTCAAGGAAAAAGCCTAGGGGAGTTAGTGTTTCACTGCCTTCCTTAGCTTTGTTATGACACTAGCAATCCATGTTCATTGATGAAAACTTAGAACCTTCAGAATAGACAGGAATAATTTTAAATTAAAATAGCTTCAAGGCCTGAAACTCAAAGATAACCACAGCTAATATTTTGGTTTTAAAAAAAATTCTTTCTAAAGATAAATACAACTAGGGATCTCCTAGAGGGCCCTGGAGATCTGGCCTCCTTTCCAGGAGCCTGGGTTCCTCAGCTCTGAGTCAGGCTGGTATCTGACTTTCGCCGTCAGCATCTGCATTGGTCTCGGGGAGGGGCTTTCGCATGAGGCCTGGGATGTGCCCTCACAGTGGCTGGTCCTGGGAAGGATGGTGGCGTGCCCTATTGACAGATGGGAATGCCGAGGCCAGGCAACTTGCACCAAGTCAGTGAGAAAGGCAGAATTCGAATTAGAAAACCACATAGCTGTTGAATGAATGAACTGTTTCTTGGCCTTTTGGCTAAGATCAAACATAAAGGAATGAATGGATGGATGGATGAATGAATGAATAAAGTGAGTGAATGAAGAATAATTGTGCCGTACTCCACCCTGCAGCAGCTGACAATGTCTGTGAGAATGTGTTCCATGCCTTCTGTTCCCCTGTGTAGGGTAGAAACTCTAGCACGTGGTTGGTGCCAGTAACTAGTCATGCCAGTAACTAGTCATGCCCATAACTAGTCATGACACCGAGGGAAGTCAGCTCACTGCTTGCAGCCTCTGCTTCCTAGCAACTAACCAGGAGTTTCTGCCAAGCCCTGCTCATCCCACGGGTCAGTTGTGGATATGGAATAAAGGGGGCCTCCATAAGTCTCATAGAAAGGTCAGGACGGCCGACAGAAGTCCAGGGTAGCTCTTGGGGTCAAGAGGATCAGGGGCAGCATGAGCTGAGGAACCAGCTCTCAGGGCCTCATGGCGGGGAGGAGTGGGGTGGAGATGGGCATGGGGCAGGCTTGCTCAAGGTCCCTGTGACCTTGGACATTCCTCCACCTGCTTCTCTGCATGGCATGGGCTGGGTCTGCATCTCTCCTCTTGCGTGAGCTGGGGCTCTCTGTCCTCTCAGTGCATACCATGTGGGAATCTGGACCTGGTAGTGACACTTCCTCCTGGCCTCCCGCTGACCCTGTGCAGACAGTACCCGCTCGCTGAGCCCACACAGAACCCTTCGAGCTAGAAAACACTGTTGTCACAGACGAGGAGCTTGAGGCACAGAGAGCTTAAGTAACTTAACCTGAGCTCACACCACATGGAAGTGAAGGATCTAGGATTTGCACCGTGCAGGCGGGCCCTGAGTCCGCATTCCCTGCTCCTCTGTGATAGTTCTGCTGTCTACGGGTTAAAAACGTTCACTTACGGGCCCCACTGGCCTGGATGTAGCTCCCTGATCTGCTGGGTACAAGCTCTTGACCTCAGACAAGGAATCTTAACATCTCTATCTGTAAAATGGGGCAAAGGAGTCGCTCCCTCGTGAAGATGTGGTTGGGTTTTTAATGGAAATGGTGTAATGTAAAGCCCGTCACATAGTAGGTGTTTGATAAATGGCGACCATGACCAGGATAAAGTGTAACCCAGAAGTGAGGCTGTCCTGGGAGGCCACATGCTGGCAACATATCCAGAAAAGGCTTGATAAGAAGCTTCCTGCACAGGTGGGCATTCTTGGAGGGGCATCTGCTGCCTGTGCCCAGCATGCTCCCCTGCCACCCACCAGGACAGCTCCTGAATGGGGTCTCTCTGGGGCCCAGCAGAGGTGGACTTCCCTGTACCCGGGGGGGCTCGTCAGCTCCACCCACAGCCCTTGCTACCCTCCTTTCTCTGGCACCTTGGCACCCTGCCCAGCCCCCTGTGCCCACCTGTGGCTGCCACCCACACATAAGGATGCAGATGTGCGTGGGCACAGCCCATGCACAGCCACCTTGGCCTCAGGCTACAGCTGGCCCCAGCTCATCCTCCTCCCTCCTCGATACAAACTTAACCAGAGCTTCATGAAAGGAACCGAGGCTAATAATTTAAGAAGTAATTTGTTATTAGTGTGGCACTGATGCATTGAGCTGACCAAAGTGCCTTTCAGCAGATTATTATTAAATATTAAGTCTATTGATTCGAGGCAGAGCGGCGCTCTGGTCGGTCCCTAGCAGCTGGGGACATGCATTTGTTTCAGTGATTTATGGAAATCAAGCCACTCCAGGGAGCCTCACAAATGTCGCTGTCCACTGTAATCCAGGTATCCTCCCAGCAGCCCCGGGGGTGGGTTATAGATGAGGGAGGGTCTGAGAAGTTAAGGAAGCTGCCCGAGGCTGCACAGCAGCTAGGTGGCAAAACCAGGATTCAAACTTGGGTCTATCTGAGTCAAGTCTCTGCCACTTTGAAGCTGCACATGGAGCACACAGTAGGGACTCATCACATGTGCATTATTATTATTATCATCTTTCCCGTCCAAACGTCAGCTCCATAGCCGTAGATCAGAATGTGGATTTTTTTTTTTAATTTACTAAAGTATGTCCAGCACTGTGAGCTCTTTTTTTTTTTTTTTTTTTTGAGACTGAGTCTCACTCTTATTTCCCAGGCTAGAGTGCAATGGTGCAATCTCAGCTCACTGCAACCTCCGCCTCCCGGGTTGAAGCAATTCTCCTGCCTCAGCATCCCAAGTAGCTGGGATTACAGGCACCTGCCATCATGCCTGGCTGATTTTTGTATTTTTAGAAGAGACGGGGTTTCACCATGTTGGCCAGGCTGGTCTCAAACTCCTGACCTCAGGTGATCTGCCTGCCTCGGCCCCCCAAAATGCTGAGATTACAGCATGAGCCACCGTGCCTGGCCAGTAACCTCTCAATATGCTCCATAAATGTTAAGATGAAAGGATGGAAGCATGGATGGGAGGGAGGGAGGGAGGGAAGGAGGGAAGGTGGGAATAGTAAAGTCCTGGTGAGAGCCAAGAGTGACCTAAGAGTCACTTTTCCTGCCTTGTTGTCACTGTGCCTCCACCGAAGTCTGAGTCTGTGATGTTCTTACCTCTCCATGCCTCACACTCTTCACCTGTAAAATGGGCTGAGTCATCACAGTGCTGCCTCACAGACTCGCTGGGGGTTCCATGAGCAAATGCATGCAGACCTGCTGAGTGCTTTGGCAGGCAGGGTGGGCCTCAGTGTCAACCACCATCCTTACTCGACAAACCTGCAGAGAGGACTCCTGAGCACCTCGTTCCCCAGACTCCGGGAGAGGAACCCCAGGTCCAGGAAGGAGATCAATGCTGGCCCACCACGGGTCTCAGACCAGAAGCAGGCCTGAGAGAAGTGTGCCCAGATCCCCTAGGCTGGGGGACCCGGAGGAGAGGAGCCTCCCTCTCGCCACGTCCACTCCCAGCCCCTCCCTCTACCTCCTTGTTCCTGAAAGTCTTGAAGTTGAGCTGCCTCCAGAAGCGCAGAGCTTCTGAGAGCAGCATCGCGGAATAAACAGCCCTTCCATGCCGTGCCTGTGGTCCACGGAGCGGCTGAGACTTCAGAGGACTATGACGGGGCAGGTCACCCTGTGAGCTGGTCAGGTGGTCCTGTTCCACTTCTCTGGGTGTCCATCTGCGGCAGCCACAGAACCTTTGGGCTGAATGTTGGCTTTTGAACAGATAGTAATTTTTTTCTAACGCACCTACAAAATGCTCCAAACTGCTGGCGTTTTTGAGGCTTCACACCATGCTAGTCCTTTAGATGTTCAATACCATGAAGGAAATGAAAGCAATGGAAGAAAGGCAGAGAGGAAGGGGCGGGGGCGGCGAATGAGTGACAGAAAAGGAAGCAGGTGACTCCAGCAGTACCTGGAGGCTCCCGGGCCCACCTGAGCCCTAAGCTGCAGCCCTTGGGACGTCTCCATTGGGCCAGTCCTCTCTCTCTGTGTGGCTTTCGGATTCTTGGTGGAGGGGACATTCTTGCACACTAGTGCCCTCAAGTCAGGACTGCCACTCACCCTCCGGGTTGGCCATCTTCTCAGCTTTTTTCATTTCTTTCTTTCTATTTTTTTTTTAGAGACAGATTTCACTCTGTTGCCCAGACTGGAGTGCAGTGGTGTAGTGACAGCACACCACAGCCTCCTGGGCTCAAGTGATCCTCCCACCTCAGCCTCCCAAGTATCTGGGACTACAGGCACACCCCGCTATGCCTGGCTAATTTTTATTTTATGTTTGTTTTAGGGACGGGGCTCTCACCATGTTGCCCAGGTTGGTCTTGAACTCCTGGGCTCAATCAATCCTCCCATTTCGGCCCCTGGAGTTCAGCTTCTTTAATCCATCACTTAGGCCACAGATATTTACCAGTCAGGTATTGAAACTTACAAAAAGTGTAGGGCTTGGCAACCTCCCTCTTCTCCCTGGAGTTGAAGGCAGTACCTGCCTCCCCATCAGCCTAGTAGTGACTGTTTACGATGGGTGCCCAATCGCTGACAGAAGAATGAATGAGTGGATGGATCGAGAGAGATTTAATCCATGCTGGAGAAGATAGAAAGGGAAGGAAGGACAGAAAGAGAAACAGGCCGGCAGGGCCCCACATGCTGAATGTCAAAGGGTGGAATGGACCCTGGGGCCCCAAAAAGTTCAGGACAGAAGACTTATTGGACCAGTGCAGGTGGCGGCTCTTTGGGAAGCGTGGGATTTCATCTGGAACAAGAGAGGGGAGGCCCAGGTGGGAGTCGAGGGTCCCAATAATTAGTACCTTGTTTTCCCTGCCTGAGTTCTGAACCTACTGAGAGAAACAAGAGTAAGGCAGTTGGAGGTGAACTCCTGGGTTAATTCCTCCAGCACTGTGGTGCCTGGGTGCTGGGCAGCAGTGGGGATGTGCCCAGGAGTCTCCCTCTGGCGCCCCCGGTCAGTCGGGGACACCCCTCCCCTGCTGCAGGTGCCGGGTGGGTCCTGAGCCTCCCTCCAGGGGCAGGCCCTTCCCTGCCGGGCTCCACTCCAGGCTCCACTGAGGTAGGGCACAGGCCGGCTGTGCCCTGTGCAGGCAGCTGATGGAAGAGAGGGAGGTGGGCCAGGGTTACCTGCACTGCCCTCAAACTAAGTAATCAGGAGAGACCCTCCTGGCACCAAGCAGCTGGGGCTGGAGAAGGGCTGGGTCCTTACTCTTGACCTCCAATAGCTTTATCCCCAAAGAAGGAACTGCCAAGAGGGACCAAGGGCTACTCCGAAGGGAGGTAGAGGTGGGGTGTCCCTGTAGCAGGAAGCATGGAGTCACATCCTCTCCCTACTGAGTGTGTCAGAGAGGCTGGGGGTGTGGACATTTGGGGTCTGGAGCTCCTGCACTTCTCCAGCTGGACTAGGCATTAGAAAACATCGGCCGGGTGCGGTGGCTCACACCTGTAATCCCAGCACTCTGGGAGGTCAAGGTGGGCAGATCACTTGAGGTCAGGTGCTTGAGACCAGCCTGGCCAACATGGTGAAACCCCGTCTCTACTAAAAATATAAAAATTAGCCGGGCATGGTGGTGTGCACTTGTAATCCCAGCTACTCGAGAGGCTGAGGCAGGAGAATCGCTTGAACCCTGGGAGGCAGAGGCTGCAGTGAGCCGCAGTCGCACCACTGTACTCTAGCCTGGATGACAGAGCGAGACTTTGTCTCGAAAAAAGAAAATGAAAAGAAAAAAAAAAAGAAAACGTCCAGGCTTCTTCCTTTGAAGCCAGGAGCAGGGACCTTCTGGATGCCGCATGGTCAAGCCTCATCTACTGTACCTGGAGCCTTCTCCTGACCCTGAACCCTGCCCTTGCCCAGCCTGGTTCCTCTGGGGGCTCATGGGACTCCTGAGGCCCCTCCCATCACTGGTCACCCCGCCTGCCCCGCCCCTGGTGGCCTCATATCTGCCAATACAAAGCCATACATCTTGGTGTGTGACAAATCACTTTTTAATTGCCTGAAGGAAGAAATCCATTAGTCTTTCCTTTCTGTGAGAAACATCATAACGTTCAGCAGAGCCCAGGCTGGCTGGAGGCCGAGGCTGGGGGCCGCGGGGCTATTTTTAGTTTGCATCAACATCCCCCTCCAAGCATCCATTCTAGAAAGGGAGGAATTAAATCTTCCTGACACCCCGGGGCCACACGGGGAGAGCTTGCTGCAGACCGGGGGAGGAGAAGCCGCTGTGGATGGAGTATTATTTGTCCAAATGAATTTGTGTCACGTTTCATGAAAAATCTGCTTCCCTGTAAACAGGTGGCAGTCCCCACCCACCTAGGCAGCTGAGGCCCAGCCCTGTGGGGTGGCACTACCTGTTCCTCACCTTGTGGCCAGCCCATGCCCTCTGTCTTTGTCTGGCATGTCCTTGGCGGCACGGGCTCTGGCCACAGAAGGCCAGCAGCTGCCCAGGGTCACAGCAGGGGACACTCAGGCCAAGGGGAGCTGAGGCCATGACAGGGGCTCCTCACTCCTCCTTCCTAAGACCACAGGGGACAGAGCTGGGGCCTGGGGGGCTGCTGCTGGGCCGGTTTGGGGTTCCACTAGCAGTCCTCAACTTTAGAGAAAGGCCAGCAAAAGTGAGGTTTATGGCTTGTCCCTGAGACTGCCTCGGGGCCGGAGGAAGTGGGTTTGCCTTTTGCCCGGTACAGATGACTCTGTCTCGATTTTGAAAAAGATGCAGAAAGAAGGAAAGAAAGCGGAGGGCAGAGGAAAGGGAAGAGGAGGGGAAGGGAGTGAAGGAGAGAGGAGGGGAGGGGAGGGCTAGGCAGATCCCATCCAAAAAGGGGAGTCAAGGGAGATGGCTGGGATGTGGACGCCACAGGCCGCCTGCCTCACCCCGGGCCAGCTACCCACAGGCCGTTGAGGCAGCAAGGCCGGCAGGTCCATGCCAGGGGTGAGAGCTGAGTCCAAAGGAGGAACTCAGTGAGTTTCAATGAATGAATGAACGAATGACTCTGGTGACAAGGGGCTCTGATTGGCCAGCATGTGTCTTCTGAAGTCAGGCACCCCTGGCAGGGCCCCCGGCCCTCTGGGGCAATGCCTGCCGAGGGCTGGGAGGTCTTCCTTGGGCTGGAGAAGCCACAGTACCCAGGGAGTGCCACCCGCCTCCACCCCCAGGTCTTTTCCGGAAGAAAGCCTGCTGATGTGCAGGGACAGGCTCGATCTTTACATCAGATAGAGTGTGTGGGCTCAGGACCTGCCCTGTGACATGGTTCTAAAGTAAAACTCGGAGGGGCTCTGGGACGTCTGGGCTGCGAGCATGGCCCAGTGACCCGCTAGAGATGGGCAAAGCTGCGCTTTCTCAGTGCAGTTTCTGTACCCGAGAAACCTCAGCACTTTCTTGGGTGCAGGACCGGAAACGACTGGCCACTTGCGAGCTGGAGAAGACCTTGGAATATGTCACTGATGCAAACCCAGGAGACTTAGCTGAAGACCACACCTCCTGAACCTCACCTGGCAGGTTCGATAGACAGCCACCTAGTATTGTCGCCTCTCTGTGGCCACCACCCTAGGACACAGCCTATGACCCCAGGAGGTGATGCCTCAGCCAGTCCCTGTACTTTGAGACCCACAGGCACCTTTCAAAGAGCCTTCGACCGGCACAGGAACCTGGGGCACTGCCACAGGTGTGAAGATGTTTTAGCAAGGGCAGCCCACAGTGGGTGAGCTCCGGTCTTTTTGCTATTGTTGTTTAAATCAGAACAAAATGCACTACATGATTATTTCTGTGCATGAAATGCAAGGTTGCCAAGTTTAGGTTCCACCTGATGCTAATAACCTTAATTGTAAATCCTTCATTTATAGACTTGGGCTGTAACAACCTCCTCGTGGCATTAAACTAAATGCTGACAAAGGCAGAGTGGGCCAAGCATCCCTGGCAGCCCCCAGAGGTGAAATTCCAGCCCCCGTCATCGTGTGTATTAAGTGACAGGGCTCATAAAACCCCATAGCTCCTTTCCCCACCCCTTGGAGTCTGGCTCCCAGAGGGGCAGATAGTTGGAGATTCTCATGCAAAATAAATTGCTCTGCACCTTCATTAAAAAGTAACTGCAGCTGACTCAGCACTTTCAGGGTGAGCGGCGGGGAGGGGCTTTGTGGCAAAATCAAAGGACGGGGAGGAGGCGCCTGCCCCTGGGTTCACTCTGCGTCCCTGCCACTGGAGCCTGCCCTTTGCTGTGGGTTCGGTTTCTCTGCATCCTAGTCCCAATTCTGTGACCATCGGGTGTCTTTAAACGAGCAGCTGGAGATCCCAGAATTTGGATCTGATTTTACTGGAGCTGGGCAGGCCTTGAGAGGGGCTCTAGCCCAGGGTTCCCTATTCTGGAACATAAGTAGGACTGGGCAGGGCTGCTGGGGGTAGGGACAGGGCTGGGACACCGGCCCCTGGGTCCAGCGAGTGTGTGAAGGGCTGCCTCCATGGTGCACTGGGCTGAGGTGTGGGTGCAGGGCTTTCTGGACAGCAGGTGCAATGCTCATCTAAATAGCAGATCCGACCAAGGCCTTCCCTCTGCTCCACCCACTGAGTGCTGCCCCACTGCCTGCAGCCTGAAGCCCTAACCCCCTAAACAGTCCCCTGAGCTATTCCCAGGGATCCCAGCTGGCCAAGGTCTCACTGACCCCAGACATCGACTCCGGTGGCTCCTGCCCCCAGTGCTCTCTTGTCCCCCTCTGCCTGCCCACATCTTCCTCATCCCTCTGCCATCTCAAGACATCACCTGCTCCAGAGAGCACGTCCTGGACCAAGCATGGCCAGAAAGCCCTCGGCTTAGGCAGGCGCTCCTTGTCCGGTCAGGTAGCAGCCTCTGAGCAGGCAGCAGGTGACATTCATCTGCAGCTGCGGGCTGCAGCGGGCGCCTCCTCCCCCGCAGCTGACAAATGCAGCATTCGGAGCTCGCAGGCATGTGGCCTAAGCAGGAGGGACGCATTGCCCCACGGTTTATGGGGCGAAGCATGATTGAGTGGATGGGGCATCAGGGCTGTCTTTGGAAAGGACACCTTTCCTGTGATCCTTTGCCCGTCAGCAGCCGGTCCAAGCAAACACAGCCCCTGCTCCAGGCAGTCGGCAAAGTGGCCTTCCCCACACCATGAAGGACGCTTTGAGCCCCTGGGAGCAGCCAGCAGCCAGGTGCAGCCCCACCAGCTTCAGAGTGGGCAGGACAGAGAGGCCCCTGCCCGAGCAACAGCAGCAACACAGCCCTGGCTGCCAAGGTCCTAACAGCCCTTTTCCAAAAGGCGTCTGTGCACACTGGGGCTGACTCTCAGGCTGCCACTAGCTGGAATGGGGCAGGGCTGAGCCCACGAGGCCGCCAGACCCTGGGGACACTGGTCCTCGAGGCCTCTCTGCTGAAGGGCATCGGGATACAGGAGCTGGGGCAGGATCTTCCCTAGAAGCTTCTCAGCCTGTCCTCACTGATGAATCTCTTCCCTTAAAATGAATTTAGGTCCTTTAGCCCCAGACAAATAGGCACACTCTCTAGCCCCTGGAAGGAAATGAGATTTTAATTTGGGATGATTTTATTCAGCAAATGCCCCCAAACCATGCACTTTTCAAAGGGAAACTCCAGGTTCAGTCTTGCCTTTTGGGGATAGAAAAAAAGACTTTTTAAAATCTTTTTCATTCCCATCTCAAACTGAGAAGGGAAAACCTCTTCCTCTCAAAAGGGTCTTTTCCTATTTTCTTCCACTTCAGAAACAGTCTATCCTCCTGTCTGACGTCACGGCTCTAGGTTTTTCTCTGCTCTGTTCTTCATGGGCCCCTGCCTAATAAAGGTGTTATGATCAGAGGCAAGTTTACCGTGGAGCTAATGATGCTCAGGCTTGGGGCCCTCGTTTGCATGTGCAGTGGTGTGCTGGTAAATGTTGAACAACCAGATCTCCATGGGGAAAAGCCTGATCTGTAGCATTTCCCAGTCTCCATAGTGTGAGTGCTCCCACCATGGCTAATTCTCAGGCTACCAGCATGATGTCATTGAGTGCAAAGTTGAGAGGAAAGATGTATAATTGGCTGTGGTGAGTCAGTGCAAGCAGACATCAGCAGGCCAGGTCACAGGCTGTCTCCAGGCCCCTGCAACTGAATACATAAGAAGTTATGTATTCTTTTCATTAAAAAAAATACCCAGGCTGGGTGCAGTGTAATCCCAGCACTTTGGGAGGCCAAAGTGGGGGGATCACTTGAGCCCAGGAGTTTTGAGACCAGCCTGGGTAACATAGGAGACTTCGTCTCTACTAAAAATAAATAAAATTAGCCAAGTGTGATGGCAAGTGCTCGTAGTCCCAGCTACTAGGGAGGTTGAGGCAGGAAAATTCTTGGGCTCAGGACACTGAGGCTGCAGTGAGCCATGATCACACTGCTGCACTCCAGCCTGGATGACAGATCAAGACCAAGACCCTGTCTCTCAAAAAACAAAAAAACAAAAAAAAACTATATAGACCTCAGACCCCAACAAACTGAGTCTGCCTCATTATGATGTAGGGGTGGGGCTTCTTAAAGAGATAGGGCATGTGACCAGCTGACCAGCTGCCTCTCCATTTGTTGCCCTGCCCCAGGCTATGCTTAGACCAGGCAGCATAGAGCTATCAATGTAGGTGAACCCACCTTTCTACTTTGACACTGGAGGAGCATGGAGTTTCCTGGCTTCCAGTCATTTGAACTTCCTGAAAATGTACCCAAGCACTGAACTACTAGCACCTTCTAGCATGTCCTGGCTAGAGGGGTCCCAGCCTGCTTTCCTTCCCCTTTCATCCTCCCCATGGTTCAGAGTTCCCCTCGGAGATCACAGCCTCCAGATGCAAACAGCCTGCCACCCTCCAGGGCCAGGGTTGCAAGCACAGAGCCCTCAGGCCTTCCAGTGTTTTATACGTATTTGAACCCACATATAGAAATCTGGGAGATTCACATGCAAACCCAGATGTATGACTTTTCTTGAAGAATCAGAAAACCTGACCTCCTGGCCCTAAATCCCCACATGGCTGCAACAGGCAGGACTGATGGACAGCCACGGCCTTGGGGTACAGGACGAGGGCCATCTGGCTTCCCAGGCCACACCTTCTCAGGCTATCTCCCCAGTGCTCAGGCTGAAGAGCAGTGGCCATTTCTTATGGTGTCGGCACAGTGGTTTTTCTTAAAGAAATATTTCCCTCTACCCAGGTTTCTTCCAAAAGTGGGAAATGAAAGATAGTACAAGTGGGCCATGTGTTTCAAGAGAAAGCACGTAGCATATTTCTTTGTACGAGTGAAGAATATTCCTCTTGGGGCTATTGCACTGAACCATTCCAGGGGACACATCACTCTGAAGTTTGTGGGAATGGCATCTCCTAGAGTTGTGCATTGCACAGCACATGCAGCCTGATTCCTCTGTGTTTCCTGTGCAAACTGGAACAGTGTCAAAATAACTCCACTTAGGATGCTATCATTCTCACACAGAATTGGCCACATCACACATGCATGGTGGAGTTTGCCCACCTCCAAGATCTCACAGAAATTCCAGCCAGGAATGATGAGGGCAGACATAGGAAGGCAGGGCCAGATGGCAGGGCCAATGTAGAAGGTGCCTGCAGAGACAGCATGAGAACTGCCTGATAGGCATCTCATGAGTCAGAGAACTAGCTGGCCAGGTAGAAGGTTGGCCTGAGTTGAGATTCAGGCAGGGGATCAAGCAGCGCCCTCTGCTGGGCTGTCCCTTACTTTTGCATGGATCACCTTGCAGACTTCAGTTCCTCCTTCAGAGCCCAGCTAGGATGCTGCCTCCTCCAGGAAGCCTTACCTTCTAGGACGTTAGTTGTGCCCTGCCCTGGGCTTCCTCTGAACCCTGTACACACCCAACGTTGTACGTACTTCTCTGTGTGCTGTGATTCTGTTGACATGATCTGGCCCCACTCCAAGAACAGTGCCTGGTTCATGATTATGTACGCGGTAATGGGGACAGTGCTGGTGCATAAGTGGGACTCAATGAATAATTAATTAAATGCATGAATGAATGGAGAAATGGATGGGTGGATGGATGAATGGGTGGATGGAAGACACGTAGGAATTTCAGCCCTGGGGACCCAGGCTGGGGCCCAGCATTAGAACTGGAGTACGGGCAGGGTTTAGTCAGGGTGAGCTCCTTTGGGGAACCAGATTTTACCAGGAGAGAACCCTAACCTGGAGTCTCTCCATGAGCTCCTGGCTGAGTTTCTGAAATCCTGCCACCCCCTAGCCAGGAAAGCAGCTCCTGCTGGGGAGAACAGAAGCTGGGAGGGTAGCAGCCCTGCCTCCAGGCCCCAGCTCAGCTCCCTGGCTGTGAGTTCAATAGATGTCTACACTTTCCAAGGACATGGGTAACTGGTGCAGGAAATGTTGTGCACCTTCCTCTTTGCACGACAGCTGGATTCACCCCCCAAAACCGCCCACCTCTGTGTCTCAGGGACACCAGTCTGGATGCATGGGCCTAATTGCTGGCCCTTCCAGAGTACAAGTGGAAACACGTGGGCCAGTTGAGGGTGAAAAATGCAGTATGTTAAAGGCTTCTGAGGGATAGTTACATAGTCAAAAAAAAAAGGTCAAGAAAACTATTGCCAAAACCTGAAACTCTGGTCCTTGATTAATTGATTAAATCATAGAGGCTTTGACCTACCTCTCTGAAGTTGAATGAATTAGTTGATTAGTTGCACAAAGTTGCTGCACCAACACGAGGAGGGAAGAGGTCGTTGGTCTTTAGCTAATGGCACGTCCCAGCGAGTTGCAGGGTCCCTCCGCACACTGGCTCTTGCCAAAAAAAGGATGTGGGGGCTGTGCTGGACAGGACAGAGTGACCTTCCTCGAGCTCCAGCTGTACGTGGCCCAGATTTTACGCCCTTCTTCCAGCCTCCTTTCTTTCTCTTGCACTCCTCCCTCCCTTCCTTTCCGGTTCCCTCCCTCCATGTCCTCACGTTTTGACGCTTTGGGATTTGTTTTCTGACCATTGGCCTCATTGCATGGGCAAGCCCCCTGCCTGTTTCTCTCCTGCCTGGAGAAGGGAGAATGAGAAAATGATACTTCTAGACAGATCTCGTCCATGCTGCCTTGGCTTTGAGGAAAGAAATCACCACCCTTGTCATAATTATTGATGGGAACTGCATTTGCTGAGTTAGAGGATGGGAGAAGGGTTGATATTATGGCCATAGGACTTGATTTGGTCAATAAAGCAAATTGGTTTAAGTGAAAATAAAGCAGCCCTCACAAGTATATTAGAAGAATAAAGTAATTGCTGTCCAAGGTGCACGGAATATAAATCTCTGTTTGCTTGAAATTATTACAATGTCGTATTGATTACTTAGAACCTGCCATTGCCTTTTAAGTTATAGTTTATTAAAGGGTAATGTATTTAACAAACATTTTCCCCGGCATGCACCATTGAAACACACAGAAGTTACACAGGCGCGTTCCGCCAGACCCCCACCCCAGCCTTTGGTTGTTCTGTGGTCACGTGATTAATTTTCCAGGCTCAGCTTGCAGGCACCAGGGTGGCCACCCACAGGGGTTCTGGTGAACTCAGGATCCTGCCAGAACCCTGGGAGAGGTGCATGGAAGGGCTCAGAATGCACTGACCACACTGACATGTTTTTTGTTTACCCCTCTGCTTCGCCAACAAGAGAAGTCCATGAAGTCACCAGCACCGTCCGTGTTTCTCACTGCTTCCTCGGCATTCCCCCAGAACCAAGCATTACACCCCAACACAGGACGTGTGCCATAAATACTGGTTGCATGAATGGCTATTTTTTTTAACTTCACTTTTTTCTTAATTGAAATTTTTTAATTACAAAGGCAAACAGGCTCATTATAACAAATGAATACAATTTTAAAATATTTTTCTAATCAGAAAAATTAGACATACTCATAGTAGAACATTTATAAGATATGGGAAAGTATTAAAAGGATAAGAAAAACCACCTATAATCCCATCACCCCAAAATAACCTCTGTTTACATTTTGTTATATTTCCTGCCAGTTTTTTGTTGTTGTTGTTGTTGTTTTATTTTTTTGCTGTACTCATCTGTATGGGTATTTTCTCTTTTCACAAAGTTGACAATATAAGATGCAGTTTAGTGTTTTGCTTTTTTTTCCACTTACCATTGTATAAAAGCATTTCCCCTGTCATTCGCTGTTTCTCAAAACACATTTTTTTGTTTTTGTTTTGTTTTTTGTTTTTTTTTTTGAGACACAGTCTCACTTTGTTGCCCAGGCTGCAGTGCAGTGGCGTGATCTCGGCTCACTGCAATCTCTGCCTCCTGGGTTCAAGCAATTCTCCTGCCTCAGCCTCCTGAGTAGCTGGGATTACAGGTGTGTGCCACCACATCTGGCTAATTTTTGTATTTTTAGTAGAGATGGGATTTCGCCATGTTGGCCAGGCTGATCTTCAACTCCTGGCCTCAAGTGAATCTGCCCGCCTTGACCCCTGAAAGTGCTAGGATTACCGGTGTGAGCCACCACGCCTGGCCTAAAACACAGTTGTTTTTTGTTTTTTTGTTTTTTTGTTTTTTATTTTTGAGCCGGAGTCTTGCTCTGTCACCCAGGCTGGAGTGCAGTGGCGCAATCTCAGCTCGCTGCAAGCTCCACTTCCCGGGTTCACGCCATTCTCCTGCCTCAGCCTCCCGAGTAGCTGGGACTACAGGCACCCGCCACTACGCCCAGCTAATTTTTTTTGTATTTATTAGTGGAGACGGGGTTTCACCGTGTTTGCCAGGATGGTCTCGAACTCCTGACCTCATGATCCGCCCACCTCGGCCTCCCAAAGTGCTGGGATTACAGGCGTGAGCCACCGCACCCAGCCTAAAACACAGTTTTTAATGGCTGCATAATATCCCATCTTCTGGATATGCTGTAATTTAGTCATTTCCTGTCGGACATCTGTGATGCTTCCAGTGTTCAGCATTATAAATAATACTCTGATGAACATCCTTATAAATAAATTTTTCATCTCATCCCTGGGTATTATAAAATGACAAGTTCTTAGCCCTTTTCCCGTTTGCACTGAGAATAATCCCCAGTGGCACTTGTGGCTGCAGCGTTTACCCCTGAGATAGCTTTGCCATGAAATATCTCGCTTTTATTATTATTTTTACATGGCTCTAGTATATTGACTTTGGAAACAAAAGACATCATTCTATTTTTAGCATTCTGTGTTTAGTAGTGGTATTTCCATTTACAAAATATAGCAGTTCTTGAACGCTGAAAATGTCAAATCCTGGAAAACACAGCATTTCTACATGTGATGTTAACATTGTTCTCGAACAGTTGTTGGCTAAAGATTCATTTGATGAATCCGAGTTTTCTGAAATAGACAATTCTGATGATTCAGATGATTCTGATGTTAGTTCTGTTTAGAAATAACTCCAAGAACAGTTTTTATATTTTATTTTCACATTGAAAATCAGTGAGATTTGCTTCATCCTCAAAGAGTGTGTTTATGTAAAATTAAATGAGTGCTGGCAGCGAGCAGAACTTTTTTTTTTTTTTTTCTGAACGGGAAAAGGGTTAAAGCAACAGCTCTTGGCAGATGTCATGGAAAGGGACAGATTCTAGGCGTGCAACCTGTGCCGTTGTGTTAAACCAAGCTTAGTTTAATGCTCTGCTGCCGTATTCTCAAAATTCCTGATAGTTCTTGAAAAAGGGATCTCACATTTTCATCTTGCACCAGGCCCCACAAATCACGTAGCCCATCTTGGTTGGTGTATTAGTCCGTTTTCATGCTGCTGATATAGACATACCTGAGACTGGGAAGAAAAAGAGGCTTAATTGGACTTACAGTTCCACATGGCTGGGGAGGCCTCAGAATCATGATGGGAAGCAAAAGGCACTTCTTACATGGCGGTGGCAAGAGAAAAATGAAGAAGATGCAAAAGCGGAAACCCCTGATAAACCTATCAGATTTCATGAAACTTTTTCACTACCACGAGAACAGTATGGGTGAAACCGCCCCATGATTCTAACTATCTCCTGCCAGGTCCCTCCCCCAACATGTGGGAATTATTGGAGTACAATTCAAGATGAGATCTGGGTGGGGACACAGCCAAACCACATCAGTTGGGGAAGACTGTTTCCCACTGGTGTTGAGGAGTCAGGTCATCTCTAACCATTGAGGGTCTTTGTGCCAGGTCTCACCCTTCACCCCCATGAAAATCAAAGCTCAGAGCATGAGCTCCTCTGTGCCCTGCTGCACTGAGCCTGAGAATTGTCACACAAAGAGAACTTTCTATGCAACTGAAGTTTACCCTTCAAACACTGAGTCCATGTAGTGTTGCTATAACATAGCACCTGAGGCTGGGTAATGTAGAAGGAAAAGGGGTTTACTTGGCACACGATTCTGGCAGCTGGAAGGTTCAAGATTGTGCAGCTGCATCTGGTGAGGGTCTCATGTGGCTTCCACTCATGGTGGAAAGTGGGAGGAGAGCCAGCCTGTGCCAAGATAACACATGGCAAGAGAGGAAGCAAGAGAGAGAAACCGAAGAAGCCAGACTCTTTAACAGCTCGCTTTCTCCAGAGCTATTTCATTCCCTCAGGAGGAAGAAATTACCCCTGCGGGAGAGTACTAATCTGTTCACGAGGGATCTGCCCTCATAACCCAGACATCTCCCACGTGGCCCCACCCCCAACACCACCACACTGGAAATCAAATTTCAGCATGGGTTTCGGCAGTGACAAACCATATCCAAACCATAGCAAACACCAAAACCTATATATTACTGTGGTCATTCATTCCTCATTTATATTGCTTTTTGAACCATAACTTGCTTATGCTGTTATTTTTGTTTCTTCTTTGCATTTCCAATTCTCCCTTTCACTTTTTCTTAAATCTTGAAACAATCAGACATACTAAAAAGTTGGGAGTACAATTCAAAGAAACTTTTTTCTGAACCATTTGAAAGTTGCCAGCCTGATGTCCCATCACCCCCCCAAGTATTTTAGCATCTATGCAACAAAACATTTTCTCTGACAGAACCACATCAGAACTCTCAAATCAGGAAACGAACATTGATACATGTCTACCAACTAATCCTGTCTTCAATGACATTTTACCGATTGTTCCAATGATGTCAGCATCACGGGTCACATTTAATAGTCGCGTCCTTCAGTCTCGAGCAGTTCTTCATTTTGTCATTGACTTTTGTGACCTTGACATTTTTGAAGATTACAGACCAGTTATTTTATAAGACTGCCCCTCAGTTTGGTTTTGTCTGATGTTTTCTGGTGATTAGACTCAGGTGGTGCATCTTGAGCAAGAGCCTCAACATAAGGGATACTGAGCTCTGTCTGGTGGCCCAGGATTTCCAATTTTTTTTTCTTCTCTTCAACTTTTAAGTTCCAGGATACATGTTAGGATGTACCCTGGATGTGCAGGTTTGTTACATAGGTAGACATGTGCCATGATGGCTTGCTACACAGATCAACCCATCATTTAGCTATTAAGCCCAGCATCCATTAGCTATTCTTCCAGATGCTCTCCCTCCCCACCCCCACCCCCACCACCAGGCCCCAGTGTGTGTTGTCCCCCCGGACATGTCCATGTGTTCTCATCGTTCAGCTCCCACTTACAAGTGAAAACATGTGGTGTTCGGTTTTCTTTTCTTTTTTTTTTTTTTCTTTTTGAGACGGAGTCTCTGTCACCCAGGCTGGAGTGCAGTGGCTCAATCTCAGCTCACTGCAGGCTCCACCTCCCAGGTTCACGCCAGTCTCCTGCCTCAGTCTCCCGAGTAGCTGGCACTACAGGCGCCCGCCACCACGCCTGGCTAAATTTTTGTATTTTTTAGTAGAGACAGGGTTTCACCATGTTAGCCAGGATAGTCTCGATCTCCTGACCTCATGATCCACCCGCCTCGGCCTCCCAAAGTGCTGGGATTACAGGTGTGAGCCACCACGCCCGCCCTGGTTTTCTATTCCTGAATTAGTTTGCTGAGGATAACAGCTTCCAGTTCTATCCATGTCCCTGCAAAGTACATGTTCATTCCTTTTTATGGCTGTATAGTATTCCATGGTGTATGTGTACCACATTTTTAAAATCCAGTTTATCGTTGATGGTCATTTGGGTTAATTCCGTGTCTTTGCTATTGTGAATAGTGCTGCAATGAGCATACACATGCATGTATCTTTATAACAAAATGATTTCTATTCTTTTGGGTATATACCCAGTAATGGGATTGCTGGGTCAAATGGTATTTCCACTTCTAGATCTTTGAGGAATTGCCCCACTGTCTTCCAAAATAGCCGAACTAATTTACATTCCCACCAACAGTGTAAAAGCGTTTCTTCTTGTCTACAACATCGCCAGCATCTGTTGTTTTTTAACTTTTTAATGATCACCATTCTGACTGGCATGAGATGGTATCTCATTGTGGTTTTGATTTGTATTTCCCTAATGATCAGTGATGTTGAGCATTTTTTCATATGCTTGTTGGCTGGATGAATGTCTTATTTTGAAAAATGTCTGTTGATGCAGGATTTCCATTTTACTCATGACTGGTGATGTTCACCTTGACCACTTAATTAAGGTGGTGTCTGCAAGGCTTCTCCACTGTAAACTTACTCTTTTTCTCTTTGTAGTTAATAAATATTTTGTGAGAAGATACTTTCATAGTATATGCAAGTATTCCCCATCAGACTTTCACTTTTCATTCATTTATTTATTTATAACCTTATTTTATTCAATGGATTGTAATCTATTACCGTTGTTATTTATTTCGGTGTTCATGTTGTCTCAGATTTGGTTGGTGGACCTCCATTCAAGCTGGCTTCTGGGTCATTTGATATAAGCCCAATCATTCTTTGAGCACTTCCTTGCTTTCTGAACAAGATGTTCCAGGCATATCTTGTACTTTCCTGAAATCAAACATTTCTCCAAAGAAACCGGCTTTCTTTTAGTGGAAAGTGGTATTTAGAAGCCAAGATCTGGGCCTGAGTATGCTCACTGCTCCAGTCCACTCTCAGTAGATAGAGCTGGGGAATATATGTATCATATCATATGCACACACACACACACACACACACACAGAGTTGGCCTTCCACATTCATGGGTTTTGCATCCGTGGATTCAACCAACCATGGACCAAAAATATCCAGGAAAAAAATTGCATTTGTACTGAACATATTTTTTTCTTATCATTATTCCCTAAATAAAACAGTATAAGAAATATTTACATAGCACTTACATTGTTACTAGGTATTATAAGTAATCTAAAGATGATTTAAATCAAGCTTGTCCACCCATGGCTCGTGGGCTGCCTGTGGCCCAGGACAGCTTTGAATGTGGCCCAACACAAATTCATAAACTTTCCTAAAACATTATGAGACTTTTTTGCAATTTTTTTTTTTAGCTCATCAGCTACCGTTAGTGTTTGTATATTTACGTGTGGCCTAAGACAGTTATTCTTCCAACATAATCTCCCTGTAGACAACCAATCTCACATCTCTGCCACCCCATGTGGGCCCCCTCCAAACCCAGACTCTGACACCCCTTGCAAGGGCACTCCACTGTGTGAACCCCCCACTCACCCGTCAATATGCCCTTATTGCTGTTGTAAGGAGGATTCTGAAGCCATCTCCAGGCTCAGGGGAAACAGTGATGTGATTGATTAGTAATGTCTGCCATGAACAGAGGAACAGGAAGTGTTCCTGCCACACATATGCTGGCCCCGACTTAAGATGGTCAGTGTGAGCATTTATATTGATCAGGTGACCATATCGTTTTGAGAGAGAAATAATAATTAACAATTGCAAACAATAAAAGTTGACAGTTATGCTGGGCAACAGGAGTTAACCAGGTCACTGGTCATGCCCTGTATGGGTACTGAGGAAGCGCAGTTCTGGGTCTGCTCTGTGGTTTTCAACCCTCTGTGTTGGCCACATGCCTACAGTTTCCAGCAGCTCCTTCACCACCTCCCCCCAACTCCTTGCCCTCTTCTGTAGACCATGGGAGGGCCTGGCAAGCCTCCTTAAGGAAGAAGATTCCCATGCAGGGTGCGCCTTAGGAGTGGAGGTGCCCATGGAGGGCACCCCTTAGGGGTGGAAGTGCCCATGCAGGGTGCCCCTTAGGAGCGGAGGCGCTGGTGAAGGGTGCCCCCTTAGGGGTGGAGGTGCCCATGGAGGGCGCCCCTTAGGGGTGGAAGTGCCCATGCAGGGTGCCCCTTAGGAGTGGAGGTGCTGGTGAAGGGTGCCCCCTTAGGGGTGGAGGTGCCCATGCAGGGTGCCCCTTAGGAGCGGAGGTGCTGGTGAAGGGTGCCTCCTTAGGAATGGAGGTGCCCATGGAGGGCACCCTTAGGGGTGGAAGTGCCCATGCAGGGTGCCCCTTAGGAGTGGAGATGCTGGTGAAGGGTGCCCCCTTAGGGGTGGAGGTGCCCATGGAGGGTGCCCCCTTAGGGGTGGAGGTGCTGGTGGAGGGTGCCCTCTTGGGGTGGAGGTGCCCTTGCAGGGTTCCTCTTAGAGGTGGAGATGCCCATGGAAATGTCCCTTAGGGGCAGAGGTGTTGGTGGAGGGCACCCCTTAGGGGTGGAGGTGCCTGTGCAGGGTCCCTCTTAGGGGTGGAGATGCCTGTGGAGGGTGTTTTGACTTCTACTCGGGACTCACCAGATCCCTTCTCATTTTCTTCCGGGTTGACCTTGTTGGCAGCAGGAAGCTGACTGTATTTGACCTTCTCTTGCCACCACAGAACCCCTTGGCCACCTCCCTCATCCTCATTCCTCAGATTGGTGCCCACAGAACCTGTACTTCGCAGATGGCTGTCAGCAAAGGCGTCAAAAATGGGATGACTCATTTCCTCTCCAATGCCCCGGGGCATTCAGAAAGTCTACTTGTGGAAAAAGTGCTTTAGATAAAATGCAGTTGTGGACTGGCCCAGCTTTAGTTTAAATCTTTTCATCTCACAAATATTTTTAAGGACCCACTATCAATCGGACAATGTCCTCAAGTGATGTGTGAAGTTCATGAGTGATTAAAACAAAGACACCTGTGGGCCGGGAGAGACAAACAGAAAAGAAAAAAATGAGTAACTCAAGCATGTCAGAAAGTGATGTGTGTTGTGGGAAGAAGAAAGAGCTCAGAGTAAGAATGGGAGGGTGAGGGCAGGAGGGTTTCATTCTTCAAGAACTTAGGAGAGCCTCCTGTGTGCCAAGCACCCAGGCTTGGCCCTGGGGGCTCAGAGAAGAGGCTGGCCCCATCTCAGAGACCACAGCATCTATAGAGAGAGGAACATAAGAGACGGAGGTTAGGGGCTCTGGTGGTTGGAGGAGGAGTCTCAAAGGAATCTGAAAGAGGGAAGGAAGGAGAAGGAGGGTGTGCAAAGGAGGAGGAGAATCCCGAGGAGTCATTGCAGGGGAGTGGAGGAGAGGGTGCAGGGAGTGGAGGAGAGGGTGAGTTTCTGGGAGGGGCCGGAGTGAGGCTGAGGGTGCCCAGAGGCAGAAGACAGCTGAGCTGACCTAGTAACTTTGGATTTAAAAATCTGTGAATCCACAGCTCCCAGAGTGGTAGGAAGAGAAGCTGATACAAAGGGTTAACGGAGTGTCAAATGCAGATCTTTCTTTGGAGACCCTGGTCTGGGAGGGGAAGAACAAGATGATGGTTCCGGGGTCCAGTGAGCAAGTTTAACCTGGGCCCCTCACCATTCGTTTTTGCCTCAAGAGTGTGGCCCTGATCCAGAGCCCTGAATGGGGAAGCCCAGGGCCTCCCGCTGCCTGTGCCACTGAGCCCCTCCCACCCGGCTTTCTCCCACCTGGGCCTCATCTCCCTGGCCCTGGCCACCTGGGCCCCTCCCATATGGTTGGGGCCTCGCCCCCTGTCCCCTCCCCATAATCCCTCCCACCTGGGCCCCTCCCACCTGGCCCTCTCCTACCTGACCCACTTTAACGTAATCTTTTCCTACCTGGCCCCCTCCCACCTGGCCCCTCACCTAACCACAGCTACCTGGCCTCCTCACAGCTGGCCCTCCCCTACCTGACTCTCTCTCACACAGTCCTCTCCTACCTGGCCCCTCCCCCCTGACTCCTCCCCATTGAGCCCTGACACCCCCTTCACCCCGCACTCCTCCCTACTGAGCCCTGACACCTGCCCCTCCCACCCGGCCCTCTCCTACCTGACCATCTTTCACATGATCCTCTACTACCTGGCCCCTACCACCCGGCCCCTCACCTGACCACACCCACCCAGCTGACCCTCTGTCACCTGGGCCTCTCTCTCCCAGGCCCAGCAGCAGCCCATAGAGACCCCAGCTCTCTCTGCCCCTCCCCACGAGGAATCTCCCTTGGCTTCTTTCACAGGAAGGCAAAGCACCTCCGCTTCATTTTAATGGATTTTTGTCTAATTACTGACTGGAACAGATGCAGAGACAACCTCATTGAAAGGTCTGGGAAGGTGCAGGATTGGCCTGGGAGAGCCAGTGTGACCTTCACCCCCACAGGGAGGGAAGCACCTCGAGGTTACTCACTAGTCCCTCCCGGTCTCCACCCCAGTCTCCACCCTAGCCACCCTGGGGCTTCCCTGCCCAGAGGGGAGAAGCAAGGAGTGGAGGAGGATGCTCATCACATCCTGTGCCCAGCTGGGCTCCGGAGGCCGGACAAGGGCTGCAGGGCCGAAGGGCACGTGTGCGCAGGTGCACATGAGTGTATGTGCATGTGTGTGTGTGTGTGCACATGAGTGTATGTGCATGTGTGTGTGTGTGCACATGTATGTATGTGTGCGTGTGTACGTGCATGTGTGTGCACACACACGGGTGTTCATGAGGAAGAAAGAACGCAGGGCACAGAGGAGGAAGGCACCCAGCTGGTTCCCAGACGCTTGTTCCTTCTCTCCATTCGTAACAGAGCAGGCCTGAAGTGGCCTTGAGCTCCAGAGAACCAGGTGTCTTCCAGGCAACTTCCTGTGTCCATCGGGTCACGCACGTCCTCACCGCAGGCTCCCAGCAGCCCCCTCCCCTACTGGGGACACTGTGGCTGCTGAAGCTTCCTGACACTCCAGAGAATTTAATGCAACCCAACTCTCCTGTGGCTTTGCCTGAATAGGGACTGATCAGGCCTGGGTCCCCGTGGCCCTCAGAGCCTGTCCCTGGTGTCCGGTGTCTGTGGCCCTTGGAGCCTGTCCCTGGCACTAGGTCTCTGCTGCTGGGACTGCTCCCTAAGAGGCTCTCTCTGGTCTTACCAGCTGGCTGGTTCTCAGAGGTAGAAGGACACCTCTTAGGCTTCTCTCCAGTCCTGATGGCCTCAGCACAGAGCCAAGCACAGAAAAACCCCCAGGGAGGGAGAGTTAAGTAGGACTGGGACTCCAGTGTAGACCTGAGCCAGGTTCCAGGATATGCACTTTTAAAAATCCTCTCATTTAATCCTCACCAGAATCCTAGAAGTGGGCCTGTAGGTGAGGAAAGAGAAGCTCAGAGAGGACCAGTGACTTGCCATGGGTCACACAGTGGGAGATGGTAGAACTTGGATTCAAACCCCAATCTGACCCCAAGGGGCACCAGCCTCCTCCATTGACAAAGCAGGGCTGATGGCCAGAGGGACTGAAGAAGTAGCCTTCCCAAGGCCACCACACCCCCCAGTGCCACCCAGCCTAGCTCTGGAGGCAAGGGAACGATGCTTCTGCCACAAGAGGCTGCAGCTCTGGACCGCCGAGTCCCAGAACAGGACCTCTGAGCCCAGACCTCACTCAACCCCTGCAAAGTGCCCTAAAGTGTGATGCAGAGCTTGCTGCACAGGGTCAGGCAAACTGTGGCCCCGTTTCTCCATCTACCCAGGAGCCATTCCCAGTTGTGTTCACTGGGAACAGTGGATGTGCCTGTCTCGGCCAGACTCTGCTTGTGAAACAGCATTCAGCAGACTCTCCTGTGTGTGCGCCTGACACACAGGGGTGGGACAGGAGCAGAGCACTGGCCGACAGGAGGGAAGGAGGGAGGAAGTCCAGAAGCTGGCTCGCCTGGGCTTCAGGCCGCAGCCACTGTGAGCCCTGTCCATGCCGGGTCACTGCCTACGCATATCCAGGAAGTTGCTCATTAAACTGAAAGCAGGGGAGGACCGGCTCTCCTGCTTCCTGTCCAAAGGCTCAGGGCTCTGGAGCAGCCCGCCCAGTTCCACAATGGTGCACTGCAGCAAAGCAGGGAGGCTGGGTTAGGGGAAGAGCTGGTGGAGGCCCCTGCCACAGCTCCCGGGATGGCGTGCTCAGAGTTGACCTCCAGAGTCACAGTGAACCAGGAGGTTACAGTCCAAGGAGCACGGAGCCGCCTGGAGAGCCTCTTACCCTGTTTCTCTCCTGCCCTGTCCGTGTTAAGCAGTAGCTGAGTGGGGATGTCATTGTGGCAAACCTTCCCCCAACAGTCTGTGAGGACAGAGGGACCTCTGGGAGCTGCAATAGGAACAGCCGCAGTCTAACTGGCTTTCAGAGAAGCTAAAGACTGTGCTAAGATTGGTAGTGAGAACAGGGCCTGGCACACAGGAAGTATTTTGAGTGAATGAACGAATGAGTGAGTGAATGAATGAATGAGTGAATGAATGAATAAGTGAGTGAATAAGGGAATGAATGAATGAGTGAATAAGTGAGTGAGTGAATGAATGAGTGAATGAGTGAGTGAATTCAGGGCTCAGCTGTGATGAAGAGGGCACGCTGGCAGTGAGGGAGAGCGGTTCAGAAATCCATGCTTTAGAGAAATTGTAGTCATCTATTCCCAGAGCCATCGGCTGTGTATTGAGTGCTGCCATGTGTAGGGGCTGAGATGCAGGACCCATCCCACAGGGCTCCCCTGGAGGGAGCTCACAGCCTAGTGGACTGAAAGATTGAAAGCAAGAGGGATAAGCGAAGCTCAGGGTTCTGTCCCTGACCCTCTCTGGTGTCCCCCATCTGTGCACAGAACCTGGCTCAGAGCTGACTGCACAGATCTCCTGGAGGCCCAGATGGGGGTGCTGAAAGGTGCTGAGAGAAACTTCCCTGGTTTAAGCCCCAGGAAAGGAAAGGGCAGCTTCCCAGACATCTCCAAGCAAAGTGCCAGGAACCCTGGGTCCTGTAGCTCTAACAAGAATTCTCACCTGCAATCAAGAGCTTGGATTCAAAGAGAAGGGAGGTCATGCTCTGCAGGGCTATCTCGACAGTGAGTCTGAGTCCAGGCCTGAACAGCCACATGATGCAGGGGCGTGAAATCAGAAGTGATTGTCACCCTGTGCTAAGATGAGACCAACATGACTGCCCCCCTGCTCTGTCTCTGGGGAGTCTGTACCCAGGTCCTAGCAATTTGTACTCAGGTTCTTTCAGTGGGCCATAAATTGATGGGTTCTGGATTCTAAAATTCCTGGATGTAGGCTCTGTTCTAGTGCATACTGCAGGGAAGTGTCTGGAAGCAAGAGAGAAGAGGGAAATAAATGTAGAAGATGGCCTGGATGGTGGTAGCTGAAAATTACCTCGACATAAAGGAAGGCAGGAGTCATTCCCAGGTTCATTTCATTACATGGAAGAAGAAGGGTGTTTTCCTGCCAGGTACCTCCCTTCAAGCTCCCTTGCTGGCCCAGGGCTTAGGAATTCCCCAGAAGTGGTCATCTTCCTCCATTTCTCTACCCTGCACTCCTTCACTCTTTCAGCTGGTTGCTTGGCAGGTATCTGTAGAGACCTAGTATGTGCCAAATGCTGTTCTAGGTGTGAGGTTGTTCTTCCTCATCTTAGTTCTAAACCAATTGCCTTACATGCTGGGATAACAAATCACCAGCTGCCACCTTCCCGTCCCATGCCCAGGGCAGACATTACTAATGGATCACAGCACATTTTCCAAATGCAGTCTCAGAATCCTGCCCAGCCTGGCCCTGCAGCTGTCAGCTGTCAGTAGAAGCCCATGAATAAGAGAAAAGTAATTTGCTATCCCTGCTCTTGCCCCCTCCTGTCACTGCCTCCAGCCTGATCATCTCTGACCTGTTGGCTCTTTCTGCCATTTTCAGCCTCACACAAACACTGACGATGCCCCTCCCACCCTCTCCTTAGCATCTGCCTTTGACCACAAGCTGGGTTCTTCCTCCTCCCCCAGGACTTGAGTTTCAATAACCTTCTGAGGTTGTCCCAGTTCCTGGAACCCCTTATCTTGGCTTGCTTCATCCCCCCAACCCCATGCCAAAAAAAGAAGCCAGATTTCTGTAGGGCAGAAACAAAACCCAGCAGACTTCCCAAGCCAGATGGTGGGGGCCCAAATCTGAGAACTGAATTTTTCTGACTTTTTTTTCAAGCAATCTGCTAATGGAGGCGAGAACAAGACTCAGGGAGTTATCAGCTGCCTCTGTCAACAGTGGGTAATGATGTGTGAACGCTGGCACCTCCCAGTAAACTGTGAACCTCAAGGGTATCCCCAAGTGCCTTTCAGCCTGCTTGCCCTCCAGGAGAGGGGATTGCTCCCCAGCTGCCCCTTCAAAGCCTGCAGCGAGATGGGTGTGTTCTGGGAGCCGGATTGGCCTGTGGCTTTGGAAATCTATTTATGGGACACACAGAGCTCGCCCTTTTTTAGAACTAGAGGAAACTGACAGCTTCGATTGACAGAAAGCTCCGCAAAAAGGAAGGGAGCATTTGTTTCCATTTTTAAAGTGCTCAGGCTTATTTGGGGGTGCATGTGGGTAGGACCCAGGAGGGCAGCTGGGGCCAGAATTTCTCAGAGCCAAAGCAAGCAGCCCCTCCATTCATGCTCCCTCCATGGGCCCTGTGGGTCTGCTGCCCTCCACCCACCTGTGGCCACCCCACAGCCCTGCTCCTCCTTCTTCTGTTTCTCTCCTGAGACCCAGAGCTGTGCCCTCCCCAAAGCCACTCTCTCATCATTCCCCAGGGCAGACAGAGCCAGGGCCTTTATCTCCCAAGAATCACAAGCTTGGAACTCTGACCCAAGGAGCCGAATAAGGTCCTGCCCCTGGAACAGGCAGGAGAAAAGCTCCTGGCTCCCATGGAGCTCCAGGGCCCACGGGTGGCTCTGGCCACATTTGCAGCCTGGTGTCCCTGTCTCCCCTAGCACGTGGTCCCCCAAACCAAGCTCAAGCCCAGGAGTCATTCATTCTACCTCCTCTCTCACATTCGACCCCCAGGTCACCACTAGGTCTGTCCACCTGTTCTCCTAAATGCCCCAAACCCAACCACGTCCTGCATCTCACACCAGCTCCAATCTAAGCTGCCAGGGCCCTTTTTTCCAAATGCAGGTTGTATTAATATGCAGCCATGGTGAGGCCAGCAGATCAGCAGGCGGCTGCCTGTTTAAGATGGTTTGTTACTCATAGATCCCATGAGGAGAGGGCAGGCCACGTCACACAGGACCACTTGGGGAAGCCTCTCATCAAGAGGCAGAGGGAGCCGGGGGCAATGTGGGCAGAGCCTTTACTGTGGTTTTTGCAGGAAGGAACAGGTAAGGCAGGGTGAGCAGGCTTTGGAGACATTCCTGTGGGTAATTCCTGCGGGCTCTGGGCAGAGAGGCTGCCCCTAAGTTGTCCCTGGCCTGGGGTGACTAGGGCAGGTGGATGGTGGCCCTTGGGGGGAACCTTGATAGAGGAGGTCGTGGGGTATGGGCTCTGGGTGGGTTGGTCTGAAAGGTGGGTTCCCAGGCCAGTCCTTTGCTATCTCTAGGAATTGACCAGCCCTAGGGGGGCAGTCCCTCCAGGTTCGGCAAGGCCCTAGAGGTCAAAGCATCAGAGATACAGAAAATAAAATGGCATGACGACTGTGCCTTCTCCCGGACCCTGGCCAAGGTTTTCTGACCATGCTCTCACCCTTGCAAACTCTTCTTTGCACAGTGGCCAACAATAGTGATCCTCATCTGATCATTACAGCCATGCACACACACACATCGCCTCACCAATTCAACACCACTGTTCTAAGGGTGAAGACCACTGTGGCCATTCCTGCTGTCAAACCCCATCTCAAACCCTGTGCCCCACCCCACGCTCCAGATACGCTGGCCTCTTGCAGGTCTGGAATGCACTCAATTCGTCTGCCTGGGCCATCCACCTCCCCTCCTCTGCTCACACCCACTCAGCCCTGTGACCCCTGCCTAAGGTTCCTCGAAGAACCAGCTCCCCTCCCTCACTGCTTGGGCCTCTGTGGTGTGAATTTTGGATCCAAAAGGGCCACCCCACTCAGAGTGAGCACTCAGTGGGGCATGCCGGGCACTGATTACAGGGCACAGCTCATAGCGGGCACTCCAGAGATAGCTATAGAAGAGTTTCTCAAATCTTCATGGTGACCCTTTGAGGCAGGTATTCTTTTTTATCCCCATTCTTTAGATGAGGAGATGCAGCATCTTAACCCATTGTCGACATGTTCAACAGCCAGGCGCGGTGGCTCACACCTGTAATCCCAGCACTTGGGCAGACTGAGGCGGGAGGATTGCCAGACCTCAGGAGTTCAAGACCAGCCTGGGCAACACGGTGAAACTCCGCCTCTACTAAAATACAAAAAATTAGCTGGGCGTGGCAGCATGTGCCTGTAATCCCAGCTACTCAGGAGGCTGAGGCAGGAGAATTGCTTGAACCAGGGAGGTGGAGGTTGTAGTGAGCCGAGATCACGCCACTGCACTGCAGCCTGGGCGACAGAGCAAGACTCTGTCTCAGAAAAAAAAAAAAAAGATGTACAACAGATCCCACCATATCCAACAGCCGGAGTGTCCAGAGCCCTGCCAAGTGGACAGACCAGCTGTCTCCCCACTCTGAGCCTTCACTTCCTAGGCTGAACAGTGAGGATTTGGGCTGGATGCTTTTCCAGCTGTTCCCCAGCTGTGACATTCTAGGATCCGGAATGTTTCATAGCCACTTTCTTTATAGGTCTTTATTTTCTTGTAGAAAAGCAAGTGAAAAACATAATTTTCATTGCTTCTAAAAGTTATTGGTGAAGTAATACACATTCATGGCAAGACACTAGAACTCAGTGGGCGGATTTGGCCCATTTCTCCCCTGGCTCCCTTCTGCCGTCAGTCAATTGCCGCATATTTACTGGGTGCCTACCGTGTGCCAGACTCTGGCCCAGACACAGACACCGGGTGAGTGAGCTGGACACAGTCCCTGACCTCCAAGACCTGCAGCCATAGATCCTTGTGGTGTTTCTGGAGGGGCTGGCAGGGGGCATCTCGGGATCTGGGGTGACTGCAAGGGTCTTCTCTGTCTGTGAGCATCTGAGTGGAGGAAGAAAAGTGAGGGAGGACTGTCTGGGGCTGCAGTGGGCAGCGGGATGGGGGCAAGTCTGGTCTGTGCCACCAGCCCCGTGAGCATCTTCACCTTGCGGTGTGGCATCCGTGGGGCTTCCGGCTCTGGGCTCTGTGCCTCTCGCCTCTCTGCCATTCTGGGCATCCTGAGGTGAAGTGATAACCAGGCCTCCTCCTCGCCTGGCTCTCTGCCACTCCCCCAGCCACCCTCCTGTGACCCAAATCCCCTCCAGGCCCCTCGCTCCCGCTCCCGCAGCCTCTTATCTCCTGCTTCCCAGAGCCCTGCTCTCCCCAGTCCAGCTCCGCCTCCGGGCCGCATGGGGCCTGTGCTGTGCCTGCTGTCCTGCTCACCGCGCCAGGGCCCCCGCCTGCTGCCTCTGCTCCTGTGGAACTGGATTCAATACCAACACGCTGCCGTGTCCCCCAGGCATGGCAGGAAGAGGGGGGTCAAGGCTGCCAGGGTTGAAGACGGGGAGCATGGAGCCCCTCCGGATGGGACCCAGGAGCCAACACCCCGTGCCCCTCCAGCCATCCAGGACAGGGTGCCCCAGCAGGGCCCAGGCAGCTGCTTCCCTCACTCCTGAGCAGACAGGGAGGAACTCAGTTCCCTTCTCCAGGGAAAAGTCTTAAAATGTATTTAGGGACCCACTGTTGTTCCTTCCAAAGTTGCCTGCTCGGATTAAGTTCACTAGGGCTGATGGGCAGGGGGCACGGTCCTGAAGATGGGAAGGAATACCTCAGCCACGTACGTCCCTGTCCCCCCAGCCCCAAAATGCATGGAACTCACCCGCTGTGCAGGCCTGGGGTGCAGAGGAGAAGCAGGGGCTTCCCCACCCCCTGTGTCTGCAGCCCCAGGCCTCTATACAGTGAAAACCCACTCGCCTGCCGAGGCCGTCAGAATTAAAGAAGGATTTCAGCAGCTGTAGTCATTAAGATAAAAGTCGCACTAATGACTCAAGCATTATTTAGTTCTGATATCTTAATTTAATTGGATTTTTTTAATTAAGAAAAAGACCCATAATCCTGCAAGCACTGAGCTGGTGCAGCCTTTTCACAAGTTACCCTTAAAGGGCTGGGTCTCGGACCCCTGTCCCCCCTGCCTGAAGGCCAGGGTCACTTTGGGAGAGGAGGGGCAAAGGGCCAGGTGTCTGAACTGAGAAGGAAGCAAGAAGCCACCAGGAGAGAAAGGCCAAGGCTCCCCCACATGGCGGCAGCTCAGGAAGGAGGCGGCAGCTGGCACCGGTGGTGCTGTCTGGCATGGAGGCCAGGCGTAGGCATTGCCGCCACCCGCCAAGAGGGGCCCGAGTGGTAGCCATTCTCCACCCCCAGAACCTCCCACGCACCCCAGACATGGGCCTTGTGCCTCCTGTCCCTCCACCCAGCAGCCCCGTCCTTCTCAAGGGCGCACGGCCCTCCTGCACCCAGCTCTTCCCAGGGGAGGGGAGGTTCTCAAGCTGACCCTCCTGCCTCCTGGCCCTGGACGGCCACAGTACCCCTTGCCCTCCCTGCCGCCTTCCCCTCCAGGCTGTCTCAGCCGGGGGCTGCTTGGCAACGGTGATTGATGGTTTACCAATAGGAGTGGAATGAAGTTTTAATAGTCTCAGATTAAAGGATCAGAGAGCAGAGGGAAGCAGGGCGCCTGCCTGCCGACTTGGTATTTTCACGCCGAGCACAGCTCGGAGCCCTGCAGAAGGGCCTGCTAATGCCACAGTTTGGGGAGGTGTTGGCGGGGTCTGCGCTGGAGGATTCGTGAGACATCAGGCAGGCTCTGAGCCTGCGCCTGTCACAGGGTGGGCCGGAGTACCCACGGCCCCCTGGGGTCCAGAGCTGAGCCCCAGGAGCTTGGCCTCCTCACTGAATCAGGATGCACCCCAGGATGCAACTGATTGCACCCCGATGTCCTGTGAGCATCCTCCTCCCTAGATCTGGGCTGAACTTCCAGCTTCTGGGAGGCCAGGGGAGGGGGCCTCAGGGCCTGGCTGCAAGAGAATTCCAGAAGGAAACACAAGTCAGACTCCCAGCGAGTTTCCGGAACCTGTCTGGGTTCTTGGATGAGAGCTTGGTTCTCTGCTCTTCTTAGGAAACCGTGATGTTTCTGTTGTTTGGGAATTCTGTGTAAAATAAATGGGCACTTCCTCCAAATCACATGTGACTCTGGGACCCCAAGGCCCGGGCTGAGGATGGATTTAAATGGGGATTTGACATCCAGCTCAGGAGGGGGATTCTTCTCCTCTCCCCCAACTGTGGGGTGATTGTTCCTATCCTTGTCCCTGGTCCCGAAGGGGGAATGAGGGAAGCAGGGCCCCCTGGCACCTGTGTGGGATTCTGCCACCACTTCCTGTGGCCCCCCTAAGGTGCCCCTGCCCATTCTCCTTTCTGCAGGCCCCACTGCCCTTCAGGTCCCCTGGGGTCCCTTGTGTCCACTGAGGCAGGTGCTGAGGCTAACCCTGCAGCCCAGGCTCCAGGCACTGAGCCCCGGAGCGGGAGAGGCTGAGCAGAGTCTAACAGTTCTCTGTGGCAGCATGGGCCGGGAGCTGGGGCCGGGGACATGAGATGTTTCTTTCCTCTCTGGGCCTCAGTTTTCTCCTCTGTGAAATGAGCCATGGAGAAGATGGGATGGTCAATGTCCCCATCAGGCCCCAAGGATACTTGGCCATCTGGGCCATGAGTAAGGCCCATGCATCCAAAGCCAGCCATCAGGTCCTCAGACGTGCAGACAGGCAGGGCTGGC
Source organism: Nomascus leucogenys (assembly GCF_006542625.1). NCBI lineage: Eukaryota > Metazoa > Chordata > Mammalia > Primates > Hylobatidae > Nomascus > Nomascus leucogenys. The sequence continues at coordinate 8,410,502 of NC_044404.1, forward strand.
TGTACCACATAGGGGCCAGGGGAGTATGATGTGATGGATTGTGTTTTGAGGTCACCACGGCCGGTGTGCATCTCAGCTTGTGTAAGACCCTGTGTCACTGAGCACGGTAACCCACTGACTGGCTCATGGGACTGCCTAGGACTGCTTTGGTGCCATCAGCAAAGAGCATCATGAGAACATGGGACTCGGGGCAGGCACTCAGGTGGGGAAGAGAGAACACACAAAGGCTGGGAGCTGGGGCCTGGAAGGGCAGAGACAGGCAGGGCTGGAGGTGACAGGAAGGAAAGCTGGGGTGTGGGCCTCACTACAGCCCAGATTTATCCAGCAGTGCCAGCTGGGAGGCCAGAGGAACAGGAGTCCCTCAGTGGGGGTGACTCATGATGACTGTGAAGGACAGGCTGGGACCTAGAAGCCCTGGCCTTCTGAGCTCAGGCTCAGGGGGTGATGCTGGGCTGGGCGCTTCCCATGTGGCAGGATCCTCATCGCTGTCCTTTCTGAACAACGCCCAAGATTCCAGGCACGGCCAGGGGCTGGCCAAGGGGGGCCGGTGGGTGGTGAATGAAGGGCTCCCCGCAAACCACAGCTGATCCAGGCAGTGAGAGCCCAACAGGTTCACCAGCAGCACCTGGATCTGATATTGATCACCCCAGCCCCTCTACCATCTGCTCAGCTACCAAGGCTGAGGTTGGCACCCTTGGAGGAGCCTCCAGGAGCCCAGCTGGGGTGGTGGAGGGACAGAGGGACAGGCAGAGAGGCCAGTGGGCAGCAGGCCGCTGGGGTGTGCCCAGCAGGGAGAGTCCCATGCCCTCAGGGGCCCTGTGACTCCCAAGAGGAGGCTCCTGCCCCACCTGCCTGGCCCATTGGCTCATCCTCTAGGATGAGCCCAAGCAGAGGTGAGAGAAAGACTCTTGCCTGAAAACTCATTGCAGGCCCAGGGACGGGCTGGTTCAGGGGGGAGGGGAGACTGTGGGCGGCTTGTGCAGCGCCCTCTGCAGACAGAGCTGGCTACATGCAGCAGTGGCACAGGCTCAGCAGGCAGGGTTCCATGATGCCCGTCAGAGGCCACCCCTCCCCAACCCAACAGGCCATTGTGTTAGCCTCTCCACGCTACCTCCCACAGGCAGAAACGACTCAGGGATGGATGAGAATGAACCCTCATCCCTGCCTGCACGCCGGCCTGGAGGAGGAAGCCATCCTCGAGGCAGCCTTCACCAGTGTGTGTCACCAGGCACCCAATTTCCTGGGCTCCGTTTTTCCCCTGACCTGCCCAGTCCCATGTTCCAGGTCAGAAGAGCAAACACAGTCTCCAGAGAGAGCATAAGGCTTTCTGTGGACTTCGTCCCCATCAAAGGGTCATGGCCAAGATGGTGATTGGGAGATGGTGTTCAGGGAAGCCTTTGTGCCCCAGGAAAAGCCAGGCCAGGCGTGCCTATCTCCTGCCAGCCTCACTACCCACACCAGGATTCACAGGCCGCAGTTGCCCAGTCCTGAGGCCTGGCACCCCAGCTCCGGCCCCTCCCAAATCTGCTAATGTAACCACTACACAAAACTTTAAAGAATGTGTGTTAGACAACTGTTACTCAGCATATTTGATGGTGTTTTGCCTTGGTTTGAATATGTAAAGGCACTAAGCTGTTTAATTCAGTGCTTCCTGCATGGTTGGGCAGCGTAAGTCAGTTGGATATCAGGGCTGGTGGCAGCAGCAGGGCAGGCCGCGGCAGCTCGGCTAATTTAAGCTTTTTTTGCTGCGATGCTGGAACTTCTGCCTGGCTCTCCACATTCCTCCCCCGGGCTGGCAGACGGCTCTGCCCGCTCCCACGCCCGCGACACCTGTCCTGCTGCTCCCCTTGACAGCTATCTGACCCCCGACAGGCAGCAGTACCCGCTGTCGCGCTGCCTGCCTGTCCCAGAAATGTTATCTCCTCTTTTTCGGAGATGTCACCCACAGCCGTCTGAAGAGATACCCAAATTGTACACCACTGCTCAGATGGTTTATCTGACCCCGCAGCACGGAGACGCTGGGAGAATGGTCTGATGTTTCCCGCATCTGCGGTTAACCCTCGACAGGCCAGCAGTAGCCCACCCCACTTCTTGTTCTCGTGGTCCCCAGGACCCCCAAGCAAGGTGGACGGGATGACAGGCCCTCTAACCTCACCGCCCACTCACCTGCAGCCTGTCAACAGCCAGCTCCGGGATTCTCCCAGGGCCCCCTGGGCTGTTTAGCCAAAGCTCGGGGCCCACCCACCCCAGCTGGTCCTCGAATCTGGATTTGGTTGGGGGCTATGAGGCCCATCACAGAGGTGCTTTCTGGGTACACTGCTTCCCACATTCTCAACAGCCAGCCCCTGCTGGGGCTTTTGTGGCCTTTGGACGCCCCCCAGCCCCTCCCCAGCCCTAAACTATTGTGTCCAGTGTCCAGGGTCCCTGGTCATCAGGCTGTAGCCCCCAGGCACCGGGGCAGCCCCATGCCCCCTGCTCCTTTCTGTCCTGGACTTTTCCTCGCACATGGGGGCAAGCGGCCACTGAGTCAGGACACTAAGTACCTGCCAGAGTCTTCCACGCGGCTGCTGGAAGTGAACCTGCTTTTGGACTGGCCCAACTCCTTACGGAGAGGCAGGGATGGGGGTGGGTTTGTGGAGCTGGCTGCACCTCGAGAAGCCTGGTTTGGGGAGATGGTCAGGACTGAGCCTGCAGCATAGCAGGACCTGGGAGGTCAGTGAGGCTCAGTGGGGCCTGCTGGCAGCTCCCATGCCTTCTGTTCCCACTCGGGCCGCACTAGAGCCTGCTGTCCAGGCCCAAGGCTGGCCTCCTCATGTGGAGTGGGCCCAGCTTAGCAAGTTTTGTCTTCAGCCTTCCATGTCAGGGTGTTAGCAACCCTTGGCTTGGGGTGGCTCTGATGGCCACCTTGAGACTGGATGACGGCCAGTGCATTTTCTCATGGCCTTGTGATCTGAGTGGCATCAGTGCTCCTGCAAAGAACACAGCATTCTGGGACCACACATCTTTTTATGCCCATTGGGGAAACTGAGTCCTGGAGAGTTGCAGCGACTTGTTGAATGCTATATGGCTCTACAAAGTAGAGGCTCCTGCATTTACCCAGCAAATATTATTGTGTGCCCTGCAAACAGCAGACCAAATGCCTGCCCACGGAACTGCATTCTAGAGAAGGAGACATAAGAACAGGAAAACTAAGCAGAACCTGCAGAATATTCCATGGGGGTAAGCGCTGCAGAGGGAGGGTAAAGCGAGGAGGGCCTGGGTGGGGGGTAGACATTCAGACCTAGGCCTTGCGTGTCATGACTGATCTAGAAGGGCTCTTTTGGTTTTAGGTTTTTAGAATTCAAATGAGGAGAATCAAATTGAAGTTGAATCCTATTCTCCAGAAACATCATTCTAGCTGCTATGCCCATTGGGGCTCTCCGGATGTTCCGACCCCATGTCCCCTCCTGGGGTGCACCCCTCCTGGCCTCTGGTCCTCCCAGACCCTCTATTTCTGGCTGCTGGGTAGGGCTGGCCTTTGTCACTCCACCTGCCAGGCCAGCTTCTAAGGCAAGAGTGTCTCCCTGAGGAGGAGATGCCAACTCAGCTCTAATCTTCCCCTTCCCGGAGACGGCACGCTGTCGGGATTATCGCTACTGATGTGATTTGTAAGGGCTGTGGGAGGGACAACGGTTACAGCGAACCCTGAAAATTAATTAGAGAGGGCAGCACCTTCACAGGGCAAGTGGCTGAGACCTCGCTTCTTCAGAAGCTCTGTAAGCTCCCACGCCGTGGGAAAAGGGGCTCCTCTGCCCTCTGTTTCCTGAGATGGCCCATGCACCAAAAATGAGATGCAGCAAATATGAGTCTTGGGTGCCTGTGCATGCCTGCATGTGTGTCTGCAAGCTCGTGTGAGTGTGCATGTTCATGTGCGGGTATGTACGTTTGCAGGCATGTGTGTGTGTGTGTGTGTGTGTGACCCCCAGACATGGTTGTCGTCCAGGAGGCTCTCCAGCCCCTCTGCCCTCCCAGTGTCCAGTGGAGTGAGGGCTCAGGGACTGGAAGGAGTACAGGGGTCCTGGGAGGCACGTGAAGCAGAGGAGGACGAGCAAAAGGCTGTGAGGATTAGAAGGAGATGGAGACTGAGGCAGGAAAAAGGAGAGTTGAGAGGGGTGAGAAGAAAGAGACAATGAACAAAAACTGTGGGGTGGAAAAAAAATAGTCAAGGAGAAGGAGGAAGAGGGGGAGACAGAGAAATGGAGGAGAGAGAGAAGCAAAGGAAGCAAGGTGGGAGAGTATGAGTGGGATGAGGAAGACAGGGTGACGACCACGAGGTCAAGGTGGATGGTGGGTGGGAGCGGAAGGGCAAGGCCCCACGGGGAGGCAAGGGACCCAAAGCAGAGGGGCTGTGGGTGCCAGGGGGCTCCCTGGGGAGACTCCTGCCAGTCACCTGTGCTACCTGGATGTGCCCCTCACACCCCCACCCTCCATTTGCCAGCAGATAACTGGGGCAGAAGGTGAGATCTCCATCTGTCCCTCATCATTCCCGGAGAAGCACCCAGAGAGATGCAGCTGCCATAAAGGGCTGGAGAAGTGGATGCTGCCTTTGGGGCCCACAGGCCTATGGGGATGGGAGTGAGGCAGGCTGTGGGGCAGTGGGGTGAGTCTCTGAGCAGGGACAGAAGGCTGATGAGGGCCCAGGGGAGCCTGCTGGGCAGCTGACCCAGCCTTCTAGGCCCCAGGGACAACCCAGGTCCCTGACCACGTGGTAGAGTGAAGAGGCCAGGAGCAGAGGGCTTGGCTGAGTGTCCACATCAGGGGCTGGGCTTTCTGCAGAGGGCCTGGCTCTAGGCTGTCCGGAACAGCAGGACGGGGCTGGCAGAGCTTGGGACCCTTGAACTCCATTGAGCCTACCTGACTGAGACCCCAGGAGAGCCAGGTGCTGCTCTTTGGGGGAGGCTGCCTGGGGCCCTCAGCCATACTGTGGGCCGCCTTGGGGAAAGGAATTCCTGGGTATTTTCTGGGGGCTGTTTTATATTGTTTGTTTTGTCCTTGTGTCTTAGTCTACTCAGGCTGCCATGACAAAATACCATAGACCGGCTGGCTTAAACAGTAGACATTTACACTCTCACAGTTCTGGAGGCTGGAGGGCCAAGATCAGGATGCCAGCATGGTTGGGGGCTGGTGAGGACTCCCTTCCTGGCTTGCAGACAGCCGCCTTCTCGCTGTGTCCTCACATAGTAGGGAGAGAGAGAGAGAGAGAGAGAGAGAGAGAGAATCTTACTCTTCTTAGAAGTCCTCCAAACCTATTGGATTAGGACCCTGGCCCCATGGCTTCATTGAACCTTAATTACCTTCTAAAGCTGTATCTCCAATTACCGTCACACTGGGGCTTTGAGCTTCAACATATGGATGTGGCAGGACACAATTCAGTCCATAGGCACCTTGAAATCACTTTGGAAAAAAAGATGGAGGTTTTCCTGGATCCTGCCTGTGCTTCCTAGAGACTGGAGACAAGGGATCTGGTGCGAGCCAGGCTGGGCCCCTGGGTGACCCCCAGGCACTCACTGTCCCTCTCTAGACGTTTCTCTCCATTTATGAATGGCAAAGAGCCATCCACCCTATCTCTGGAGGATGTTGGGAGAGATGATTAAGGTTATTTTTAAGTATGGAAAGCGGCCTTTAGAGACAGGCCTAGTGTAAATAAGGCTGGTTTTATTACTCGTAATAAACATTTATTAAGCACCCACCGAGTTGCAGGCAGGCACTGCACAGAATACCAAAGAGACCCCAGCCCAGCCCCTCAAACTTCCTGCCAGCCCCTGCCTCGCTTCCCTCCTTCCCTCCCTCCTGTGGTTGTTGATGAGCAGAGAGAACATGGCCTAAGCAGGCAGGCAGCCCCAGCTCCAAGAAAACCACACGACCATGGCTTTGCAGATCTCAAAACCGATGTGACACCCAGATCTCAGCCTGGCTGGGCCATGGAGCCCTCCACGGGCACCCAGAGGTCTGGGTCCCTCTGGGCTGTGTCACACTTAGAAGGCTCTCTCAGCCTCAGTCCCTGCACATCAGGAGGGAAGGCAATGAGATGTCCAGCCTTGCCCTTCTATGCCCGGTGGGCTTCATCTTGGGGGAGGGCAGTGAGACCAGTCCAAGCCCCTGATTGGCACTAGGAGCATTTCACATGCTGCCAGAGTCCCGAGCATCCCTTCTGTGCCCACACGGATGGTCCAGTCTTCATGGACCTTACCTGCTAGTAGGAAGGAGTTAAAACAAGTGAGCATAGCAGATCTATGAAAATGGGGACTTTTGTGTTCCCACCCTGGGCCAGGGTCTGGGATGGAGGAGGCTCTGAGCAGACAGCTGTTAGGGAAATAAGCGAGGCCAGCTGAGTGACCTTGGGGACAGGGACCTCAAGTGTGGAGAATAACTCCAGAGCAGGGGTCCGTTCCCGGAGTGTGGTTCTGGAAGGCGCTCTGAGGAGGCAGCATGGCTGGCAACCTGGCAGAGTAGAAGGGGCCCACGGTGGCAGCAGAGGAAGGCCACTCACCACGGAAGCATGGAGGGCAGGCCCTGAGGCCTCAACCACAGGCGAAGTGTGGTGATGAGGACCAGGACAGGCAGGACTGCACACAGGGACCCTGAAGGACAGGGGAGGGCCAGCTGCAGGAGAGCCTCCACACTCGATGTGCAATTGCAGACATACACCCCAACAGCAGGCAGAAGCAGTGGCAGGGGACAGGTCTGAGTATTTGAAAGCTCTCAGCCAAGCTGTGGCAGTGGGACAGGGAAGTGGTGGCATCAACACAGGTGGTGGCCGATGACAGGGAAGGCAGTGGATAGATGGGAGACGTGCTTTGGAGACAGGCCAATAGTCCCCAACCCCTGTGCCAGCCCAGCTTCCTGGTGGGTTGTTTGCACCGGTGGTTCCCACCTTGGTCCTGGATTATCCACATATGAATCACCCAAGGACCTTATGAAAATGCACATCCTCAGGCCTGGGCCACAGAGAGCCGGTAGTGGCTGTGGAATATGTATTTTCACAAGATGCTGGGGTGATTCAGATGGGCAGTCAGTCTATGGACTTCAAGTCTGAGCCATGTATTTTATCCTGGGCTCACTTACCACCCATTGAAAGGTGAAGAGAGAAAACTCCGGTCCCAAACAAACTGAGATCACAGCTGGGCTCTGCCACTGTTAACCATTTGTCCTCAGGTATATAACCTAAACTCTCATTGCCTGTTTCCACATAGTAAAGTGAGGATAATACTATCACCTACCTAACTGGGTTGTTGCCAGAATGAAGTGAGTTAATAAATAGCATGCTCATAGAATATTGCCTGACAGATATAAGGTGATCAATAAATATTTACCATTACCACCATCACCACTACCACCACCATCTCCATCCACTCACCACCTATCCCACTCACCATCTCCATACTCCCATTATCATCATCACCACCACTATCACCACCTCCTTCATCATCATGATCACTATCACCATCATCATATTATTACCATTACCATCATCACCACCATCATCACCATCCATCATTCTCCCATCATCATCATTACCACCACCACCATCATCAACATCACTATCATCATCAGTGTCACCATCACCACCATCACCATCTCCATCATCATCCCCACCACCATCACCATCTTCACTATCATCATCGTGGTCACTATCACCATCATCATCCTTATCATCACCATCGTCACCACCATCCATCATCAACATCACCATCATCATCACCACATCACCATCACCACCACCATCATCAACATCACTGTCATCATCACCACATCACCATCACCACCACCATGCATCAACTTCACCATCATCGTCGTCACCAAATCACCATCATCACCATCACCACATCATATCATCATCATCACTACCACCATCACCGTCTCCATTATCATCACCACCACTATCACTATCTCCATCATCATCATGATCACTATCACCATCATCATATTATTACCATTACCTTCATCATTCTCCATCATCATCATCACCACCACCACATCAACATTACCATCTTCATCATCACATCACCGTCATCGTAAGTGTCATCACCACCATCACCATCTTCATCATGATGATCACTATCACCATCATCATATTATTACTATTACCATCACTACCATCATTCTCCAACATCACCATCATCATCACCACCATCGTCATCGACATAACCATCATCAGCAGTATCACCATCATCATCACCACCATCACCACCATCATCACCACCATTATCACTATCATCATCATCACTACCACCATCACCATCATCACCGCCACCATCACCAATCACCATAATTATTATTACTGTACCACCTAGGTGCAGACAGTGTGTCCTGGATCCCAGCTCCTGAAGCCTCCATCCCAGCTGCCATGGTCAGGTCCCCTTAGTCAGGAAACACTCAGAAAGTGAGTTTTCCCATCAGCTAACTGCCCTGCCTAATCCTTTGGACTCCTAATGGAAAAGTTTCTAAAATCGTGTGTCCACTTCCCTGCCTTATTAAAGACAGGGAATCATTTATCAATTTAAATCATTTATCAATTTAAAATGGCTTTTGCTTTGATCATTAGGGGTCCTGGGAGGTCTTGGAGCCATCTTGCTTAATCCTACTGAGACCTTGGGTGGGAGATCAGGGATCCCTTGCTGGGCACTGGGTGGATCCCAAACTCCCTGCAGGACTGGTTGCCCCTCACACCACCTCCTTCCTGTGATCCAATCCTGAAATTCATCCAGGAGAGTTCTTTTCCCTGGCTTCTGCTTTTGATCCCTGAGGAGATGCAACCCTTCCTCAGAAAGTTCCTACATTCCACTGTAGGTCAATTACACTGTAACCTGAATTGGGGCCCTTTTAGAGAGGGCCGGAGAACTTATTGCTTAAGCTGGGAGGGTGGAGGGAGGAAGCATGGGGAGGAGGAAGCCAGGGACAAACCCGGACCAGCCTGTGCATGTGCCAAGGGCTGGCCCAGGATGTCGGCAGTCACCAGCAGGAGTTTGGCTGCACGTGGGCCCCAGCCAGAGACCTGGGCGCTGTTCTGATATCAACTTTTAATTAAGGAAAGTCCTCTAGTGCCATTGAACTTTGTCCTGAAAGTGGAAGGCAGGGGTGCCTTGCTGGTTGGTTAATCTGGTTTGTTCTCTGAGCCTGGCACTGCCCTGTTCACCAAGGCCAAGGTCTTGTCAGCCTCCTGCTGTGTCAGCACAGACCGTGCCTGGGACCCCTGCTTCCCCAGGTGGGTTTGAAGGGCCTCACCTCTGCTCTCCATCACCCCCCACCACAGAGGGAAAATCAGCGTTATCATGCGAGGGTGGGGATAGGGTACAGAGACTGGAGAGAGCCTGGGAGTCAGAATCCAAGCCTGGCCTCCCCCATGAACCAGCTGGGTGATGTCAGGAGGCTCCTTAACCACTCTGAGCCTCAGTTTCCTCAAGATGGGCAGCCTTTCAGTGTCACTGGAGGTTGTGAGGATTAAAGGTAGTGTATCTGTAAGGTGTAAGGTGTCCCTCCCAGAGCCAGGCCTGTGCGTGCTCTGCAATAATCTGTGCCCAACTGCCTTCGCCTTCATGGAAAACAAAGTGTCTTAGTCCATTGGGCTGCTATACAAAATGACATAAACTAGGCAGCTTTCAAACCAAACTTTATTTCCCACAGTTATGGAAGCAGCAAGTCCAAGATCAAGGTCCCAGTAGACTTAGTGTCTGGTGAGGGCTTTCTGGTTCATAGATAACCATCTTCTCACCGCGTCCTCACAGGGTGGAAGGGGCAAGGGATATCTCTCGGGCCTTTTTTCTAAGGCCATTAATCCAGTTTATGAGGATTCTTTTTCTTTACACTTTTTATGGTTTATTTTAGGTTTGGGGTACATGTGCAGGTTTGTTATGTTGGTAAACTTGTGTCACAGGGGTTTGGTGTACAGATTATTTCATCACTCAGTTACTAAACATAGTACCCAATAATATTTTTTTCTGACCCTTTCCCTTCTCCCACCTTCTGCCTTCAAGTAGGCCCCAATGTCTGTTGTTTCCCTCTTTGTGCCCATGTGTTCTTGTTATTTTAGCTCCCACTTATAAATGAGAACATGCAGTAGTTGGTTTTCTGTTCCTGTGTTAGTTTGCTTAGGAAATGGCCTCCAGCTCTATCCATGTTGCTGCAAAGGACATGATCTTGCTCTTTTTTATGGCTGCATAGTATTCCATGGTGCATATGTACCACATTTTCTTTCAGTCTACAGTTAATGGACATTTAGGTTGATTCTATGTCTTTGCTATTGTGAATAGTGCTGCAGTGAACATATGCATGCATGTGTCTTTATGGTGGAACAATTTATAGTCCTTTGGGTATATATCCAATAATGAGATTGCTAGGTCAAATGGGAGTTCTGGTTTTAGTTCTTTGAGGAATCACCATACTGCACTCCACAATAGCTGAACTAATTTACACTCCCATCATCAGTGTATAAGTGTCCCCTTTTCTCTGCAACTTCACCAGCATCTGTTACTTTTTGATTTTTTAATAATAGGCATTCTGATTCCTGTGAGATGGTATCTCCTTGTGGTTTTGATTTGCATTTCTCTAATGATTAGTGATGTTAAGCATTTTTCATATGCTCATTGGCCGCATGCATGTCTTCTTTTGAAAAGTGTTTGTTCATGTCCTTTGCCTATGTTTTAATGGGGTTGTTTGTTTTTAGCTTGTAAATCTGTTTATGTGCCTTATAGATTCTGGATATTAGACCTTTGTCAGAAGCATAGTTTGTAAATATTTTCTCTCATTCTGTAGGTTGTCTGTTTACCCTGTTGACAGTTTCCTTTGCTGCGCAGAAGCTCTTTAGTTTAATTAGATCCCATTTGTCAATTTTGGCTTTTGTTGCACTTGTTTTTGGTTCCTTCGTCATGAAAGTTTTGCCAGTTCCTATATCCAGAAGGGTATTTTCTGGCTTATCTTCCAGGGTTTTTATGGTTTTAGGTCTTACATTTAAGTCTTTAATCCATCTCGAGTTGATTTTTTCATATGGTATAAGGAAGGAGTCCAGTTTCAGTCTTCTATATATGGCTAACCAGTTGTCCCAGCACCATTTATTGAATAGAGTTCTTTCCCCATAGCTTGTTTTTGTCAGCTTTGTCAGAGATTAGATGGTTGTAGGTGTGTGGCATTCCCATTCATGTGAGCTCCATCCCCATGACTTAATCATCTCCCAAAGCCCCCACCTCCTAATACCATCACCGGGGGTTTAGGATTTCAACATAGGAATTCAGGGGAAGACACACATGTTCAGACCAGAGCAGAAAGGAAGCTTGCTAAAGACAGAAGGGAAATGGAAGACGAAGATAAAAGGCTGCCAGGGCTGGCCAAGGGGCCAGACTGAAACCACACCTGTGCTCCAGCTATCTGTATGGACAGCCACCCCCTCGCCCACCACTCTCAGCCCCAGCCCAGCCCAGCCCCAGCTCTTCCAGAAACAGGCAGCCAGCGCCTGAACTCACCAAAGCCTTATGCCTGGTCTGTGTTCTACCAGGAAGTAATGTCTTATTTTAAGCCATATTTGTTTTTCTGGTTCAGAAGGGTTTACTCCTGGACAGGACTCAGATTCTTGCACCGGGCAAACCTAGTGGAGCAGCATGCAGGAACAGGGTTAGCATGCTGAGGATCAATGGAAACTGGGGAAAGAAAAACCTGACAAAGCACCCTACTTCACCCTCAGAGTGCCAGGGCCCTGCTCCCCAGAACCCCTTGCACCTTTGCAGCTGAGCACACCATGGAGTTTACACAGATTGACAAGCCTTCCTGGGCAGTGGGACTATGGTTCCCATTTTAGGGTCAAAGAAACTGAGGCTTTGGAGAGTGAACTGCTGGTCAGCCTGAGGGTTTGCCTGTGCTCGGGGCGGGGCCACAGCTGCTTCCGTGCCATCCAGACAATGGCGTTTCTATGAAGGGAAGAGTAGTCCCTGGCTGCCCTAATAAATTACCACAGACGGGGTGGCTTAAAACAGCAGACATTTATGCTTTCACAGTGCAGGAGGCCAGAGATGTCCAAAACCACAGTGCCGGCAGGGCCAGTTCCTTCCAGGAGAGCCTGTGCCAAGCCTCCCCGCCTCCGCTGGCTCCTGGCAAGCATTGGTGCGCCTTGGCTTGCAGCTATGTCACTCTGATCTCTGCCTGTGTCTTTGCAGGGCCTTCTCCCTGGGTGCCTCTAGTGTGTCTCTCCAGCTATTGCATCTAGGACCACTCTACTACAGCATGACATCATCGTTTTTTGGGTTTTTTTGGGTTTTTTGTTGTTGTTGTTGTCGTTGTTGTTTTGAGACAGAGTCTCGCTCTGTCGCCCAGCCTGGAGTGCAGTGGCGCCATCTTGGCTCAGTACAAGCTCTGTCTCCCGGGTTCAAGTGATTCTCCTGCCTCAGCCTCCCATGTAGCTGGGATTACAGGCGTGCACCACCGTGCCCAGCTAATTTTTGTATTTTTGGTAGAGACGGGGTTTCACCATGTTAGCTCGAACTCCTGACATCAGGTGATTCATCTGCCTCAGCCTCCCAAAGTGTGAGGATTACAGGCATGCATGACCTCATCTTAACTAATTACTTCCATAAAGGTTCAATTTACCTGAGCTTCCAGGTAGATGGGAATTTTGTAAAGACGCCGTTTAGCCTAGTATACCAGCTAAGTGGTAACCTCTGCATCCCTGTGAGCCGAGACCTCCTCTGGGGAAGAGGAGAGCTGAAGGGAAGCTATTTGGAGAGGGAACTTGCACTGTGAGGCAAGGCATTGCTCATGGGACAGGAGGCCACGTGGTTCCAGCATCTTCAGTGGATGAGCTACTGGTGTGGTCGCCTCCCTCATCCCCACGGACTGGGATCCTGTCCAGGAAGCCTGAGAGCCTACCCAGGGCAGGAGCCAGGCTGACCATCACCAGGGCCAGGAGAGGGCTCTCAGGGCTTCCCTACAGGTGTCCACCCGAGAGGTGGCAGCATGGAGGCCATGCAGGGATTAACAGGAGAAAGACACAACACCATGTGCTGAGCTCTGAGCCAAGGGCTGGGAGCTGGGGGCTGCGAGCTGCTCCTGTGTACCTGCCAAAGAGACCTTCCAAGCAGACACTGCCAGGCATTATATATGACTGTGGAAATGGGGCGGTGTCTGAACCCACCCAGGAAGGAAGGGCAGCCTGCTCCCCTTGCCCCCCATCAGGGAGCCCTGGCGAGTGAACTGTGGTGTTGGGGAACACGTGGCACCTCGTTTACACAGCCCAGGATGTGCAGGGATGCTCCCTGGCCAGCTGAGTGGAAAAATAAATTACCTGAGGGACTGACTCAGGCCGGTCGCTTTGCCAGTGAAGCTCTGCTAACGCTCACTGGGCACGGGCCATGATCAATATGCCTCTATTTTTAACTCCAGGATCAGCAGGGTCATTTTCCGGAGAACACGGGCTGTTTACTCAGCTTCCTCTCAATGCGACGCAGAGAGGTCTGCCTGGCCAGCTCTGCCCCGCGCCGAGCCAGCCAGCTACCCTCAGCCGTCTGTGCCTTCCTGGGGACAGTCTTTAGACTTTCAGAGGTCAGGTACAGAGAGGCCTGGTGTCAGGCTGGCTGAGATGGAAGAAAAGTTCCAGGCTTCCCACCTCCAGCCAACTTGGCTTCCACCTGCCAGTTTCATTTTGCAGGCCCCAGACCCACCAGCTCTTGGCTCACTGAGAGGTCCGTGCCCCAGCCCCAGCCCCGTCCCAGAGCTTCACCAGCGAAGGACGGACGTGTCGACCAGCAATAGTGCTAAGCCCAGTGGCAGCCGCATGTTGAGCTCTGGGCTGCTGCTTCATGCACATTCCCTGCCTCTGACCCAGCAGGATTCTGCTTCTGTCTGTGCCTCTGTGGTCTCATCTGTAAAATGGGCTAATATTGTTGCCTTGGATAGTGGTGAGGATCACATGAAATAACTCATGTTGGGTGCTTGGCTCTGTTTCTGGCCAATGATAAGTACTCAATAGATATCAGCTGACGCCTTTGTGGTTCTTCTTTGCTGAATGCCACAACTCCTCAAGCTGAGAGTCAAGCCCAAGGGACTCAGTAGCCTGGGCTGTGCCTCTGCACTGAATTCCTCTACTCCACACTGCCCCGACTCTGTCTCTCTGGATAGAGGCCCTCCTTGTTTTTTAGTGCATCAGAATGACTCCCACCAAACAGAGAGGCAGGGAGGTGGGTCAGACATCCTCCCAGAACACAGGCTCCTTATCAAGCTAAGTTCCTCCTGCTTCTTAGGGGCAGAATCCAGTTTACAGAACATGGAACCAGAGTTTGCAGATGGCCTGTCATGGGTACAGCCCTGAGCCAGGAGAGAGGAAACAAGCCTGCCTCTGCCTCAAATGCCCATGTGACTTTGGGCCAGTCACCTCCCTGCCCAGGGCCTCAGTTTCTGCCCCAGCAAAACCATGGCCAAAAGGGTTCATCACTTTAAATAACATGTATCAAGGAGGAGTCTGAGTTCTGGCTCAGAGGGAAAGAGTGCAGTGATTGATTAGTAATGTCTGGCCCAGGTGTAGGCAGGGAAAGATGAGGCACACTTGTTACTTAACTTGTCATAGAGCTAAGTGGTAACACCTTATTGGATGAGACCCTGGGGAAGAGGAAAGCTGGGGGGAAATCCACTTGGAGAAGGAATTTGCACTGCCAGGCAAGGCCATTCTCAGTGATTTCTGAGGGTCCTCCAGTTCCTGCTTCCCTGGAGACGTCAGGGAGGGAGGTAGCAGAGGGGTGATCAAGGAAATGGAGCAAGGAGGCAGGCCTAACTGCAGGAGGCTCAGCACTGGGGCTCAGTTTTTTTGTTTTGTTTTGTTTTTGAGACAGAGTCTTGCTCTGTCACCCAGGCTGGAGTGCAATGGTGCGATCTCGGCTCACTGCAACCTCCACCTCCCAGGTCCAAGCAATTCTCCTGCCTCAGCCTCCCAAGTAGCTGGGATTACAGGTGCCTGCCACCACACCTGGCTAATTTTTTGTATTTTTAGTAGAGACGGGGTTTCTCCATGTTGGCCAGGCTGGTCTCCACCTCCTGACCTCAGGTGATCCACCCGCTTCGGCCACCCAAAGTGCTGGGATTACAGGCGTGAACCACCATGCCAGGCCAATTAAGGGCCTTCCTGTTACAGACCAAATGTTTGTGTTGTCTCCCCAAAATTCATACATTAAAATCCTAGCCCCCACAGTGATGGTATTAGGAAGTGGGGATTTGGAGCATTGTTTAGGCTATGAGAGTGAATACAATTAGTACCCTTATAAAATCTTATAAAAGAGGCCCAAGAGAGACCCCTCAGACCTTCCACTGTGTGAGGACGCAAGCAAGAAGGCACTGTCTAGGAACTAGGAATGGGCCTCACCAGACACTGAATCGATGGTGCCTTGATCTTGGACTTTCCAGCCTCCGGAACGGTGAGAAATCCATTTCTGTTCTTTATAAACCACCCAGACTATGATATTCTGCTATCACAGCCCAAATGGACTAAGACACGTGAGGTGCAGAATGGATTGAGATGCTACACGGTGGAGAGTGATGGGAGCGGGCGCTGCAGCTGAGAGGAGCAGCACTAGGGAGCCAGCAACCATCCTTGAGAGAGTGCATGGCCCCAGGAAGGTCGGATTGTAGGAAAGATTGCCTGGCAGGGGTGTGCAGGATCCACCAGAGCAGGGAGATAGGAGGACGGGGGATTGGCTATCACAGATACAGGGAATTTGCTAATGAAGATCTGTCTTATGGCTCTGAAAGTGGAGAAAGGGGCTGAACGCATGAGGTGCCAAGAATAGGTACTCAGTAGATGCCAACTGACACCTTTGTGGTTATTCTTTGCTGAACGCCACAACTCCTCAGGCTGAGAGTCAAACCCAAGGGACTCAGTAGCCTGGGCTGTGCCTCTGCACTGGGGAGATAGGACTGATTGGTGTGAGGGATCAACAAGCCAGCATCATCGTCCCCCAGAGGCCCAGTGTGCTTGGCTGTGAGATCAGAGGCCTGGAGGAGACGGTCCTCAGATCCCTGTCACCTCTGTCTGGCTGGGACTGTGGCCTCCCTATGTGCTCCAGAAACTCATCTGGTGTGTAGAATGGGGTGTGCCATCACTGAAAAGGGCCCCCCCTTGTGCTTATTTTTTGCAGATTAACAAACTTTAAGGAGTAGCCCCAACCTCTCCCAGCCCCCCTGGAGGGAAGTGAGGCCATCTGTGTCAGCGCTCCTTATCACCAGCACAGACCACGGCTCCCCCTAACGGTTGCCTGTGACTGGTCGGGGATTTCACCGGCTCTGACCATTCTCACTCACCAGCCGGCCTGGAAGGAAGTCCCATCTAGAGACGTGCCCAGGGACTTTGTTTTGGAGATGCCCCCACTCCAACCCTTTTTTTTTTAAGCATCGAATTTCCTTCCTAACTGCAAACGCTCCTGGTGGTGTAAAATGGGTTGATGTTCTTCACACTCACACCATCCTGCATTTCTTTACAGCGGTCTCATAAGGTTTTATTTAAAGCAATGGTCAGCCAATTTTTTCTTAAAGGGTCAGAGAGTATATTCTGCTTTGTGGGCTCTATTGAAACTACCCAACACTGCCATTGTAGCGGAAAAGCCACCAGAGACAATACATCGATGAATGCACTGGCTGTGTTCCAATAAAACTTTATTTACAAAAACAGATGGTGGGCCAGATTTGGGCCTGTGGACTATAGTTTGCCAACCCCTGGCCTAGATCATCATTTCCAAGACTATAGTTGAAGATCACTGTTATTTGCTGCCCCACAAAAACGAGATTTTGCCATCAGATGAGTTCAGGGAAGACAGTACAACAAAGCTTCATGGGTTTACTCAGACTGTTCAATATGTTAATCTCACACTGTGAGTCCCCAACAGGGGAGATACTGTGCACATGTTCCTAACGCATTTGACTGTGAGCCCTGATTTCTGAGAGGACCTGGGAACTTTTTTTTCTCCCTACACACCCCTGTTCATGTCTCTCTTGAATCACAGCTCAGGAAAGTTCACTTAAAGAATCTAGGTGGTCACACCCAGGTGCCCTCTGTGGATCCCACTGGAGGGGAGGATAGGAGCCGTGGCCTGCTCCAGGGTCATGCACATCAACAATACAGTGGCTTCTCCACAAAGAGAAAGCTGAGGCCCTGGGTCCTCCAGGGAGTCGGGAGCACCAAGGACAAAGCCACGTGTCCCTCCCCGCCAGGCTCTCACAGCAACCTGCTCAGGAAGACCCCTTGTTCCCAGGGCCAGGGTCAAGTGGTGTGGAGGCTGGGTCCCACAGATGCCACTGGGGAAGGGCTGGCTCACCTGCCCTCTGCCCCCACCAACAGGGTCGCCAGAAAGGACACGTGCACCCAAGCGGCTCCCATATCTGTGGCAATGGATGGCCATGCCCTGTGGATATGGAGCTGTCTTAGTCTGTTTTGTGCTGCTCTAACAGAAAACCACAGGCTGGGTAACTTATAATGAGCAGAAATGTATGAACCCCACCGACCTAGAGGGTGGGAAGTCCAAGACGGACAGGTGGCCCCATCTGTGAGGGCTTCTTGCTGCATCGTCCCATGGCGGGAGGCACTGCTTGGCAAGAGAGAGAGCAAGAGGCCGACTCTCTCAATAGTAACACGAATGCGTGTATGGGGGCACAGCCCTCGTGACCCAGTCACTTCCTATTACGTCCCCCAACACTGTTGCATCAGGAATCAAATTTCGAACACATGAGCTTTAGGGAACACATTCAACCCACAGCGGTGGCAGAGGCATTCATAGTATCCCCGTGGGAGGCTCTCCCGCCACCACCCCTGCTCCAGGGAGCACAGCCTCCCCACTTTACTGAGTGCAGAAGCCTCAGGTTTATGGAGGGAGAGACAGGTAGAAAGGTCTGTCCTCTACATCAAGAGGCCACATTGAGACCTGGGGCAACAGAGGGGCAGTGGCTGAGGCCATATGGAGAGGGACGTGCCTGGGGGCGATTGAGCACTTTCTGGTGGCACCAAGGCTGCCCCTCCACCTTCACAGTCCTCATGGCCCTCATGCCCAAGCCTTTGGACACTTCAACCAGTGCATGGTTGCTGTCCCTGGCCTGGCCTGGAGAAGACTTGCCAGCCCGGCAAGGCTTCCAAGAAGATCCGTGCCACGGCAACAACTATCATGATGGTGGCCTGGATGGAAGGCCCTGGGCATGGCAGTGTGGGCTCGGGGAACCTCCTGACAGCCCTCAGGTGCTGTTATTACCTGCCGTTGTGTAGACAGGAAAAGCTCAGAGAGTTCAGGAATGTCCCAAGGTCTCGGCACCTGGAGGGGGCAAGCCAAGAGGTCCATCTGGTTTTGCTCTAAGATCCACTTTCTTTTCTTTTTCTTTATTTTTATTTTTATTTTTATTTTTTTTGAGATAGAGTCTCACTCTGTTACCCAGACTGAAGTGCAGTGGCACAATCTCGGCTCACTGCAACCTCCGCCTCACAGGTTCAAGTGATTCCCTCACCTCAGCCTCCTGAGTAGCTGGCACTACAGGCGCCCACCACCATGCCCGGCTAATTTTTGTATTTTCAGTAGAGACGGGGTTTCACCATGTTGGTCAGGCTGGTCTCGAACTCCTGACCTCAAGCAATCTACCAGCCTCGGCTTCCCAAAGTGCTGGGATTAGAAGCTTGAGCCACCGCGCCCAGCCTTAAAGTCCACTTTCTTAAGTTTCTGGACAGAACTCTAGAGAAATATGTCCTTCTCCTGCGTCACTGGGACAGTTCTGAGGTCTGAGTCGTGGCACCCAAGTGACATTCGCTGTGAGAAGTGGGGGCTCCATAAACTTGGGGCAGCTCAGCTTAATCCACCCTCTCTCCAGTCAACTCACACATGCATTCTGGCCTCTGGCCTGTGCCAGGCACACAGCTAGGAGCTGGGCCTTCCGGACCACAGGGAGCATCCCTGCCCATAGCGGGCTCGCAGTCCGAGAGGACACTGGTATGTGAACTGAGGCAGCGGGAAGAGTTCCTGGCCAAGGTCTTTGTGTTCAGACCAGAAGAGGAAGGAGGGCTTCCTCCCCCTGGGGCTGTGGAGGCCGAGGCTCCTGGCGAGGGGGTCCAAAACAGGAATGTGGGAGCTGTTGGGGGGAATGGGGGCAGGTGGAGAAGAGGAGGAGCTTTCTGGAAGGAAGCCCTGTGAATGAGGGGAACCCAGGGAGGAAGGGACTCAGATGAAGCAGGCCTGGGGGAGAGGAAGGAGGACAGGTGAGGGGGCTGATGGGAGCCATGACGAGGTCCCAAGGGTAATGTGCCCCACCTTGGGCATGGAAGACATCGTGGAGACCTCAGAGACACACGGCCCTCTTCCCATGAGCCAGGTGGCAGACAGGACACCCACACATGGAGGAACCACTAACAAGTGCCAAGCCCTCCCACGTTTGGGGACAGCCATGTCAGAGACTGATAATACTGCTCATTTGCAGTGGCACCAAAGGTCCCTGGGCACCTGGCCCCAAGGCTGGCTCTGCCCAGCACTGTGCAAAATCCCTCCTGTGCTGGTCTTCTGGATGGGCTGCCAGTCGGAGGGAACTTGGCATTTGACTCTGGCTTTGGAGGGTTTGGTTATCTCCTCCCCAACCAAGATCTCCTCCAACCCGTGCCCATCACAAGCCCGTCCTTAGAGGGTTCAGAGTCATATAGTGTGAAACACCCTGTCCTGCCTGTGTGACCTTGAGAAGGTCACATGACCTTGCTGAGCTTCGGTTTCCTCATCTGTAAATGGGATAATAATAGAAACTACCCTAAAAGGTTGTTGAGAAAATGGGACGACCGCAGAGCTTAGTAAAGTGCCACCACACATATGTGGTTTTCGATAACTCGGTGCCAGGGGCACTGGGGAGCCATGGGAAGTGTCGGATCAGAAAAGCAGAGCCTGAGGGCCCCCGCCCCTCTTCCTGCATCTGCTGGGCGCTGTGTTGCGAGAGGACAGGTTTGAGGGGTATCTTTTGGAATCGGCCCCTTTCCCTGGCACCAACCAGCTGCAGCCCCAAGATAGGAAGTTTGGTTGTCATTCTAATATGGCTGGAACCCCAGAAACTTTTTCCTAGCATTCATGGCCGCCTCCGAAGGGCCTGCAGCAATGTTCTCTGAATTGCTAAGCAACAGTGTCCGTTCTCTCACATGGAGAAAATTGAAACATTGATTTATCTATTTGTTTTGCAACTAGCACTAGCGGCTTCATTACTCTGTTCCCTGGGGACACCCTCCCACACACTCGAATTGAAAATTAACTCTTTTTACCTAGGAACAGCCACAATGGGTTTTTAATTTGGAGAAAGTACAGAAACAATGGTGGGGCTGGTTGCCAGAAATCAGGAGGCAAACCTGAGCTGGGGCCCAGGGGCCCTAGACAAGAGCACCCTCCCTCCACTGGGCCGTGGACAAGCTCTTTGCAGGTGGGACAGGCCAAGAGCGGGCCTCGCGGGCCTTGATGCCATTAGGGGCAAGTGTTCACACCTGCCATGTGCTGCCTAGGTTTCTGCTCCTCACCGGAGCCTTTGCGGATCTGGCACTAGCAGTCTGCTAACATCCTTTTGCTGGGAATTTTCTGGGATGGAAGGAGCACTGTTTCTGGAGTTCAAACAGCTCAGTTCTAGTTTCTAACTCTGTACTGAGGGGCTTTGAGCTCCTCCTTTAATCCATGTCTCAGTCTCCTCATCAGTCACCAGAGGGCAGGAATGTGTCTGTGTTCCTTGCATGGCTGTTGTAGGGCTTAAACAAAGCTGCGCAGCCCACAAAGATGGTGTGATGAGTGTCGTGTGCCGGCAAAGCTCTCTCCGTCTTCTTGTCTCTCTGCTCTTGTTGGCTTTCTGGGGATGCGTTCCCCTGGAGGACAGAAGGCAGCATTTGTTGCTTCCGTAACTTTCACATCACGCGTAGGCCAGCAGCAGGAGGAGCTGGCTCTGATCCCTGAGCTGGAGTCTGTGCTCCAGGAGGCTGTCCCCAGCAACGGCAGGGTCCTGTTCAGCTAGGAAACAGCAACAGCCATAAATGATAGCCCACGTGGCGGTTGCTCAGAGAAAGGAGCTCTCTCCTGTCAATTTACAGAGAGCTCTCTGTCCTTCCGATAATGCAAAGTGTTACTGACCTGATTTCCTAAATCCTCTCCTTCGCCCACTCCTGAGGGCTTCAGTGCCCTGATTCACCCACCCCCTACCCCGCATCCTTGGGTGTGGCCATGAGTGAGTCTCCAGCAGGAAGATCTGCCTGGGCTCTGGATTCACTGGGGTTGGGTTCAGCTGCGAGTGGCAGAAAATCTAAGCCAACAGAGGCTCAATGGATAAAGGTTCTCTTTTCTCTCTGTAAACAGAGGCAGTCAAGGGCTAGTGTGGTGACTGCACAATTTCCAAAGGACCCAGGCTCCTTCTAGCTTGTTGCTCTAACATCTACTCCAGCAGTTTCTGGTACAGTGTGGCTGCTCTAACTCCAGCCACTGTGTCTGCATCCCAACCACTAGGAAGGAGAGAGGCACAGCCCCTCCCTTTAAGAACACTTCCTGGAACTCACACATACTATTTTCGCTCACAAACCACTGGCCAAGCAGAATCACATGGCTGGCTGCAGAGGGAGCTGGGAAGTGTCACACAGCTGTCCAGGCAGCTGTGTACCCAGGAGACTGGGAACTGAGGAACCAGAAGGAAATGGGCCCTGGGGACAATAGCAGCCTCTCCATGGCCTCCATGGCTGTAACCCAGACCTTACCCTGGCCCGTTCTCTCAGCACAGTATCACCTGTATGTCTGCCCCTAGCTGCTGGGTGTAAAAGAGCCCTGTTCTCCAAGTGTGGTCTCCTTGGCCTGGAGTGCCCACGCTCCAGAACCTTCCAGTGGCCATCAGCTAAGAAGGACCAGAAGGTGAGGCTGAGGACTGGGCACGTCCCGGTGGTGAGGCAGGGCCCTGTCTTTATCAGCAGGGAGCAGGGTGCATTAGTAGGAGGCCTAAAGGGGATCCCTTCCCCAACCTGCCCATCATCCTGGGGAAGAGAAGACTCAGTTCCACATTGCATGGGGGTGTGTGGAAGGAGGGAGGAGCAAAGCAGAGGCCCAGGTGTGTGGAAGGGGCACAGAGACTGAACCAGGCCTGTCCTGGGAAGCTGAGAAGATCGGCCCCTCACACAATGGGAAGTAAGGGAGCCTGAGGATGCCAGACACACTGTGGGCTGCAGGGTGCTGTGAGCTCTAGGAAGCAGAGCTGGGGCCAGCAGGTGGGGGCTGCAGGATTTTGGCTCAATGAAAGGAAGGTGTGACTAACTGCTGGGGCTGTCCTCTGGTGGACCGGGCTGCACCAGGAGAGAGGAAGTGCCCCAGCACTGGACGTGAGCAGGCAGAGGCTGGCCCTGCATGGAACAAGGTGTGGGGTAGGACCCAACAGTCTTCCCCTGTGTGGAACCTGCTCTGAGCATTTCTGCCAGGACAAAAGCCACATCCCAGAGCTTATCCCTGACACTCTCTGCCGCCTCTGGGGGGCAGTGACCAGACTCTGAGGGTCGTCTGGAGGCTCCGTCCCGTCCCAAGTCCACTCTGATCCACAAGGTCTGCCCCGGTGCCCAGACCTGCACAGGTGCACAGGAAGACACAGGGGGATTCAACTCCACACAGTGAGTGGGTGTCCAGCCACTTAGAAGGCGCCGTCTCCTGGGAGGTAGACCCAGATCACTGTCCTCGCCCTAGGGATCAACAGTCTGAGGTTGGCCACGTGAGAGTGGCATCAGATCTGGGCTCTGGGAAGCTCCATGGGGCCCTGAGCTCTGACGGGTGCTCTTGCATCACCGAAGATGAGCCAGGATGGAGAATGGGGCGTCCACGGCATTCTGCTCGGAGAGGGGGTGTCAAGGACATTCTGATAAACCCTTAGGGTGGGGACCCCAGGTGCCTGCTAGAGGAATCATATAACCCTTTCTTTCTTTGTGCCGCAATTCTGTATTCTTAAAGAAAAACTTTATTCATGATGCTTGTTAAAGATGATAAGGCAGACGTTATTCCAGGGGCGCCATGGCTGTAGGTTCAGGGACCACCACAATGGGGTCTTACAGTAGGGGAGAGAGATCAGGCTGGACTCTGACTCCAGCAAGGATAAGTGGGGATTTATCAGCAAGGAGCAGGGGGCTTCAGGGGACTGAGAGGATGGCCAAGGGTCGGGGGCTTCCGGCTGAACTGACTCGCTCGGATTAGGCCTGCAGGCAGGCAGGGGGGAGATGATGTGGAGGGTGGTCAGATACTAAGGCGGGGGTTTCTGCTAAGCTGACGGCAGGATTTTGGCTCACGCTGGATTCTCCCACGACAGAGAGGGAAGCCCGAGTTTGGGCCGAGTCAAGCAGAGGACTCAGCAGACCCTAACTAAAGTTTTAGTCAAAGGAAGGGATCTTTGTCAGAATTAAGTACCCGCTCTGGGGTAGACACGACTGGACACTGGGTGTGCTGCAGAGAACAGAAGAACAGGGGTTCTGCCCCCACGGGGTTTATATTTCATGTAAGCAAATAAATAACTGGAGAGAGGTGCACAGCCCCTCATCTGAAACCCCTAAGACCAGGTGTACTTAGACCAGAGGTCCTCACCTGGGGCAATTTGGCAGTGTCTGGAGATGCTATCGGTTGTCACAGCTGAGGGTGGGGCTGCTAGTGGCATCTGGTGGGTGGAGGCCAGGGACACTGTAAACATCCCGCAATGCACCGGACAGCCCCCACGGTGGAGTTATCTGGCCCACAACACCAGTACTCGTGCCGAGGCTTAGAAACGTGGCTTGAGCCTTCAGACTTTGCATTTTAGAAACAGAATATGGTACATAGACCGTATATTATGTAATGTCCCCGGCGGGGTGTGGAGTAGCACCCCATAATCAGATGCATTAATATTTCTGCAGCAAAATGTACGAATATTCACACAAAGAGGGATGAACTGAGACTATAAATAGCCTCACATCAGTTCAGGTCACGTTTTGCCACCAAATGAGTTATGAACAAGCTTTTGGCTTTTAGAGCTTTATGGATTTTGGAATTGGATTGTGGGCCTGTAATATAATTTAAGATAGTGATAAATGCAGTAAGGACAGCCAGGCAGAGTAAAGGAAGCGGTACGGGATGGTTGCGGATAGAGTAGCCAAGAAGAGGCCTCTGTGGAGGGGCACCTGGCAGAGCCCTGAGAGCGGTGGGATGGGCTGCGAGCGTATCTAGGGAATGGCAGTCCCAACAGAGGGAAAAGTATGTGCAAAGGCCCTGGGGTGGACATAAGCTTGGAGTCTCTGAGAAACAGCCAGGAGGCCAGCCTACTCCAGTGGGTTCCCATAGGAGTGACGAGGCTGCAGAGGTGACCAGGACCAGATGGGTCCAGCCCATGGGCATTGTAAGGACTTGGGGTTTCACTGTGAGTGTGGAGGGGAGCCAGTGAAAGAACGTGAACATGGGATCACGCTGGCTACTGGTGCAGAGGGCAAGAGCGGGAGGCTGCAGGAGGACAATGGGCCATGGGAGGACAAGAATAGGTAGCCTCAAAGGGCAGGAGGGGAATGGCCAGGATGCGGGGTGCCCAGTTCATACATCCTAGAGTGGGGCTCCCTTGTGGGCAGACAAGCCAGAGACACGGCTCATCTGTCCCTCATCCGCCTTCGGCTTCCTGCTGCGGGGCCTTGGTAGAGTCAGCCCCCACCTCCCCTGCCTCCCATGTCCCCTCTCGATGCAGCTTTCATTATGTAAACCTGTCTGGTTCCCAGCTGGGCTGAGCCTTCCTCTCTGTGTCCCACAGGACCCTGGGTCTGGTTCCTCAGATGCACTCACAGGGCAAGGACAAGACTTTGGGAAAAGGCTGGGACAGCCAGGGCAGTTCCCAGACAGACAAGGTGGTGAGAACAAGCTGGAATGAGAACCGGAGGAGCCGGGAGGAGGAGGAAGACACCCACTCCCAGCCAGGCTCCACTCCCAGCCAGGCGCCTGGCTGTGTCCATTCCTCGGGCCCCCGGGTGCCCTCCAGTGTGGGCGGCCCCTCCCTGCAGCTGCGTCTCAGGGCCCAGCAGTGGGGGTCCACACTTGAGTTTATGCCTCGAGAGCTGGCTGTGGGCGCGCTCTGAAGACAAAAGTCCAGAAATTAGGGAAATGTCCTTGGCTCAAATGTCGGAGTCCTCCCCCTTATCGCAGAAGGCGCCTTATCTGCGCTCCCCAGAGGCCCGAGATAAAGCCCATGCCGCAAGCCAAGGGCGCTCTTCAGCCTCCAGCCTGGAGTTCTAAACCCTGCAGCCACACCAAACCTCCTGGCAGCTTCCAAACAATACTGACACCTAGGCGTGACTTGGGCACCCAGGCCAGGCTGTGAAGCCCTGCTCCGGGACCCAGGCCTAACTGGCACCACCCCATCCCCGTGGGCCTGCAGCCTCCCTCCTGTCCCAGCACTCCTCTGCCCTCAGCTTACCAGCTGGGCAACAATACCTGGAAGGGGTAGAAGTATACCCCCGCCTGGGCACACCAGCCGACACTGTTGCCTCCTGGTCCCATTGGGTCCTCACCACATCAGGGATCAGGGGTGGGGGACTGTCGACAGCCCTGAAATGTGACCAGGAAGACAGGAGGGGCTCAGAGGGGCCTCATGCTGTGCAGGGGTCACGTGGCTCACATGGTGGCTGCGGTGGAACTGAGGTGCCCGTCACTGTGGGGCGGGCAGAGAAGCACAATAGCAGTGTGGATGGGGACATCCCCACCTTGTGGCTAGGGGAGGGGTTGCGCCACTCAAGAGGGGTTGGTGGACTCAAAGTAGCCCAGATAAACCAGGGCAGGGGTCTGTAATGTCCCCAACCACCCCCGCCCCCATGACCACCTGCACCCACCACCAGCTGCCCCAGGAGGGGAGGGGTTTCAATACCTAGAATTGTTCCTATTCCCCAGCCACTCTGTCAGCACGCCTTCCCTTCCCCACCCCCATCCCAGCCCAGGTGACAGGGAAGAGGCCTCTGTGGAAGGAGGTGGGGGACCCGCCCAGCCGCCATGAAGAGTTCATAGCCTATTGGAGTTGAGCCCATGGCCAGACAGATACCCCCACCCTTTCCCCACTTCTGGAAAGGGTGAATCTTTCCTTCCTAAAGGGCTCTGCTCACAGATCCATCTAAATCCAATTACCGGGAGTGTGGGGCCTGCGTCTGCGGTGAAGTCGGCAGCACGCCCTCCACTCTAACTGCCCGTGATTTCAGAGCTGAATATCTTTCAGAGTTATTTAAGAGGTTCTTCCCTTTTTTCCCATTTTGATGATATGTTTCTAAATTATACATTAAACTTATCAGGGTGAGTAATACCTCGCAGCTTCCCCGTGTCAGGCCTAATGTTACTTACTCGTCTGCTGCCTCGTGTTTACATGGTTGAGGGGGATATGCTCCTTTCAGATCCATTTATCTTCATCTGAAGTGTTTAGAGATGAGAACCTCAGATGGGTTGCAGACACCTGGGCTCCCCCGAGCACCCAGCTTCTGCAGGAACCTCCCCTCCTGCAACCAGGTTCTGCAGTGTCATGTCTCAGGCTGGCAGGAACCTGGAGGCACCCCTTCCCCATGGGAGGGTCATGGGAACCAGAGAAGCCCCCAGAGAGAGCAGACCTGAGAGGTCAGGCTCAGAGATGAAATGGCTTTTCCTGGAAGGAAACGTAAAGCACCGGGTACCTCCCCAGAACCCTCCTCCCTCGGCCCAGACGGCAGCTGTAGCTTCTGGGAGAACAGGTCCTTGATCCCCTATCGGTGCCTGGCCCTGGCCATTCATTCCTCGTTCAAGTGGATGTGGCAGCCTCCACTGTGCAGGTGGGCACTGGGCTGGCCTGGCAGTGGCCCAGGGTGCTGTTTGGGGTCACTGGGGCTGTGGGACTAGATCCCAGGGCTGGGATCCCACAGAAAGTCACAGGCCCTGCCCATTGGCAAGGTCTCTCTCTGCCTCTTAGCCAGGAAAATC
This sequence comes from Nomascus leucogenys, assembly GCF_006542625.1. Lineage (NCBI taxonomy): Eukaryota > Metazoa > Chordata > Mammalia > Primates > Hylobatidae > Nomascus > Nomascus leucogenys. The sequence goes on from NC_044404.1 coordinate 8,437,444, forward strand.
CCTACCGCAGGACAAGCCCCTGTGGCCAGGCAACCCCCGCCCCAGTTCTCACTGCCGTCTGACACCCATGCTGGTGTGGCCCTGCTGGGGACCCTGGGTCTGCCAGGTCTGGTGAAAGGTGGCTCTGCAGTCTGGAGCCCTTTGCTCTGCCACACACAGTCGGGATTGTCCAGGCGGAGGATGGCCCCAGAGGCTCAGGAGGCCCTGGGCTTCATAATCACGCGGCAATAACGCCTCTGCAAGCATCGTTTTATCTAAACCCTCACCATTGCCATCACCAAGATCATTTTATCTAAACCCTCACCATTGCCATCACCACCTCCATTTTACAGCTGAGCTGAAGAGCTTGGTGTGCCCAAAGCCACAAAGTGGAGCCCAGGTCTTGCAGACTCGACCTTGGACTCTCGGGTCCCATGCAGTACGGCCACCCCAGCTCCAGGCCAGGGCGATCTGAGCAGCCCCAGCCACAGTGGCCCATGTGGTTCCCTCCCCTGCAGGGCAACCTCAGGGCCACCACTGGGCTCCTGGCAGCGCAGCCAGATGGACCTCTGCTCTCTGCCAGTAGGTACCTGCCCCTGGAGCGGGACCAACAGCTCCAGGCAGGAGATTCACCCAAAGGGAAGTGACGGGGCAATTTATCATATCAGTAAACTTGCTTAAAGCGCACTCTGTCTTCTGTAATGAAATGGGGATGTGATCCCACCATGTTATTGGGCACCAGGGCAACCCCGCATCAGGTGCTTATTATTTTCTGCCACGATCAGGGAAGACTGATCGTGCTTGGATAAGTGCAGCTTAAAATTGAAAACCAAGCAATTTACCTTCAATTGCTTCTCAGAATTTTGTGCAGCCAGAGACAGTTAAGGAGAAACAGACTCCCTTTTCCATTTTAACTGCTTCCATTAGCATTTGTTTCCTCCGTGAGACGAGGGCTTGGCTGGGAAGGGAATTGTCGTGCCGTCATATTTTCCCCTTCTGGAGAAAGAGACTTGCCCCAGGCTCCACTTTCTTGAGGGCCGACAGGGTCAGGGTGTTGTGGTCCCTCCCCTTCCTCCTGGCAGAGCCAGGCCTTTACTGGGCACTGGGCTGGGCATTGTGCCTGTCCTCAGGTCTACCAAGGAGAGGGTGCCCAAGTAGGGGTGGGTGTTGCCCTCTTCCTGAGGGCTCTACACACCCCGGCCGCCGTGGCAGGGTTCCCCACATGTCCCCTGCATTTGTTCAGGTGTTGAGGAGCAGATGTCCTCAAGTCAATTTTCCTGTGACATTTTCGTGTCATTTCCAAATGAAGTAGGAGAGCTTGACTGTGGGATGCCTGGGGACCCAGGGGAGGCAAATCCTCTTGGTGAGAGCAGTCAGTGCTTGTGGCTTGATGGCTTGACATGTGGTGTCCGTCATTCTGTGCAGGCCTGCAGTTCTGGCCAGCGGTGGTTGTCTCCGCTGGCTCCAGATATCCTTCCCTCGACCTCTGTCACTCAGCATCTGCAGGGTAAATCCTGCAAGGTTTGCTCCACATTCTAGGAAGGAAATTCTCTGCTCTAGTGATATTGACAGGGAGGCTGGATGAGGCCTCTGGACGGACCCCCAAAGCCCTTGCCTCAATGTTCCTTTTATTCCAGGAATAATAAGAGGAGGGTTTGCTCAGATGCAAATCATCCTCCACTTGTAAATTTCACAGTTACCTCCCGAGGCCCCTCCATCAATGCCGCCAAGATAAACTGTTGTGATAGCCTCAAACCCCGGCTGCCCTTCTGGCTGTGTGTCTTCAGCCCTGGCCTCCTCTTGTTTGATCAGCCTCCCCCTTGCTGGCTGCACTAAGCGGGGTTGTGTGCAGACGGGATTTTAAAGCCCTTTGCACACCCTGGCTTGGTACGATCGCATGGAGCTTGCCCCTGAAAGAAGAACTTGAGGGCCAGGCCCTGAGTTTGGATCCTTTACCTGGAAGTCTCCGCCCTGAACTTCAACATTGCCTATTTGCCCGTACAGGGTGTCCCAGGGCTTGCATCTCCCTAAGGCAGGGATGAGGGTATCTATAGGACATAAGCCCCCAACACTGCCCTCACAACCAAGGCAGCTCTAGGAGGATTCATGCACAGCTCCGAGTCATCAGGCCCTGCTGCTGCTATGAGTCCCTGGCCAGGGCTGATCCTGAGCCTCTTATGTGGAAGCAGTGAGATAAAAGGAAGGAAAATTTCAGGCAGATAGAGCAGCACATTCCACAGGGTCAGAGCAGGTGTGGGCCCTGGTTGGGGCAGTTTGGATGACCACTGGGACCCTGCACTCATCTACCCACTGCAATATAACCAGGCCCCGCTGGCTCTTCAGGATTAAATGCCAGGGAACATGCAGTGGCCCCTTGGGCTGGCATCTCTGATTTGAGACAGTCTGGCCTTGCTGCCTGCACCTTGGAGGGTGGTTCATGAGGGCCACGGCTTGGAGGTGCCCCCACCCACTAGCATACTTGGGGTTTGAGGTTGGCTGACAGACAGCCAGCATTCCAACTCCCTCCCCCCACCAGACAGCGCTAATTTTGGGGAGAACCTTAGAGGTGTCCCAAAGCACAGCCCTGGTCACTTTATGGTCCTGCTTTCAAAAGGACTGGCACCTTTGCCCACCCCCAGAGAGACTGGGCAGTGGGTGTCAGAGTCTGGCAGTATCAGAGAAAAGCCCAGAGAGAGAGGGGGGTTTTCCCAGAGCTGATGGCAGGGCTTTTCCAGGAGGCCATCTGAGAATCAGGGTCACCAGACAAAACCTCTCTAATTATTTTTAAGTATATTTTTACTTTCACATTTGCTCTTGTTTTTATTGTCATATATACTGTACCTACAGAAAAGTGTACGAAACAGATAGGACTGGTGATTCCATGATTATCAAGCGTGTGACCACAAGCCAGGACCAGAAACTCACATTGGGTTCTCTGCAGTCTGCCATTTCCCCATAATGGGAAGAGTAACCTGGGACTAGACCCTCACTCCGAAACTGAAGTATTTCTGGGCAGTTCCCGGGCCCTGCAGCAAACCCTAACCCACCATTGATTCTTGTTCCTTCCTGGTCTCTGAGAAAGGACCGATCCAAAGATGACAGGATTCAAAAGAGATTAATTTGTTATTTTAGACCTTTAGAAAGTGCAGTTGCACAAAATCGGAGTCCCTGGGTCGTAACAAAGTTCAGATCAATTAAAACAATTTACTTTGCTGCTAATGATTTCAGACCATTGTAATTTATTGGTAAGTAAATGACTTCAAAAGCGCATTCCTTTGTGGCTGCACAGAGGGAATTTTAACAAGTTCTTGGATAAATTAAGTCTGGAATTTGTTAACAGACTATTATTGTAAAACATTTAAACTAGGCCTTTGCACACTGCTCCAAGGCCTCAAAATTTCCAGGAATAATTAAAACTTCTAATCAGTTCTTCATTGTTTAAGCAAATCAAATGGCAAGAAAGGACTTGTGATAAAAAGTGGGAAACCCTCCCGTTTGAAGGGTCAGTGGCCACTAGAATCCCTCCTGTGACTCCTGTTCTCAGGGTGAAATCCAAGTTACCACTCTGGCCAGAATGCGCCCTGCACTGTTTTGTTCCCACCTGCCCCGCGGGTCTCACTTTGGATCTCTCTGCCCGTGGTCCACCGTGCTCAGGCCACGCTGGCTCCTTTCCTTCCTGCAAACAAGCCAAGCTCACAGCTTTTCTCTGGCAGCTCCCTCTGCCCACCACGCCTCCCTAGACTTGTGTGGCTGCCTGGTTTTCACAGTTTGTTTATTTGTTTGTTTTTTTATTATTTTGAGATGGAGTTTCGCTCTTGTCACCCAGGCTATAGTGCAATGGCGCGATCTCAGCTCACTGCAAACTCTGCCTTGTAGGTTCAAGTGATTCTCCTGCCTCAGCCTCCTAAGTAGCTGGGATTACAGGCACACGCCACCACACCTAGCTAATTTTTATATTTTTGGTAGAGATGGGGTTTCATCATGTTGGCCAGGCTGGTCTCGAACTCCTGACCTCAGGTGATCCGCCCACTTTGGCCTTCCAAAGTGCTAGGATTACAGGCGTGAGCCACCGCACCCAGCCACTTTTCACAGTTTAGATCTCAGCTCAGTGGCCCTCCTTGAAGGCCCCTTCCCCAACCACACCCATTACTGTCCTTGCCGTCACTGTCCTTCCCCTTCGTGCTGGCTCACCGGAGTGGCAGCAGAGAGTATCTGGTCACATCCCTCTCGCCAGTGCACCTCCCCTGCAGCACATTCGGTAGGCTGGGGGTCTGTTGGATCCTGGCACCTTGCAGTAGTGTTGCCTGCTTCCTAACAGGAACAGGACAGATATGCATGGAGTGATTGAATTGGTGATGATTCCAGGCATGAGACATGGGTAGGGTCCTATGGGAATGGGCCAGCACCCTCTGGGGGTCCCCTGATGACCAGGGCAGGGACTCTTAGGGACACAGGGCCATGGGAAAGACCTGCTGTCCTGTAAGCCGCATACCAGTGCGGAATGAGTGGGGAGTGTCCAGGCGTTGCTGCATAGGTTGCCTCCGGGAGGCTTTGGGTCAGGTCGGAAGCTTGTCTGTGCCCTGAACATAGGACACACAGTGTCCTCATGGAGCCAACCAGCATCTCCTGCATCCTCTACCTTGGAAAATGAGGATTCTCCAAGAGCTCCTGCCCACCCTCACACACCTTAGCCTCTATAACAGTAACAACAGTAATAGCTATGGCCACGTGTTAAATATTAGGGCAGGATCAGGCATCATGGCCTCATGAAATGCAATATTGCATTAAACCTCAGCAGGGCCGAGAGGCAGAACTGCTGTTCTGAGGAGCAAACTGATGCTCAGAGGCTTATTAGGGAATGTGTCCAAGTCCCACAGCATCTAGTTGGTGGGATCGGGCTTCAGGTGCCTACATCCCAAAAGCCATTATGCCATCCTGCCATCTGAACCTGTTAAAGCTCCTTCGTGCCACTCCACTCTGGGGCAGTGATTTCTCATCCAGGCCTGAAAGCAGCCAGAGATGGCTCAGCAAAGGTCCGGGTTTTGCCAGTCAAGACATTCCAGGGGGAAAAAACAGCATATCTTGCACAGTGAATCACCTGGGACAGGTCCTAGGTCTCACTTATGCATTCCTCAAGATTTATTGGAGAGTGTGTGCCAGGCGTGATTCTAGGTCTCGGGAATTTGGAGTCCTGGAGTCTCTGCTCTCATAGAGTTGGTGACCCAGTGGGAAGAAGTGGAAGATGAGCAAATAAACAAGAAAATGCTATCTAGATGCATATCTAGATACACATAAGGCCTGTGGGCTTTCCTGATCAAGGGTCAAGGAAGGACTCTGGTGAGGTGAGGTAGCTCATGCCTGTAATCCTAGCACTTTTTTTTTTTTTTTTTGAGACAGAGTCCCACTCTGTCGCCCAGGCTGGAGTGCAGTGGCGTGTTCTTGGCTCACTACAACCTCTGCCTCCTGGGTTCAAGCGATTCTCCTGCCTCAGCCTCCTGAGTAGCTGGGACTACAAGCATGCACTACCACGCCTGGCTAACTGTTGTATATTTAGTAGAGACAGGATTTCACCATGTTGGCCAGGCTAGTTTCAAACTGCTGACCTCCAGTGATCCGCCCACCTTGGCCTCCCAAAGTGCTGGGATTACAGGCATGAGCCACTGCACCCGGCCCCTAACACTAGGAGGCCAAGGCGGGTGGATCCCCTGTGGTCAGGAGTTCGAGAGCAGCCTGGCCAACACGGTGAAACCCTGTCTCTACTAAAAATGCAAAAATTAACCTGGCATGGTGGCATGTGCCTGTAATCTCAGCTACTCAGGAGGCTGAAGCAGGAGAATTGCTTGAACCTGGGAGGTAGAGGTTGCAGTGAGCCAAGATCACACCACTACACTCCAGCCTGGGCAACAGAGTGAGATTCTGTCAAAACAAAAAAGAGAAAGAGAGAGAGATGGAGGGAGGGAGGGACAGAGAGAAAGAGAGAGAGGAAAGAAAGAAAGGAAGGAAGGAAGAAAGGAAGAAATAAAGAAAAAGAGAAAGAAAGAGGAAAGAAAGAAAGAAGGGGAAAGGAAAGGAAAAGAAAAGAAAGGAAGAAGAGGGAGGGAAGGAAGGAAGGAAGGAAGGAAGGAGAGAGAGAGAGAAGGGAGGGAGGGAAAGAAGAAGGAAGGAAGGAAGAAAGGAAGGAAGGAAAAGAGAAAGAAAAAAGAGAAAAGGAAGGAAGGAAGGAAGGAAAAGAGAAAGAAAAAAGAGAAAAGGAAGGAAGGAAAGAGAGAGAAGGAAGGGAGGGAGGGAGAAAAGAAAAAAAGAAAAGAAAGAAAGAGAAAGAAAGAAAGAAGGAAGGAAGGAAGGAGGAAGGAAGGAAAGAAGGAAGGAGAAAGAAAGGAAAGAAAGAAAAGACAAGAAGGGAGGGAGGGGAAGGAAGGAAGGAAGGAAGGAAGGAAGGAAGGAAGGAAGGAAGGAAGGAAGGAAGGACTGTCTGAGGAGGTGGCATTTGAGCTGCGGCACAGAAGCAGCCTTTTAAGGACCTAGGAGAAGAATGTTCCAGACACGGGGACCAGCCGGGGTAAAGGCACCAAGGCTGGGAGGAAGGAAAAAGAAAGGAAACAGGGGCGGAGCTGGTGAGCAAGGGGACCCGCAAGCCCTGGGCACAGGGCAGAGTGTGTGGGTTTTATTCAAAGCGCAGGGGAGGCCTTCGGGGCATTTCAAGCAGGGCAGTGACATGATCTGATTGATGTGTTTTAAAAGCTCCCTCTGACTGCTTTGGGCAACATGGATGTTTGCAGAGTCTGGGCTGGCGACCTGCAGAGCTGCTGGAAGGCCTTCTCAGGGTCCAGGCGAGAGAGAGTGGTGACCGCACCAGGGCAGAGCAGGGTGGGGAGAGGAGGACAGAGGTCTGGGACCTATTTTGAGGCAAAGTTGACAAATATGCTGATGGTTTAGATGTGAAGTTAAGACAAAGAGAGGACTTCAGGGCAACAAATGGATTCAGAGCTTGAAGAGCTGCATAGAAGGTTCTTGTCCTCAGAAAGGGAGGCCCAGTGGGGAACAGGCGGGATGAAGAGCCCCCCTCGGGTCATGTTGCAGTCGAGGTGCTTGTCGGAGATCTGGGTAGAGAGATCCAGCAGGCAGTGAGCACTGTGAGTTCGGAATTGGTGAAGTTGGGATGTGATTCAGGAATGAAGGAGTCAAGGGTCAGGTGATGGGGGATCACCCAGTAAAAGAGGAGAGGCCTAAGACTGAGCTGGGATACCCCAACATCTTAGGTCATGAGACAGAAGCAGAGGGTACTTGGATGGAGCTGATGACAGGGGCTCCATAAACTAAGAAGAGGGGTCTTTCAGGATAGGGGTCCTGGGTGGATCTCTAAACACCGGGGTGTGCACTTCGAGGCAGCCCCTGGATCATCATATTGATCCAAAAGAGCGCCTGTGTCTCAGATCAAATGTGATCAGCTTTTAGATTATCTGAAGCAAGTTGGCAAACTCTTTCAGAGCCAACGAAGACTGCATTTGAGTAATTTTCATAGTATTTTTGGCAGCTGCAGAGACTCTGAGGCAAGGCAGAGAACCCTTTAATGGAGCATTGAGAAGCGGTTTTTAAAAATACCTTTTAGAAAGCTATTTCAATTCTCCCGTCTGTAGCAAAATTAATGTATAAACCTAGTGCCTTAATTTGGCTCTTCTTTAAACGAAGAAGGTGGGAAGCTGTTTCCTCCTGCAGCTCTGCCGAATCTGGAGGCTGACTCTGCTTCAGCACCACAGAGCCCAGACACCGCCGGGGATGCTCTGTGCAGGCCAGGCACAGCTCCAGACCCTGGAGACTGAGAAGCCACTGGATCTTCACAACAACCCTCTGAGGTGACACCAGTGAGAAGATTGCCCCCATTTTAGAGATGGGGAAACTGAAGCCCAGGCTGGTTAATAAGAAGCTACACGGAGTTAGCCTTGTTTCAGAGATGAGGAGATGCAAGAGGCTTGCCTGAGATTACAGAGCTCAAGAGATCTGAGTGTTGAGGTCTGATTGTTGTGCTTTTCATGGCCCTGGCGAAACCCCCCACCCCACCTGGGCATCACAGTTACCTGTGGCCGCTTTCCACAACTGCATCTCCCAATCTAGCCAAAAGGATGGCATCCCAAGAAACGTGCAGCCTCCCAAGCTCCCAGGATGAGATTAGGGGCCTGACACTTGACCAGCCTCAGCCTCTGCCTCCTCTCGGCTTCCTGGGGACCTCGGCTTCAGCAGCAGCAAGCTGGGCAATTTAGCTTCACTGCCCCCATCGCTCTTTCTCCCTCTGTCCTTGGAGATGGGTGGAAAGTCAGGGAGGGGCCGCTGCAATAAGTGACAAGGCTTGGCTCCCTGCAGATGAGGGTGGGAGGAAGCAGAGCCGAGTGGCTGGTGCAAGTGGGGCGTCAGTGCCCAGGAACCAGCTTCGGGGGAAGCAGGAGGCTCTCTGAGGCGACAAGGCTGGGGGCCTGTCTGCCCCACCCACTGCAATCCAGCATGCTGGCTGGGTGACCCAGGCCTGGATAGAAATGGAGAGGGCAGCTCCATGCCAGGTGCAGCTGGATCTTGGGAACAGGGATCAGCTCAGAAGATATAGTTTGACTCAGGCTCCTTGGCCCCGAATCTGCCCGGCATTTCTCCCACCCCCATGCCTGCGCCTACTCTTGTGTGTGTCCTGTGCTGGCCGCACGTGCCCACTTCCCTGTCCAAGGGGTCGTGAAGCACTCCCCATGGCCACTCACAGCCCTGTGCTGTGGCCTTCCCTCCATTCAGGGCCATGAACAAGGCCTGCTCCCACCCAGGCTGACAGGTGCGCGCTCCTCAGATGAATGATGGGTGCCAGGCTTCTCAGGGTCACTCGCTCCCTGGACTGGTTTGCTCTGACTTCCATTTTCCTCTGTGGTTGAATTGGCCATCACCCGCTGGGGACAGCCAAATCTGTCAAGCCCCACGGCGCTTGCTTTTATTGGTTCTCCTGGCTTTATTGCCTTTCCTGGAGCAGTGAGGGGCAGTGAGCCACTGCAGAATCACTCAACTTGACATGGCTTTCTAGATTTCATCCCCCCACCCCCACCCATGTCTCTATCTGCAGGCGAGAGTGACAAGATGACAGACACACAGTAACTCCTAGCATGAGCAGAACTGATGCCCTTGAGACAGGCGGGGCCCCCTGGCAGCCCAGGAGACTGAGGACTGGTCCAGGGTACCAGTGTCTCCACCTGTCATCCCCTCGTGGCCCCAGGCCTTGGACATTGTTGACATCTTCATCCTCTCTATTGCCCCTCGCTCACGTCCACTGACCTGCTCTCCCCAGGCACCCAGCAAACACCAGGACACAAACCCACTGCATAAGCAAGGGTCTTGGACAAAGCTGGGTGCAAGTCTTGACCCTACCAGCTACTAGCTGCAGCTGCACATGACCTTGGGCAAGGTGCTTGACCTCTTTGAGTTTTCGTTTCCCCTGCTTCCAAATGGGAGCAATGCCTCCTAGGATTGGTGCAAGGACAAGATGAGCTGACGCCTGTGATGTGTTCACTCAGCGTTTTGCACAGAGTGAAGCCTCGATAAGTAGCGGGAGCACTGTGACTTTTTCTTCTTATTGACTGGCTGATTGATTGTTGACTCTGGCCCCAAGGCCTCCACAGGAAGGAAGAGAGAACTTGGCCCTGAGCTTCACAGCCCCTGAGTATTCCATGGGGTTACTGCAGCAGAAGATGTGTTTCCTGGGTGGGGACTGTATTAGTCAGGGTTCTCCAAGTAACAGAACTAATAGGATGTGTGTATATATATATATATATATATATGTAGAGAGAGAGAGAGAGGCATGATTGTGGGCCTCCAAATTCTACAGAGTAGGCCAACAGTCTGGAGACCCAGGAAAGAAATGATGTTGTAGCTCGAGTCTGAAAGCCATCCGCCGGCAGAATTCCTTCTTTCTTGGGGACCTCAGTCTTTTTTGCATAAGACCTTCAGTGATTGATTGAGGACCACTGACATTATGGAGGGTCATCTGCTTACCCAAAGTCTAGTGATTTAATTTTTTTTAATTTTTTAAAATTTTACTTTAAGTTCTGGGATACATGTGCAGAATGTGCAGGTTTGTTACACAGGTATACATATGCCATGGTGGTTTGCTGCACCTATCAACCCGTCATCTACGTTTTTTTTTTTAATTTTTTTATTATACTTTAAGTTCTAGGGTACATGTGCACAATGTGTAGGTTTGTTACATATGTATACATGTGCCATGTTGGTGTGCTGCACCCATTTACTCGTCATTTACATTAGGTATATCTCCTAATGCTATCCCTCCCCCTTCCTACCACCCCACAACAGGCCCGGGTGTGTGATGTTCCCCTTCCTGTGTCCATGTGTTCTCATTGTTCAATTCCCACCTATGAGTGAGAACATGCGGTGTTTGGTTTTTTGTCCTTGCGATAGTTTGCTGAGAATGATGGTTTCCAGCTTCATCCACATTCATACAAAGGACATGAACTCATCATTTTGTACGGCTGCATAGTATTCCATGGTGTATATGTGCCACATTTTCTTAATCCAGTCTATCATTTTTGGACATTTGGGTTGGTTCCAAGTCTTTGCTATTGTGACTAGTGCCACTAAAAACATACGTGTGCATGTGTCTTTATAGCAGTATGTTTTATAATCCTTTGGGTATATATCCAGTAATGGGATCATTGGGTCAAATGGTATTTCTAGTTCTAGATCCCTGAGGAATCGCCACACTGACTTCCACAATGGTTCAACTAGTTTACAGTCCCACCAACAGTGTAAAAGTGTTCCTATTTCTCCACATCCTCTCCAGCACCTGTTGTTTCCTGACTTTTTAATGATCGCCATTCTAACTGGTGTGAGATGGTATCTCATTGTGGTTTTGATTTGCTTTTCTCTGATGGCCAGTGATGATGAGCATTTTTTCATGTGTCTTTTGGCTGCATAAATGTCTTCTTTTGAGAAGTGTCTGTTCATATCCTTCGCCCACTTTTTGATGGGGTTGTTTGTTTTTTTCTTGTAAATTTGTTTGAGTTCATTGTAGATTCTGGATATTAGCCCTTTGTCAGATGAGTAGATTGCAAAAATTTTCTCCCATTCTGTAGGTTGCCTGTTCACTCCGATGGTAGTTTCTTTTGCTGTGCAGAAGCTCTTTAGTTTAATTAGATCCCACTTGTCCATTTTGGCTTTTGTTGCCATTGCTTTTGGTGTTTTAGACATGAAGTCCTTGCCCATGCCTATGTCCTGAACAGTATTGCCTAGGTTTTCTTCTAGGGTTTTTATGGTTTTAGGTCTAACACTTAAATCTTTAATCCATCCTGAATTAATTTTTGTATGAGGTGTAAGGAAGGGATCCAGTTTCAGCTTTCTACATATGGCTAGCCAGTTTTCCCAGCACCATTTATTAAATAGGGAATCCTTTCTCCATTTCTTGGTTTTGTCAGGTTTGTCAAAGATCAGATAGGTGTAGATATGCAGCATTATTTCTGAGGGCTCTGTTCTGTTCCATTGGTCTATATCTCTGTTTTGGTACCAGTACCATGCTGTTTTGGTTACTGTAGCCTTGTAGTATAGTTTGAAGTCAGGTAGCGTGATGCCTCCAGCTTTGTTCTTTTGGCTTAGGATTGACTTGGCAATGCAGGCTCTTTTTTAGTTCCATATGAACTTTAAAGTCGTTTTTTCCAATTCTGTGAAGAAAGTCATTGGTAGCTTGATGGAGATGGCATTGAATCTATAAATTACCTTGGGCAGTATGGCCATTTTCATGATATTGATTCTTCCTACCCATGAGCATGGAATGTTCTTCCATTTGTTTGTACCCGCTTTTATTTCATTGAGCAGTGGTTTGTAGTTCTCCTTGAAGAGGTCCTTCACGTCCCTTGTAATTTGGATTCCTAGGTATTTTATTCGCTTTGAAGCAATTGTGAATGGGAGTTCATTCATGATTTGGCTCTCTGTTTGTCTGTTATTGGTGTATAAGAAGCTTGTGATTTTTGCACATTGATTTTGTATCCTGAGACTTTGCTGAAGTTGCCTGTCACCTTAAGGAGATTTTGGGCTGAGATGATGGGGTTTTCTAGATAGACAATCATGTCATCTGCAAACAGGGAGAATTTCACTTCCTCTTTTCCTAATTGAATACCCTTTATTTCCTTCTCCTGCCTGATTGCCCTGGCCAGAACTTCCAACACTATGTTGAATAGGAGTGGTGAGAGAGGGCATCCCTGTCTTGTGCCAGTTTTCAAAGGGAATGCTTCCAGTTTTTGCCCATTCAGTATGATATTGGCTGTGGGTTTGTCATAGATAGCTCTTATGATTTTGAGATAACGTCCCATCAATACCTAATTTATTGAGAGTTTTTAGCATTAAGGGTTGTTGAATTTTGTCAAAGGCCTTTTCTGCGTCTATTGAGATAATCATGTGGTTTTTGTCATTGGTTCTGTTTATATGCTGGATTACGTTTGTTGATTTGCATATGTTGAACCAGCCTTGCATCACAGGGATGAAGCCCACTTGATCATGGTGGATAAGCTTTGTGATGTGCTGCTGGATTCAGTTTGCCAGTATTTTATTGAGGATTTTGCATCGATGTTCATCAGGGATATTGGTCTAAAATTCTCTTTTTTTGTTGTGTCTCTGCCAGGCTTTGGTATCAGGATAATGCTGGCCTCATAAAATGAGTTAGGGAGGATTCCCTCTTTTTCTGTTGATTGGAATAGTTTCAGAAGGAATGGTACCAGTTCCTCGTTGTACCTCTGGTAGAATTCGGCTGTGAATCCATCTGGTCCTGGACTTTTTTTGGTTGGTAAGCTATTAATTATTGCCTCAATTTCAGAGCCTGTTATTGGTCTATTCAGAGATTCAACTTCTTCCTGGTTTAGTCTTGGGAGAGTGTATGTGTCAAGGAATTTATCCATTTCTTCTAGATTTTCTAGTTTATTTGCATAGAGGTGTTTATAGTATTCTCTGATGGTAGTTTGTATTTCTGTGGAATCGGTGGTGATATCCCCTTTATCATTTTTTATTGCGTCTATTTGATTCTTCTCTCTTTTCTTCTTTATTAGTCTTTCTAGCAGTCTATCCATTTTGTTGATCTTTTCAAAAAACCAGCTCCTGGATTCATTGATTTTTTGAAGGGTTTTTTGTGTCTCTATTTCCTTCAGTTCTGCTCTGATCTTAGTTATTTCTTGCCTTCTGCTAGCTTTTGAATGTGTTTGCTCTTGCTTCTCTAGTTCTTTTAATTGTGATATTAGGGTGTCAATTTTAGATCTTTCCTGCTTTCTCTTGTGGGCATTTAGTGCTGTAAATTTCCCTCTACACACTGCTTTGAATGTGTCCCAGAGATTCTGGTATGTTGTGTCTTTGTTCTCATTGGTTTCAAAGAACATCTTTATTTCTGCCTTCTTTTGTTATGTACCCAGTAGTCATTCAGGAGCAGGTTGTTCAGTTTCCATGTAGTTGAGCGGTTTTGAGTGAGTTTCTTAATCCTGAGTTCTAGTTTGATTGCACTGTGGTCTGAGAGACAGTTTGTTATAATTTCTGTTCTTTTCATTTGCTGAGGAGTGCTTTACTTCCAACTATGTGGTCAATTTTGGAATAGGTGTGGTGTGGTGCTGAAAAAAAATATATATTCTGTTGATTTGGGGTGGAGAGTTCTGTAGATTCTATTAGGTCTGCTTGGTGCAGAGCTGAGTTCAGTTCCTGGATATCCTTGTTAACTTTCTGTCTCATTGATCTTTCTAATGTTGACAGTGGGGTGTTAAAGTCTCCCATCATTATCGTGTGGGAGTCTAAGTCTCTTTGTAGGTCTCTAAGGACTTGCTTTATGAATCTGGGTGCTCCTGTATTGGGTGCATATATATTTAGGATAGTTAGCTCTTCTCGTTACATTGATCCCTTTACCATTATGTAATGGCCTTCTTTGTCTCTTTTGATCTTTGTTAGTTTAAAGTCTGTTTTATCAGAGACTAGGATTGCAACCCCTGCCTTTTTTCATTTTCCATTTTCTTGGTAGATCTTCCTCCATCCCTTTATTTTGAGCCTATGTGTGTCTCTGCACGTGAGATGGGTTTCCTGAATACAGCACACTGATGGGTCTTGACTCTTTATCCAATTTGCCAGTCTGTGTCTTTTAATTGGAGCATTTAGCCCATTTACATTTAAGGTTAATATTGTTATGTGTGAATTTGATCCTGTCATTATGATGTTAGCTGGTTATTTTGCTTGTTAGTTGAGGCAGTTTCTTCCTAGCCTCTATGGTCTTTACAATTTGGCATGTTTTTGCAGTGGCTGGTACCAGTTGTTCCTTTCCATGTTTAGTGCTTCCTTCAGGAGCTCTTTTAGGGCAGGCCTGGTGGTAACAAAATCTCTCAGCGTTTGCTTCTCTGTAAAGTATTTTATTTCTCCTTCACTTATGAAGCTTAGTTTGGCTGGATATGAAATTCTGGGTTGAAAATTCTTTTCTTTAAGAATGTTGAATATTGGCCCCCACTCTCTTCTGGCTTGTACAGTTTCTGCTGAGAGATCTTCTGTTAGTCTGATGGGCTTCCCTTTGTGGGTAACCCGACCTTTCTCTCCGAATGCCCTTAACATTTTTTCCTTCATTTCAACTTTGGTGAATCTCACAATTATGTGTCTTGGAGTTGCTCTTCTCAAGGAGTATCTTTGTGGTGTTCTCTGTATTTCCTGAATTTGAATATTGGCCTGGCTTGCTAGATTGGGGAAGTTCTCCTGGATAATATCCTGCAGTGTTTTCCAACTTGGTTCCATTCTCCCCGTCACTTTCAGGTACACCAATCAGACATAGATTTGGTCTTTTCACATAGTCCCATATTTCTTGGAGGCTTTCTTCATTTCTTTTTATTCTTTTTTCTCTAAACTTCTTTTCTTGCTTCATTTCATTCATTTGATCTTCCATCACTGATACCCTTTCTTCTAGTTGATCAAATCGGCTACTGAGGCTTGTGCATTCATCACATAGTTCTCGTGCCGTGGTTTTCAGCTCCATCAGGTCCCTTAAGGACTTTTCTGCATTGGTTATTCTAGCTAGCCATTCGTCTAATTTTTTTTCAAGGTTTTTAACTTCTTTGCCATGGGTTCGAACTTCCTCCTTTAGCTCAGAGTAGTTTGATCGTCTGAAGCCTTCTTCTCTCAACTCGTCAAAGTCATTCTCTGTCCAGCTTTCTTCCGTTGCTAGTGAGGAGCTGGGTTCCTTTGGAGCAGGAGAGGTGCTCTGATTTTTAGTTTCCAGTTTTTCTGCTCTGTTTTATCCCCATCTTTGTGGTTTTATCTACCTTTGGTCTTTGATGATGGTGACGTACAGATGGGGTTTTGGTGTGGATGTCCTTTCTGTTTGTTAGTTTTCCTTCTAACAGTCAGGACCCTCAGCTGCAGGTCTGTTGGAGTTTGCTGGAGGTCCACTCCAGACCCTGTTTGCCTGGGTATCAGCAGCGGAGGCTGCAGAACAGTGGATATTGGTGAACAGCAAGTGTTGCTGCCTGATCATTGCTCTGGGAGTTTTGTCTCAGAGGAGTACCCGGCCATGTGAGGTGTCAGTCTGCCCCTACTGGGGGGGTGCGTCCCAGTTTGGCTACTCAGGGGTCAGGGACCCACTTGAGGAGGCAGTCTGTCCGTTCTCAGATCTCCAGCTGCGTGCTGGGAGAACCACTACTCTCTTCAAAGCTGTCAGACAAGGACATTTAAGTCTGCAGGGTATTCTGCTGCCTTTTGTTTGGCTATGCTCTGCCCCCAGAGGTGGAGTCTACAGAGGCAGGCAGGCCTCCTTGAGCTGCAGTGGGCTCCACCCAGTTGGAGCTTCCTGGCCGCTTTGTTTACCCACTCAAGCCTTGGCAATGGCGGGTGCCCCTCCCTGAGCCTCGCTGCCGCCTTGCAGTTTGATCTCAGACTGCTGTGCTAGCAATTAGCGAGGCTCCGTGGGCATAGGACCCTCCGAGCCAGGCACGGGATATAATCTCCTGGTGTGCCATTTGCTAAGACCATTGGAAAAGCGCAGTATTAGGGTGGGAGTGACCCGATTTTCCAGGTGCCATCTGTCACCCCTTTCTTTGACTAGGAAAGGGAATTCCCTGACTCCCTGTGCTTCCCGGTGGAGGCAATGCCTCACCCTGCTTCGGCTCATACTCGGTGCGCTGTGCCCACTGTCCTGCACCCACTTTCTGACACTCCCCAGTGAGATGAACCTGGCACCTCAGTTGGAAATGCAGAAATCACCTGTCTTCTGTGTCGCTCATGCTAGGAGCTGTAGACTGGAGCTGTTCCTATTTGGCCATCTTGGCTCCACCCCCCTCGATTTAAATATTAATCTCATCTAAAAAGGACCATCACTGTGACCGCCAGAACGGCTGGGTTCCATGGCCTAGTCAAGCTGACACATAAAATTTACCATCGCAGAGAGGGACAGCAAAGCGCTCTCAGCTGACACTGTCCTCCCTTGGATCTGTGGCTCCATCTCTGCCCTCCTGCCCTCGGGGGAGCTTGTAGAAGGCTTCAGCTCAGAGCCCACTGCCCCTGAGTCATGTGATCCAATCAAGGCCCCTGAGCAGAGAATAAAGAGGTCACTCTGGCAAGTCTGGGGGGAGACTGACCAGTGTAGTCGGTAGAGGCATTGGTCAAGCCCCCAGCCCTGGTCCTGAAGCAAAATCCTCCCCAGGTCCAGACTCTCAGCCCCTTCCTCCCAGGCAGGGGCTGACAGGTGCCTCTGTGGGTGCTTAGGAAGCAGCCAAGGGGATGCCAGAGGTCCAAGGAGTGACTGGGGCGGGGCCTGAGACCCAGCAGCTGCCGGCCATGATGCAGGCTGGGAAGTGGTTCATTTAAGATGGCACTTGTTGGGCAGCAATGTGTGACACTCCCTCTAGAGGCTCAGATCAATTCTCGTGCTTTTATCTTTTCTTGAGGCTCAGCATGATGAAAAGTAGCCTATATCTACAGCTGATAAATAACCAGAAACTTGCTGTATCTGCTTTCATTTGATTTTCTTGAACAATTACCACCAGCATGCCTTACATTCAGAGGCTGAGATTTTAAGTGGCCAAAAGAACTTCCCAACTGAGCCTGCCAGGGACTCATTTGAAATGTTCTTTGGTGCATCGAAAAGCACCAGACATGATCTGTGAAGGAGCTGGGAGTGTTTCATGTTCACAGCACAAGAGTGTCCTCCTCTCCAGGGGATGGGAACATGGAGGATGGTTCCCACCTCCAGCCTCACACCCTAGGAGAGGCCTGTCCCACTGGTGAAAGAGGACAGCACCAGCCCAGGAGCCATCCAAAGGATCATCAGGGTGAGGAGGGGTTTGGAGTCCCTGGAATGGCTGGAGAGGAAATGCGGAGTGTGGAGCTGCAGGATCCTTAAATGCTGTCTGCATTCCTCTAGTTGAGCACACAAGTCATTGTGTGACCCTAGTCACATGTCTGCCTCAGCACCAGGAAAGTTAGCTCCTTGAAGCCAGGAACTGCTTGTTTTAATACTCAGAGTGGTATCAGCATTTAACAGGTGCTCAATACATGTTAAATAGAAGAGAGGATGGATGCATGGATGGTTGGATGAGTGGATGGATGGAGGAGTATGTGGGTAGATGGAAGGATGGATGGATGGAGGATGGATGGATGGATGGTTAGATGGGTGGTTGGATGGAATGATGAGTGGATGGATGGATGGGTAGGTGGATGGATGGAAGATAGGTGGATGGGCAGACGGATGGATGGGTGAATGGGTGGGTAGCTGGATGGTTGGATGGATGGATGGATGGATGGGTGTGTGGATGGTTGGATGGAATGATAGGTGGGTGGATGGATGGATAGGTCAGTGGATAGATGGAAGATAGGTGGATGGGTGGATGGATGATGGATGGATGGGTGTGTGGATGGTTGGATGGAGTGATAGGTGGGTGGATGGATGGATAGGTCAGTGGATAGATGGAAGATAGGTGGATGGGTAGATGGATGGATGGGTGAATAGGTGGACTGGTGGATGGATGGATGGATGGATGGATGGTTGGATGGAATGATAGGTGGGTGGGTGGATGGATGGATGGGTGAATAGGTGGATGGATGGATGGATGGATGGATGGATGGATGGATGGATGGATGTGTAGATGGAATGATAGGTGGGTGGATGGATGGATGGATGGATGGGTAGATGGATAGATAGTCAATAGATGAGTAAGTGGAGGGGCTGATGGATGGAAGATGAGTGGATGGGTAGTGCATGTATGGAGGGGTGGGAGAATGAGTGGATTGATGTGTAGATAGGTGGATTCTTTGGAGGATAATAGGTAAATGTTTGGATGGATAGGTGGGTGGGTAGGCAGATGGATGGATGGATAGGTGAGTAGGTGGGTTGACGGATGGACTGTTGAGTGAATGAATGTGTGAATGGAAAAGTGTCATGAATCTTTCTTCAAATCTTTGAAAGACTTTCACATCTTAAAGAGTGGAATCGTATCGTCTGTGGATCCAGAAAACAAAATCATAGTAGATTCTATAGAGAAGCAGATTTGGACTCAGGCTAAGAAAGAACTTTCTACTGACCCCAGTTGGCTTTTGTTGGAATAGACTGTGTGGAAAGGGAGTAAGTCATGGTCCCTGGAAGTGTCAGGAAAAGGAAGCTGTCAGGTACAGTAGAAGGTGTCCTTGTGCTGGTTGCAGGGAGACCCCAGAGGTCTTTCCATCTCTGGCCTCCATAGTTCCTCCCGAGCCCCTGTCCTCAACTGGGTCAAGGAGTCAATTTTTCTGGCCCCTGCAGGAGACCCATGCTCTGCTGGTACAGCTGCTGACCCATGGCAGGGGTGCATTCTACTGTCTTCAGACCTTGGCTCTCCTGCCCGCTCCTCTGAGCTCTCAGATGCTGCCCGGGTGACCTGAGGAAGCTGATCTGCAGAGAGAACAGGAAGCATGGGACAGTCAAGCAGGCCCAGACCTGACCAAGGTCATGTAGGTGGTGGATGGGAGAGGCAAGGAGGTGCTGCCAGGAAGTCCCTACAGAGACAAGTTGGACAGAGCCAGGGCAGAGCCTCCCGGGCCCAGTTCCTGGGGAATGCTCAGGGCCAGGGAACCCTCCTCTGGAGCAGGCACGTGTCCTTAGCACTCACCTCCCCTACTAACAGCCAGGGCCTGAAAGGAGACAAAAAAGGCCTGAGAAAGAAGCTGGGGCACAGGACTGCATAACACCAGTGCCCATTTCACTGCTTCCAGCCCAGGGAAACGGATTGGGGCTCCATGAGAGGCTGATGGCAGGGAAGGAGCCATGCAGGAGCCCCATTTGGCTTGTGTCTATCCCCTTGGCATCTCTTTCTCCTTAGAAAATCTGATTGCTTGTAGCTTCCACACTGGCCATCAATTTGATCTGAGCTCAAGGGTGCAGCAGAGGCTCACCTTGTTCTGCTTAAATAATGCAGGTAGTGAGGCTATTGACAATCTGTCATCTGCTTGAAAGTGGCTTCGACAGAGCCAGAAGCCTGGGAGGGCCCCAGGGGCCTCAGCCGGCCACAGGTCCGGTCTCTGGCTGAACAGGGGCTCTTGAAGAAGGGCCAGGCCCTTGGCATGGTCCAAGGTGAATGGATGGGAGCTTGAGCCCTACCTGGCCTTTTCTAGAAGGACATTCTATGGGGAAATTCTAAGCAGAAGTGAGAGCAGGAACTGTCTGGCTAAGAGGCCTGCGTTGTGGATTGGAGAGGAGTCTCCTGATGCAGCCTGGGCCCCCCGCAGGGGTGGGGGCGGTGCTGAGTCACTTCCTGCCAGAGGACAGGGTCTGGACTCCCAGGACATTCTGGCCCCTTCCCACTACCGGCCTAGCCCCGCCGCCTGCGCCTTGCCTCCTGGCCTCCTAGCCACAGACAGGGGTTTATGATGAGCTGGCTTGCTCATCCCTGAGCCTGGGTTGGATTTTTTTTTAATGTTTAAAAATTCCCCACAGCGTGGCAGGTGCCCGGCTGCTGGGTCACCCCATCGGCTGTTCTGTCATCAGACATCATGTTTACCCGTCAGACGCTGTTTTCCTGACACTCAACACTCAAAATAATGATCTCGCTGGAGCACCTTCATGAATGATTCATGAGGCTCTGCTCAACTTTGGGTGTTAACAGCAAATCAAAGCCCCTCAGTGAGGGCAGCAGAGCGGCAGCCGGAAGGCGAGCCCTGGCCCCAGCCTCCAGGCCCCCAGGGATGCTCAGGGCCTGCCACCCCTCTCTCAGGGTCCAGTCCCGCCCTGCAGGAGTGAGCCAGCCTCAGCCAGGCCATGGCACAAAAGGGGAGGGGAGCAGGGTCCTGGCTGTCACCCCATGTCCTGGTGACCTTGCCGAGGACATTGGAGCTCCAGCCTCAAGTCAGATCCCCTGGACCCCAGATCTCTTCCACCCACAGGTGGTGTGACCTTGAGCAGGTCACTTTGCTTCTCTGAGCCTCTCTTTCCTGTCTGCAAAGCCAGGTGGGGACCGCCCTCCCGCAGGGCACCTGTGAACACGAGTGAGTGCCAGGAACTGAGGTTCGTGGCATCCGGGTAGAGTCCAAACATGGAAGCTCGGATTATTATATACTGCTCTTACCTCACCTCTCCTGGTCTTAATCCTCTTATTTGTGAAATGAGAGGGTAAACTGTGGGGTCCCCAAGTCTCTTTACCTGAAATACAGCACCTGCCGGGTCTGTCCACACTGTGGGTGCACTCACAGGAGGGAGCTGTGCAGCCTGCAAAGGGGGAGCTTCTTCTCAGGGACGTTTCTCTGCCAGATTCTGCAATGGAGAAGCATGGAGGGCACAGCCCAGCCAGGGGTTGTGCAAAAACACACATACACACGTGCTCACATGTGCATGCATGGCAGTGGCAGCAGCCAAACATGACCTCATAAACACATACACAGCCTGTTCAGCACATAGAGACATTAAAGGCGAGGCTCAGCGGGAAGAGCTGAGACATCTGGGTCCTGTTCTGTCCCTGTGTCCCCAAACCGGTGGCTCCCTGAGGGAAAGGCCGAGTCTGCTCCATCACCGGGACCTGCCTGGCTCCTGCACATGGGGCTTGGCACTGAACTTGCACTTAATAAACATGGGTCAACTGAAGGGAATTCCTAGTGTTGAGCACTAGAAATGCAATCCCAAACAAGACCAGCCACAGTCAATCAGCCACGTGACCCTCCCCCCAGCCTCAGTTTCTCCTCTGTGGCCTAGAGGGTTAAATCCCTAATGCCACAAATGTTCTAGCCTGGTTCTGCCATTCAAAAGTGACTGGGGGCAGACTCCATGGCCCCTCCTATAGGCCTGTCAGCAACACTTGCAGGAGGGTGCCCATCCATAACCCTGACCCCAGGGAAGGGAGGGAGTGGAGCCACAAGACCAGAACTGGCCTCTGCCCCTCCCTAGAAACAAGATGCAGCCCCAGCTGGGAAAGCCTGCGACTTTTTCTTTCTTCCCTAAATGGCCTGGGAGCCCCTAAGGCAAGGATGGGGCCTTGCCCTGATGGTGCAGCCAGGCCCAGCACCAGCACAGAGTGGAGGCCAGATAGCGCCTCAGAGCACCAGATGAGCCTCGAGAAAGCAGCATGAGGGGCAAAGGCAGGGGCTTCCCAGTCCTGGTAACTACGGGAGGCCAGGTCCCAGGCCCCCAGGCAGAGGGGAAGCTAAGTGGCCAAGACCCAGGTCCAGGCCAGAGACCCCCAGCTCTGCCCTTTGCAACCTGTGCCATCCTAGACACATCACCTTGCCTCACGAAGTGTCCATTTTCTCGTCTGTAGAGCAGGCAGAGTGAAAGTACCCACCTCTGGGACTGTGGAGAGGAAGGCGCGGGGCCATGTGAAAGAGAGCTGGGCCATGGTGCGGGCCTAGTCCATGCTCTCTGTGCAGAGTTGGGGATCAGGGACCAGGGCCCAGAGCCTGGGGGGCTGCTGAGTCTGTGTTTATTTATCATGTTGATATTTTGTTCATCGTGGATTTTTTTCACAATAGTTCCAACTTTTTAGAATATTGCACTAAACGATATCTCCGTTACTGAGTTTTCTGGCACCCCCTTAAATTTTGTGGCCAAGGCAAGTGCCTCCCTTGCCTTCCCTGCACAGCCTGGGCCTCTGGCCAAAGGGCTTGGACCAAAGTATCCGAGTCCAGGAGGAGGCCAGGTTAGAGGACCAGGATGCTGGGAACAGGGGTGAGTGAGGACCAGGAAGGGGAGGATTCCCTCTAGCCCAAGGGCCTGAGCCTGACCCAGGTGGGTGTGAGAGAGCAGGAGCCAAGTCGTGCCTGATGCTGGAACATGCCAGCTGGGCTGCTGGGGGGCCAAGCTTGCCAACAAGAGTCTGACAAGTGCTGCGTGCCACAGGAGGCTCTCTCCAGCCTTACTGTCAGACCCTTACTGTACCTCCCAGGCTCAGCTGGCCTTTCCCACCTGCACTCGCTGCCCAGGTAAGGTGGAGACAGCTGCTGCCTCAGGCTGCCCCTCACCCCCACCTCTGCCCAGGGGCCAGTGCTGGGGGACCGCCTGGAGCTTCTCTGTGCCTTGCCAAGCCCCCTGTCTTGACCTGAGAGGTGCTGACCTGACCCACTGAAATGGGAGAGTTCCCTGACCCCGTCGAGGGACTTGCAACAGGGGTATGGCTCATTTTCTTGGCAGCTGCCATGCGCCCACTGGGAGGGGGTGCACAGAGAAGGGCAGCTGCAGGAGTCTGGGCAAGTGCTTTTGGGCTCTGGCCCCATGGTAGCATCTAGGGGTGTGTTACAATTAATGCTCTTTTAGCAGTTGCCGTCCACGGACACCTAAATGTTAAACCAGCTCAGTGGGGAGTCAGGATGACAGCCTTTTACACCCTGCCCTCTTGGTACCCAGGTTCTTGTCCGGTATCCAAGAAGAATCAGGTCACACGGACTTGAAGGATGGTGAATGTGCGGATTTGATTGAGTGGTGGAGGTGGCTCTCAGCGGGTTGGATGGGGAGCTGGACAAGGGATGGAGTGGGAAGATGATTATTCCCTGGAGTTTGGTCATCCCGAAGCTGATCTCCTCTCTGACTGTCCCCAGCCAAACTCCCCTCGACGTTCAGACACTCCTTCTCTTTTCTCCTTCTCTGCCGTGCCACTGTGCCACTCTTTTGCTCCTCTGCTCATCTGTCTGTGGATCCTGGAGCTTGGGGTTTATATGAGTACAGGATAGGAGGGCATGGTGGGCTAAAAGGCAACATTTGGGCACAAAAACAGGAATGCCTGTTCCCATTTAGGGCTACAGGTTTCCAGGCTTGAGGGCAGGGCCTTTGCTGGGGAACCGCCCTCTTCTACCCAGTATTTCCTTGCCTCCTGTCCGTATCACCACTCCGAGCTCACTGGGCCAGAAGGGCAGGGGTCACAGTGTGCATGGAGCAATGCCTGCCAGGCACAGCCATTCTGACATTTCAGGAGACTGTGGACCACGCAGAGACGGGGCTCTAAGCAAGACCAGCACTCAGATGGCTGAGGCCATCCCACTGGGGCTCTTGGGGCCAAAACCACCCTTTGCAGGTTAAGAAGGCATTTCAAAGAAAAAGATTCGGGTGGGAAGAAGGCGGTGGAAGTGATTCTGCAGAAACATATTCTGGGCCTCAATTCCCTCCTCTTGGAGGGCCCACTCCCCAGGAGTCCCCATCACCCTGTGGGTTGGTCCTCACCACCAGAAGGACCTGTGTTCTTCATGAACCCTTCCATGTGCAGCAGTCTTAACCGGGAGTGTGTTTCCCAAAGACAGGTAGCTCACCTTAGCAGCCTTTATATCCCTACCCCAGGCATCAGCAGGTGCCCACCAAACCCATGACCCAGGGATTACAGGGACCAGGAGAGAAGAGCAGGAAAACATTGTGTCTAATCCATGGGAACCCCGGGATGGGATGTAGATGAGTGTTTGGCCACACAGTCGGCAAGTCGCCTTGGAACTGGAACATAGAGCAAAGCCAGAGTCCTCACTGACCCCCTCCCAACACCTGCCTTTCATCTGCTTATGTATTCAAGCCCAGCTGTGTGCCCAGCACTGTGCTGAGTGAGAGGGACAGACAAGTAGGGAGGAGGGTCCTGAGTGGTGGGCATGGACTGGTGCAGAACACACAGGAGAGGCCCAGACTGGCCTGGGTGGTCCCCCAGGCCATAAAGCCAGAGCTAGGTTTTGGACAATCCCTGGAGCTGAGCCGGGCTGCAGGGAAAAGATGCACAGAGGCACAGAGGCAGCAACCAGCCCTCTCCAGGACCTGCAGGAGTGTTTATGGCATGGTCCTTGCCCACAAGGAGGTGGTGACAAATTGGGGACAAGTTAAATAGAACAAGATTTAAGTCCCATTGCCAAGCAGGGAATGGGAGCCGGGGCACAGGAAAGCTCGTGATGAAGTACCAGATGAATCACACACTGCATGGCTCTCAGCCTGAGGACAGCGATGGTGGGGGCGGGGCAGGCCGGACCCGGAGGAGTTGGGGGAGCAGGTGAGACCTGGAGGGGCGGGTGGGAGGAGAGCGATGGGTATTGGGGCAAGCTGGACCCAGAGGAGTAGGGGGAGCAAGTAGGACCTGGAGGGGCAGGTGGGAGGAGAGCGATGGTGTAGAGGGGCAGGCCGGACCTAGAGTGTCAGGTGGGAGGAAAGAGATGGTGGGGGGGGGGGCAGGTCAGACCTGGAGGGGTGAGGGGAGGAGAGCGATGGGTGGGGAGGGCAGACCTGACCCAGAGGGGTGGGTAGGAGGAGAGCACTGAGGGGAGCGATGGGTGGTTGGGGAGGCGGAACCCGGAGGTAGGAGTGGGAGGAGAGGGATGGTGGTCGGGGCAGGCCTGACCCAGAGGGGTGGGTAGGAGGAGAGGAGATTTTGGCAGGAGAAACGAGGATGTCAGCAAAGGCCCGAGGCCTGAAGGCTCAGGCTGAGTGCAGGTCAGGTTTGGCTGCAGTGGATGAGTTGGGGTCAAAGGCGGCTGAGAGGGGGGTCCTCCCAGAGCCTGAGCTGGCCTATGTGTCCGTCCCCTCCCTTGTTGGAGCTCTGGCATGGAGCTTCCCATTCTAGCCTCAGCCATCTATTTATGTCCATCTCCTGCTCACACAAAACCAAATTCCAGAGACAAACAGGGAGACATAAAAAGGAGAAGAGATGAAGATTCATTGATGCCAGAACTGACTCTATTCTGGAAAATTGAAATATTTTGTACGTAATGACAATCGAGTCATCGTGTGACCTTCCCGGAATAACTTCCCAGATATATGACAGTGTCAACAACCGCCCCATTGGCACTGACGCTCTGAAGGCTCCCCAAAGCCACCACTTAAAAAATGCCTCCCGCATTATTAACATTCCTCACTTGGGGATGTTTATGGCTCGTCACTGTTATCAACAGTAACAAATTTCAAGAACCTATAAATGACACCACCCCCAGAGACAGCCCGGGACAATCCACCGTCAGCCTGCCTGGCCCAGGCTAGACTGTGAACATCAAATCAGGCTTATCTGATGGGCCCCCATCCCCCCTGCTCCCACCTCCCGAGGCTCCTGTCCTCCTCACTCACCTTGACCCCTGAAAGCCCTGGCTCCATCTGCAACCACTTAACCTCCATCAGGGGCCTTGCCCATCAGATACTGCTGGGGAGAGGGTACAGGGGTCTCCTGTTCAGAACCAGGGCTTTGAGCCACAGCAGGTGTTACATTTCCCAACCGCTGCTGTCTTCCTGCTGCAGAGCCCCACTCTACACACCTACAAAGAGACCCTTTTTCTCCTCCCTTCCTTCCTTCCTTCATTCATTCACTCATTCGTTCATGTGTGTATTCATCCATACCACGTGTTTGCTGAAGTGATTGGAATGTTGCACGAATGCCCTGGCCATGCATCAGATGCAGTCTGGTGACTTCCATCCTAAAGGGCAAGGTCAGTGCCAGGTAGAGGGGCAGCCTCAGGACCTGCGATGTCAGAACCCACAGTGCTGTGGTCCCCGTCCTAGCAGCAGCCTACAGGAGGCAAAGAACCTGGCCGCTGGCAAGAAGGGCAATGCCAGCCTCATACCCCACCAATCCCTCCCTCCAACTGATGCTAAAAACTGTCCTTGGAGAAAAACAGGAAGTATATATATGGCATAGTGACAGGCAGCTCGGGCTTTGGAGCAGGCTGCTTGAGTGTGGCTGCAGCTGTGACACTGATTAGCTCGAATCTTCTGAACATCAGTTTTCTTGGCCATAAAATGGGACTAAAAGCATTCCCGGAGCTGTTAAGAGGGTCAAATGAAATAGTGCACATCAAGGGTACAGCACACTTCTTGATGCAAAGCCAATGCTCAGCAGATGAAGACTGTTGCTACTTGTACGGATTCTCTTTTTTTGCTTTGGGCTTTAATTCTCCTACAAGGGTAGAAGTCCAGGTGAGGGGGTTTTGTGGCCACTTCGTTTGGAGGATGTGTGTTCCATGAGAGAAGAGACAAAGGTCACTTTGGGGCCATGGGGGAGGTACCAGGGAGGAGGCAGCATGCAAGATGGATGGCTGGCATGGCCACCTCCTGGCTTTGGCCAGCTCTCCCTGGCTTGGCCACCATGGAGTGACCTCAAGCCAGTCACTCACCCTCCCCCAGCCTCAGTTTCTCCATTTGCTGAGAAGGCCTCCTCAGGCCTGCCATTCACATCCAGCACCTACAATAGCTCTTTGTGGAATGTTTTATACAGGATTGCTGTGAAAACCTAACAAGATAATGAATATGAGAGAGCTTTGAAAATATTCAGTGTTTTGTAAATGTAAGAGATTATTATTCCCATTTACCACCCTTTTAAAAGGATGTTTTTCCTCCATTCAGCCAAATTTAACTTGGATGATGAAGAACCCAGCCTGGGCTTCCCCAGCTATAATTTTCCTGTTCCTTGTGCCTCTGAATATTAAAACACAAAGGCTCACATTGCTGACAGAAACCAAAACAGCAGCCTATTAGAGGTGCCATTGCACAAATGGAATTCAAAGTGATATTTCAAGCAGGGCGTTCTGTTTATATAAACCTTGAGAGCACTTGATGAATGTCAGCAGAACTTTGAAATTAAAATCACTTATTTTTTTCATACGCTGCTCACTCTATTCTTGAGCCTACGTCTTGGGTAGTCGTGGAGGTTAAGAAAGCACTCAGGGTTTACTTTATACTGTTAGAAATGCTAAGAGGTGAGGCAGGTAGGCATCCTAAATGCCTCCGAACCGGTCAGCCCAGGACTGCAAGGCGAAGGCCAAGTCTCTTAAAGCAGCAGCCTCCAGGAGCGCTGTCCAGAGTGCTGAAAAGGAAGCCAGGCTTCAGGGGTGACTGGAGGGCATTTGGAAGAGGGTCCTTCTCCAGGGACACATTCCTGCTGCTCCCTAGAATCCTGAGGGGGAAGGGAGGGGGACCCTAGGGAGGCCAAGTCCTCTGTGTGAGCTGGAGGGAATGGAACACTGGCAGGCAGAGGGAGAAGCGTGACAGGGAGGAGAGACGGGGCCCCTCCACCAGAATGACAACTGCCGTGGAAATGAAGAGGAGGGGTGAGCGCAGAAGCTGGAGGAACTGGCAAATAAAGTAATAAAACAGAGAGATATACCCTATGACAGCAGGGAGATAAATGGAGCAAGTTATACCAAGGGCTCATTTTTGTGCAAATATTTGGGGCTCTATAAAATAAGGATGTTTATTATAAATCTGTCTCCCAAGTAAGTCTTGCCAGTGCACAGGTGTCACCCGCAGGGAAGTTTTCCCTCTAAGGCATGGAGGGTTGAGCTCGTGGGGTAAAGTGTGGCTGCAACTGCTCTTTCTGTTCTATAAATAGCCCTTCCCGTGGGGGAAATGAGACTGCTGGGAGCCAAGAGAAGGAGCCAGGTTCGGCCACGGGATGCCTTGATGGCCTTGACCTTCACTTCCAGCCAAGCGGCTGCTGGGGCTGTGCAGTGTCCCAGAATCAAGATGACTGACATACATGGTCATGGCTGAGGAGTCTCTCAATCCTGTCTTTAAATATCAGGAGGGCTCTGCTGCCACGTTCTCTCTGCAGCTCCAGCAGGGGAAGAGATGACAGAGCACAAAAGTGTTGCAGCAGAGAACCAGCTGAGACCGGAGGAGGACTTCAGGGCTCATCCACTCCTTCGAAAACTTTGAAAGTATAGACACCCCTCTGCCTGAAATGGTTCGAGGCAATTCTTCCTGGAACCAAGGGAAGGATCGGAAGACTTCGGGAGCTTGGGGAAATTCCTGAGAGAATTTGAGTCCTCTACCCTCAGGCGCTAGGGCCAGCATCAGCAAAGCAAATAAGGCCTCAAAGCTGATGAGGTCCTCAATCTCAGGGCAGCCCCTTTCCCTGCTAAGCAGACACTTAGACACCCAGGAAAGGACACAGCAGGGGTGCCAGATGTCTCAACGGTAGGGTCACCTGAAGGACTTTGGTCATGCACACCCACCCCCATGCATACACATAAGGTCTAAGGTACTATTCCCAGAGGACCAGGATTCCTGTTCCTCAGAGGAATTTGCTCTTGGGTCCCAGATCTTCTTGACTGTGAAATAGTCCAGTGAATGGAGAATCGGAGTCCCCAACTTCCCAGAGCCCATTTCCTCAGCTCTAAGGTGGGGCTGATCACAATAAAGTTCTTAGGAGAATTCAACACAGGAAGCTACTCAAAGCCTGCAGCCCAAGGCCTGGCACAGATCTACATTAGTTCTTAGCATGCTCTGGACAAGAAGTCACCCCTGTACCATGCACACAGTGGGAGCTCCTGAATTACCCAGATGGACTTGAGTCTGCTTCTAAGATGTGGTGCTCCCACAGCAGCCTGGGCAGGTTCCATGGGGGCCATCATCATACCTTCATCTCTTGTTGTCATTTTGGCTGGCCTTGATCACATCACACTGGCACATCATCTGTCTTCTTCACCTCGACCCTGAGGACAGGGACTCTCTCTTCTTCCATCTCCATATCTCTAGTGCCTGTAACTCAAGAAGGTGTTAGCTGAGTGGCCAGTGGAGAGATGGCATCTCAGCCTAGATCACCTCCCAAGCCAGGCCAGATTCCACCCTGTGCCAAGCCTCAGCAGCTCCCCACCCAGGAGAACCACCTTCTAGGATCGGGAGGCCCTCTTTTCCCAACTCTGTGCCCACCCCCCTTTATCCTGCTTTGTGTGTGGCTCTAGGCTCGCAACTCTGCACCTTTGGAAAAGACGTCAGTTTTCTCCCTGGCTTGGGGCCTCTGCCCCAAAGACTGACTCTATACTCTTTATTGTCTCCCTCGTTTTCAAGGCTTTGGCTGGAAATTTGGCTCCTTGGGCCGGTTCTGATGATATTTTACAGTGCCTTCTTAATTTACTGCCTTTTTTATGACTATAGTAAAAGGCCACACATCAGGGAAGGCCATCAAACAGGAAGAAACATCCCCTCTCCTTGTCAGCTCAATTTACATGAAAACCTTGTGGCTTAGGGTGTTTACCTCCCATGGAACCAGTTTCTTCTCCCATTATGAGAATGAGATAATTAAAAACTTCCCTGTTCCTTTGATATTGAATTAGGTTAACTCAGCCCGATTGCAAATGCCAGTTTGAAAGCTGTTATGTCATTTGGATTTCAATGTAGAGCCATCCGTTTTTTGTTTTTTTTTTAATCCAGAAATGCTTTTTTCTTGTCTCTTATCCTGATCCCAAATTAGACATAGGGAAGGGAAATAAGGGATTTATTCACATTTGACCAGAAAATTTGCATCTCAAACAGAAATTTTAAGGAGGCCAGGGCCAGGGAGGCAGCTGAGGCTGTGTGGCTTCCCCCAAGTCAACAGGCTTCACAGTTCACCCAATGTGAGAGAGGGAAAGCATGAAGAGGAAACTATGAGACCCAGTTCATAGGAGGAAAACTACAGTCCACCTTCTCTCCACCTGCCATCTACCATCACCACGGAGCCATGCCATGGCAAGCTATTCCTGCCCCTAGGGAGAGAAACCCCAACTCAAATTGGCCTAAGCAATGCAGAATGTATTCTATCACCTTCTATCGTGGAAAGCCAGAGGGAGTGCGAACTGCAGGGTCAGCCTATTCAGGGGTTCAGCCATGTCACCAGCCAACTCTGCCATCTTGAGTGGTGGCTTCATGTGCCCCCTGGGAGCCAGGTGACTGCAGTCCAGGTTCACATGACACATAGCAGGTGTCACAAGGAAGAAGAGTGGGATGTTCTGCAGCTCCTACCAGGGAAAAACCCTCTCCTGGAAACCTTCACACTTCTCTTACCTCATAAGCCAGAATTGGGTCATATACCCATTCCTCAATATTCCCTTATGAGGAGGATGGGAGAACAATTGGCCAATGAGATTCTCTTGCCACTGCCCCCCATCAAACACACACAATGACAAAATTGAGGAGAAATTGATTTTTTTTTTTTTTTTTGAGATGGAGTCTCGCTCTGTCGCCCAGGCTGGAGTGCAGTGGCATGATCTTGGCTCACTGCAACCTCTGCCTCCTAGGTTCAAGCGATTCTCGTGCCTCAGCCTCCTGAGTAGCTGGGATTACAGGCAAGTGCAACCACACCCAGCTAATTTTTGTATTTTTAGTAGAGATGGAGTTTCACCATGATGGCCAGGCTGGTCTTGAACTCCTGGGCTCAAGTGATCCGCCCGCCTCGGGAGAAATGAATTTTGGTGGGGAATAAATGCTGTGCAGACAATGCATGTGATGCTGTCATTAAATGTTGCACACATTCAAAGCAATGCATATGTACACAAGCAAAAGTAATAAGAAAATGGGCCCTCCCAGAATAGACCAGAACTAGACCCAGGCCTTTGAAGTTCCGTCTAAGGACAGGCTCACTCTTCTCCATCCTTGCTGGAGTCTTGAAAGTTGAACATCATGGTACCAAGAGAGTGAGTGGAACGTGGGGCCACTGTGGAGCCCAGTGATTCTCAAACAGGGGTGATTTTACTCCCCAAGGACATTTGGCAATGTCTGAAGACAACTTTTTGTCATCACCCTTCAAGTAATTTAGCCGTGGAGGCCAGATGTGCTGCTGAGCATCCTCTAATGCACAGCACAGCCCTACAACAAAGAATTATACAGCCCCAAGTGTCTATGGTTGTGAGGCTGAGAAACCTCATGGAAGCCTGGCTTTCATCCAGGATACTCCCATGATGCTTTGCCCCCTGGGAAAGGGAGAGAGGAGGTGGCTTACCAACGAGATGTGACTGGAAGCTGGAGAACACAGAACCGGTCTTCACCCCTCCTTCCCTTCTCTCACAGAACTTTCCTTTACCTCTGGCAAAACAAAGAAAAAGAGAGATAGAGAATATATTCTATGCTGCCTTGTTCTGCACGAATGTCTTACTGGGAGGCTGTCAGCATTTGGAGAGCAGGGCCCAGTTCCGCCATGTCTGTATCCACCCAGCACTCACAGAGTAGGTACCTCATAAATGTGGGTTAGAAGGAGGGAGGAGAGAGGGAGTTGGAGGAGAGGTCTGGAACTGAGTAGAGAAGCTATGATTTAGAGGCAGCCAAAGCCCCTGAGGCAAATTTTGGCCGGGGCTGAGATCAGCTGGTTCTTAGCTGGGGAACAAAGACCATTCAAGGGTGGGTCAGGGAGATTCGAAGGTTTAGCTCGAGAAATTGAACCTGACAGTTCAGACCAAGCCAGAAGGTCCTTTGACAAGAGAAGCAGGGAGGAGGTGTTGGAGGAGGCAGCCCTGAGGACAGGTGCAGGATGCATGGGGCCAGAGCAGGTGGAAGCGGGAGAGAGAGAGAGCGCGCGAGGGAAAGGCCGTAGGGTCGGGGGAGTAATCCATCAGCTCTTTCCAATCCTGGGAAGAGCAGGGCCCAACAGTGGAGAAAAGGCCAGGACCTTGAGAGGCATTGCACCCTGATTAGGGGCTGGTGAACTGGAGGGAGCAGGCAGGGGTCCAGCCAGGAAAAGAGGTCCTCTCATGGGGCGACTGGAGGGAGGCTGCCACACAAGAGGGGCCACTGGCCCAAGAGAGCCAAGGGCTCTGGGAGGACCCCCCATGGTGGGTGCTGGAGAGCCCCTGAACCCTTTTATTTCACAGTGACAGGCCACAGCCGGAATACGTTGTCACTGTCACCTGGCTATTTCAGCAGAATTTTCACCAGGGGCTGTGGTCTGGGATGCCAGGAAATTTCCCTTGGCTCCTGAGACATTTGCTAAGCCAGGTGCCAGCTGGAGAAGGTGGCAGGAGAGGCTGAGCATCGTGCCTCTGTGCTAACCTCTGATATTCAAATTCCTGGAAGCCCTGGTGCAACTTGTCCTGGCAGTGCAGCTCGATAGAGGTACTCCCCTCAAAGTTAGTAAGAAACTAAGAAATTAATTTCCTGTCAGGTGCCTCTGCCCAGCAGTGGCAGCCCAACACTCTGCGTCATTGGGAGTGTACTTAAATCACAAGGAAAGTTATAACAAGGGGGCTGGGGAGGTGCCAGGGGCAGTGCTGGCCCTTCTGGAAGTTTCCTAGAGGAGGGATGGAGACGTCTGTGCAATCCCGAGCAGGTCGGGGGTGCCAGCAACACAGCCTGGAGTTGCTGGGACCATTGCTTCCAAGAAGTCACTTTGGTTTTCACTTGACCATGGCTTGTTGCAAAATTCCTGGCACCAGCTCAGCTCGGCCATGTCTGGGCTCCCTGGCACCTCTAGAGAGAATGAATATGCTAAAGACAGTGAGGCGTCTTCTCTGGGTGACCACGTGTGACCTTGTAATCGCGTCAAATCTTTAGTTCTGCAGAAACAACTGTCAGATCGGGAGTTAGTCACGTCCAAAGACAAAAACCAAAAACCAAAACAGTGACCTTGTTCTTTCTGTTCATGACCCTGGAGGTATGGGGGGAGGAGGAGGAAGCGGAGATTGGTTTTGCTCGTTAACTCATTATCAGTGACTGAGTGGCTACCCCTGGTTGGGAACTTGTTGGGTGCCCTCCATTACACTTCCCTTAATCCTCTCAATGGATTTCAATATCCTCAGGTAGAAGGGAGGATCCCCATTTTACCTGGGAGGGATACAAGGCCAAGAGGGGTTAAGTAACTTGCCCAAGATCACACAGCGTTTGAAGTGGCCAAGGTGAAATTTGAGCTAAGGCCTGATTCCACTCCACGTCCAAGTTCTTTCCATCATCTGGCTGCAGGCAAGATAACAGATTGGTGTACTCTTTCTATCTTATTTGAATTCCGAAGTTAGTATCCACTATTGAAAACAGCTGACTTCATTATAACCCATCATTGACTCCTTTCTTCAACAAATAACCAGCAAAACAGAGCGTTCTTTCGGAGTAAGCCTTCCACCACCTGAACTTTGACCACTTTCTCCCTAATGGGTTTCTCCCTGTGAGTGTTTGATCTTGGCCGCCAGCATGAGCCTATCCTGGTGATCTCAAAATGCGGAGGTTTTTCTTCTGTTGAGAGATTGAATCTTCTGTTCCATGTGGAGGCTTATTCAACATTAAAGCGTTCCTGAACCATTTCATTTATTCAACAAATATTTTCCAAGCCCAGCTCTGGGCCAGGTGCCAGGCTCGAGGCTGAGCAAGCCAGACAGACGTGGAGCCGCCATCATGGAACTCGGCCCTCACTGGCCGTTGTCCTTGGCTCTCCAGGCTGAACCTCTGTGCTTTCTTGTTTCACGGCTGTTTTCCTCAATGCTCCCTGTGAGCCCAAGTCTGTCCTGAGGTCTTCGTCCCTATTGCCTGTGCCTGAAGCCTTTCCTCTCCCAGAGCTCCCCACAGCTGGCTTCTTTTTATCATCTCAGATACAGCTAAAGGTTCCATCCTCAGAGGCCTTCTCAAGCTCCCTGGCTAAATTCTCCACCCACCCCCATTTTTTTATGCTCATACCACCTCACGCCATCCAGAACCACCTTATTCTTTATTCCAATGTTTATAGCTTGTCTCTTCCATGCTCTTTGAGGGCAGCGTCTTAGACTTGGTCACAGTAGACCCCAAACGTAGGCCAGTCCCTGGTATCTTGTGGTTCTTGAGAGCTAATCTGTTGAATGAATGAATGAATGAATGAGGGAATTAATGAACACCCTGCAAAGCAAGTGCTACCATTACCCCTACTCTATTCCTCTAAAAGGCTGAGAATCCCACCCCAGAGCTCCCTGCAGGAGAGGAGGTGAGCTGGGACCCCAGTCATTTCAGGTTAACTGAAGGGAAAGCCTGACTTCCCATCAGCTCCACACACTGAGTCCTTTCTCCTAGAAATGAAGGAAGCACAAAGAAGTCACTAAGAAGGCACCTTGCCCTCAAGCATCTGAAACCCTCAATTGGAAGTTTGACTGCAACCTCTGCCTCCTGGGTTCAAGGGATTCTCCTGCCTCTGCCCCCCAAGTAGCTGGGACTACAGGCATGCGCCACCACACCCAGCTAATTCTGTATTTTCAGTAGAGATGAGATTTCACCATGTTGGCCAGGCTGGTCTCAAATTCCTGACTTCAGGTGTTCCGCCCACCTCGGCCTCCCAAGGTGCTGGGATTACAGAAGTTCTTTTTCAACATTGCCTTTTAGATCCCCTTTCCCATCAGCTTCCTCCAAAGGAGCTGCTGGCTTGATTTACCTGCAGCCACCGCAATTAATTGCTGTCCCCTGGTAGCTAACGTCTCTTAACAGCTCCATAGCAACAGTGGTTTCCAAATGCCAGAAAGTGTTTTTTCCAAGGGGACTCTATCCTCGACACAAAATAGAACATTTTGAGTGAAATTTAAACACAGTTTTTGAACGGTGCTGTTCTGATTTCTTCACACTTCACAAATGCTTTCTTTGCAAACATGGGTGTCCCAGTTACCCTGGGCTGGTGCCAAGGCCCTCAGCCCAGCTTCTGTTTTCTCAGCTTCAAGGCAGCCGTGGTAAGACCTAAAAACAAACAGGGAGCGAGCGCTGTGGGTCTCCCCGCTAAGGGGTTGCATTGCGCCTGTGCGTGCCTGTGCAGAGATGAGGACCACAGTTTGTCTCCCACACCAGCAGTGACCAATTGGTAATGACTACACAGAACCCTGCCTATGAGATTTCTGGGGCCCCATCTGAGCTTAGTGGGAAAGAGTGCCATCCGCCATGGTTTAAGTGCAGAATTCCAAGGGCCAAGATGGGGAGTAGGGATTTGTGTATGAGTGGTTGGTTGCAACAAATTGTCCGGGTAAACCACTGCTCCCACAGGTGGAAACAGAGAAACTGGGTTAAAATGAAGACTCCAGTAAATTTGCATGCAG
The DNA here is from genome assembly GCF_006542625.1 of Nomascus leucogenys. Classification (NCBI taxonomy): domain Eukaryota; kingdom Metazoa; phylum Chordata; class Mammalia; order Primates; family Hylobatidae; genus Nomascus; species Nomascus leucogenys. Next base: position 8,472,574 of record NC_044404.1, read on the forward strand.
AAATACCCAGAAAGGCCCTTGCCATGTCCTTCACTCCGCCTTGGTGAAGGTGGAAGAGATGAAGGGAGAGGGTGATGGGTGGGTGGTGGGTGTGCTGGCCACTGACTGGCACAGCCCCCAGCACAGGGGCTATCTCTAGTGACTGATCCAGGATGAGTGTCCCCATTCAGATGCAGTCAACCCACTGCTGATTCAACCAACACTTGCTGACTACCTATCAGGGAATACATTTCCTTCTGATGCATACTCTGCTCTCAGGAAGCCTGGGGTCCAGAGAAGGAATGGAGGTGCCAGCCAGCCTGAAGATCAGTGGAAAGGGTGGGGCTGGCCGATGCTGCAGGAGAGACACAGAGTGCTGTTAGGGGAGCCCCAAAGGGAATGAAATTATTTTGGTTGGAAGGATAAAGGGAGGCTGCAAGGACAGTGTGACGTTGGAGCTGGGTCTTGACAAGTAGGTGGAATGTGGAGGGATTCCAGGCCTTGGGAACAGCGTGGGCAGGGCCGGTGGCAGAGCAAGCTGAGTGGCCTGGTTGACTGAGCCAAGAGGGTGAGAAGGGTGCATGGGAGGTGGATCCGGCCGATCATGGAGGCCCTTGGGATCAGGAGTGGGGTTGCATTCGCAGGAAATGGGGAGCCAGGAAAGGTTAGCAGTGGGTGACATCATCAGAGCTGGGACTTGGGAAGATGGCTCTGAGAGTTGGATGGGAGTGCCTGGCTCAAAGGCAGACCAGTCAGGAGGCTGATGCCAACGGCCATGGGGAAGGCAGTGAGGGGAGACTGGGGCGGTGGCCTCAGGGGCCAAGAGGAAAGCAGGACGCCTTCCCGTCTCTCCCCTCCTTCAGCTCTGCTGGCATCAGCAGCGCCTCAGACTTGGTGGCCATGGAGTCACAGTGGCAGGACTGCTCTGTGGCCTGATTCTGCCCCCACTGGGCTGACAGGGTCTTGGCCTCTAAGCAGGATGCTTAGAGTTGCCCCTGCCCTGAGGAAGCTGGATGAAGCCAGGCCTTTCTGTCGCATCATCTGAAGAGGAGTGAGTGGGGTTGCCAGCTCCCTGCTAGCACAGATGCCCACCCCACTGTTGTCTTCAGCATCTGCCAGGAGAGGGACAGTTTGAGGCAGTGTCGGGGTTCACGAGCTTGCTCTCCTCTGCCGTTTGCAATGGTCTGGTATAGGGCAGCCTCACTGCTTGGCTCCAGCCAGCGGCTTCAGGATGTGGCGATGAAGATGGGGTCTGGATGGGCGTCGGTATTCAGGATGCCGAGCCCCACTGGTCTGGGGGACCAGTTGGTGCTTCCTGCAAAGGCATGTGCTCTGGGAAGGGCCTGGCCTGCCGCAGCAGCTCTGCAGGGGGGCCGGCCCCAGACTTGCCTATGTCATTAGTATAGCAGGTCCCGTTATTACCCGAGGAGGCTTACAGGTTATCAGCGAGCTCCAGGAGCCACTGGAGAAAGGAAGAAGATAAAGAGGGATTTAAAAAGAAAATAACAAAAAGAAAAACTGTATTTTCTAATCCAAACCTTGCCCTGCAGTGGCTTTGTTAACCCCCAGTCACTCCTTCAAGACATAAACTGTTGAGAGCCACAATTACTTCAGTGATTACACGTTATCTTGTCCTACCAAGGTATTAAAAAGGAACTGGGGAACACATTAAAAAAACATACAGCCCAATTTAATCATGATTCCCTCTGAAACAATTGCTGGAATCTCACCATTACAGTTGCCAGAGCATAAAAATCCTATAGATGCCTGATGGACCGGGCACAATTCATCCTCTGCTGCCTCCATGGCCAGCCCATTTGTCAATAAAGGGAGAGCTTTGGGGTTTAGGTCTTTAACAGGATTGAGTGCAGGGGCTCCCCAGGTGCTCCTCCAGAGCAGAGGAAGGGTGGCCCCGTCCCAACCTCCCAGACTTCCCTGCTTGGAACACCTGCCCTGCCATCACTACCACGAGGCAGATGCTAAACAGAAAGCCGACCAAACATCTCGGGACCCTACTTATAGTCAAGGTTGTGAAGAAGTTTGCTGGCCAGGAAGCAGCCTTGTTCTGAATGCCACTTGTGGTGAACAGCAACCAGCTCTGCTTTTCTGCAAATTCTCTCTGCAAAGCGAGGGAGGTGTAATCATTTGCCTCAGAAGGTTCTGAACATCAGGAAGAGGCAAAGCTGAGAGACAGCAGAGGGTGGGGGTCGGGTGCAGCTCCCTGTCCTCACTCTCTCCCTGTCTGCTGCGTGACGTTCAACTCAGAGTCTCTCTTGCTTCATTTCTCCCAGTTGGACATGGAAAGGGGTTGATGAGTTGGCCTGGACCATCCCTAAGTTTCCTCCCACCTTCAGTATTCTTTGTTTCAAGAGGAGTAAGCAGAAGGGTTTAGGAGACCCCTGACTTGCAGGACTCTGGAGGAGCTTTCATGCACAAATTAAAATACATAAAGCGTCCAGGAAGTGGACAGTGCTTACTAGAGAAGGGGCTGGAGGCACTGGAGCTCCTCAAGGGCTTGCAGGTCACTTGATGCCTGTATCATCTGGATGAGGACTAGAAGTGATCCCACTGACCCAAGGGACTCCTACCTATCCAATGTGGCAGGACGGGGATGGGGTGCCCATCTCTTTAATTCATGGAGAGTTATGGGATATTTTTCGGGAAAATGGAGCTTTGTTTTCTTCCAGAGTTTGGAAGATAACCAAGAATTGTCTCAGAGATCCTGTTTTTATGATTGGACAAGAATGGCTGGTGTTTAGCTCATCATCTGTTGGAGATCATGATGCTTCCTTGATGTTTGAAAAGAATGTAACTTTACATAGATGGGCTCCTATCTCAAAGAATTACACTTCCCAAATAAGCAATATCTGAATTAATTTGATGTTGCTCCACATGGAAGTTCCATATGATCTTGGGGAAATTTGTCCTTAGCAATAGTGTGAGATGATGTAACACTGGTTAGAGAGGTCAGTCAGAATAATACCTGGCCGTTCTGAAGGTTTCCCATGCTACGGGCACCGTTCAAATGCTGTATCTTGTTTAGTCTTCACAGCCGCCTCAGGGAGCAGGCACTACTGTTCTCTCTGTTGTATGGATGAGAAAACCAAGGCACAGAGATGTGATTGCCCAAAACTCGCAGCTAGGAGGTAGCAGAACCCAGACTCAAACCTAAGGCAGTTGTCTCTGGAGCACACGCTCTCTACCACTCTGCTTCCTGAGCGTCAGATAGAGCTGGGCTTAAGGGGCAGGGCTTTGATGGACTACTTAATTCCTTACGTTTTAGATTCTTTATGTGTAAAGCAGATGGGGCCATAACCAGTTCTACCTTGTGAGGTTGTAGTGAGGATTAAACAAGCTAAGTTCCGGGAAGTAGTTAGCACCCAGCACCTGGAGCATACAGGTCTGAAGAAATGCTAGTTCTCAGCAATCATAATGGTGGGGGTTATTGACACCAGAGGATCATCTGAATTGTGTGGTGGAAAGAGTGACTGGCTTAGCCAAAAGAAGACATGATCGTTTTTTAGGAATTAAGGCTCTTGGGTGATGCAACAAAAAACTCGACTTGAACTGACTTTGGGGGAAGAGGAGATTTGGGGGTTGGAGTTGCTGAAAAGTCTTGAGGTGTGCTGGCCTGTGTTCCATCAGTGGCATCGAGGCTTTGTGTCTTCTCCCCTTAGCCCTGCTCCTCGCGCCAGCTCCCTTCTCCGTCTCCATGTGCTGGCAAGAGATGGCTTCCAGGAGCACTAGATTTCATTTTCCCAGGTTTGAGTCCAGCAGGAAAGAGCACCCCTGCCTCCAAGTGGCTCCAGCCAAAGCCTAGTGATTAGCACTGACTGGCTCTGGTGGAGCCATGGGTCTCTCTCTGAGCCAATCATTGTGGCCCAAAGAATGCGGCTTAGCCAGCCTGGGTGACAAGCTCCACCCCTGGACTGAGTTGGAGAGGTGGCTGGATTGCTAAAGAAAACTTGGAAACTCTTATCAAAAGAGCTAGTGCACCAGAGTTGTGTCCAGCCCAGCCTCCCATGAGCCACGTGGCTGTGAGCAGATCATGTACCGCCTCTCAGTCCAGCAGGGATGGTGGCACGTGCCCAACTTCCTCCAGAGCTATGGAGGGGAGCAGATGGGCAGGAAAGGCTCCAGAGCACATCAGTCACTCTAGAGATGCCTCAATGACTGTTTGCTGCCATTGTCATCTGATGGGCTTGATTCACTGCCTAATGGGGCACAGTTCTGAGCAGGCACACCAGCTCTGGGAGCAGGAGTGGGGCGCACGTGCTTGGAGAGGATGGAAGAGGCAGGGGAGGGGAGCAGGCCTGGCTTCCAGCCATCCGGGAGGACATGGCCAGTCTAAGCTGCAGGCAGGACCTCTTTGAGGCTGGTGAGGAGGCCATGTGGCTATGGATTTAGCTCCTGGGAGGGACAGGAGGTCAGAGGTATGGTGACTGCAGCCCTCTGAGACCTGATTGACTGGCGTCTGTGCTGTTCCACTCTCTGTCTCTGCTGGGCCAGGGCTGCATGCCCTGAGCAGGACCTTTTCCCTATAGGAGTTCCCTGTGCCCCTGTGAAAGGCCCATGGCTTCTTGTCCCAGGGGTGGTCGGAGCAACTCTTGCAGCATCGCTAATAAATCACAAATTAGTTCAAGGTGAGAGCAGGAGACAAACAGGACAGGACACCAACCAACAATCTCATCCAAGCTCAGGCTCTGCCAACTGCAGGACGCCAGCAGCCTGCATCCCTGACAGGTCCCTGGCAAGCGAGAGAAGGATGGTTGGACGCTGAACAGTCCAGCTGACGCTCGCAGCCCCGGATTCCACCCTGGTAGGGGCACCGGCCATCATGATGTCTCCTGGATTTTGGGGTCCCAAAGAGAGATGGCCCCCAGCATCCTGATCTCTTGCACAACTCCTTATGGATCAGCCATCCGGGAACTAATGTCACCCATTTTAGAAAAAGCCCTTTATATTTTTCAGCCCATGTCATCTTGGAATAATGAGTCTCATATGTTGACTGCCCGCTGTGTAGTTTGATTGTGCTAAAATTACCTCCCTGAGCTCCAGGGTGGGGGAACCCGTATTCTTAGCATTCATGGATCTAGAGTTAGAAGCACACTTTCACCTCTTCTCCCCTTTCTGAAGACTCGAATCACATTTCCTCTCCACTTTTGTCTTTCTGTACCGGAAAGCCCTTGTCTTCGTTTTCCTGGAGCTGCCTGCCCCTCCTCAGTTGGTGCTGTCTCACCCCTGCACTCACTAGTTCAGACCTAGCTCTGCAGCAAAGACGCCTCGGCCATTTTGTCTCCAGTTCCCAGGTCGTGCCCTCCTCTCCATGCTGGGTCCTTTCTGGTCCCTGCAACAACTGTGGACCAGTGGCTTCTGTGGATCCTTAGAGGTCCTCTCTCGGGTCTGGCAATGGCAGCTCGGGCTGCCAGCCTCCGTTGCCAATTTGCTTTACTCATCCTGAGCCTGCTGCCCCGCACGTCACTGCCCTGGGATGCATCTGTAGCTTCCATACCCTCTGGCACCAGCTCTTTTTCGTTACCCATTAAAATTTAGTGTCATCTGCAAACGTGGAGATTTTATCGGACATATTTTCCCCCGGGTTATTTATAATGATTTTAAATAAGGCCAGCCCCAGCCCCCACGCACATGTGCTGTTGGGCAGCCGGGTCTTGCTGCACAATGAGAAGTCCTCCCCTCCCGGGCAGCACCCCTCCAGGATGGCTTGACCCCCCTCGCAGCCTTTGGGTGGGACTGTTTCAGAGGCTTCTGGAAAGTTCAGGCAGATGGGACCCTCTGTCCCCTCTCGAGGTTCATGCATCTTTATCTGCTCAGCCAGCGTGGAGAACTCCCTTCGTCCAGCATTCTCTGGGTGTCTAGGATGTGCCCAGGATTGTGCCAGGCCTGATCTCCCGCCATAAATGTGTTTTTCCTACACTACCTTTGGGCTAAAGGAGGCAAGGCAAGCCAGCCCCTGAGCCGGCATGGTTCCTGGAACCCCGCACCAGGTGGAAATTGTTTAACTATATTCCCATGACTGGAAAATTCTGGTAATTGTGTAATAACAACAGCAGCAGCACTCAGCAATTACCCAGGGTTTTTCATCTTCAGACCACTTTACCCACATTAACTAATTAAGTCTCCCAGCCTCCCTCCAAAGCAAGGAAGGGCTGCCGGCCTGACTCCCGCTGGCACACAGGCTCGCGTAATGAGGGCAGCCGTGGGAAGGGGCTGCAGGGCCCCCAAGGGCAGCCTACCTCTGCCCTCGCTTGTAGGCCCTCTGAACCCCTTGCCAGGCATCGCTCAGAATCTCCCAGCCCTGCTGAGCACTGGCAAGGAAGCGGGGAGGTGTTCTGTGTGCCTGCCACACTCAGCTGCAGTGGGGGATCCCTGGGCCCAGCACAGATTGCAGGACCGAGCCCTCAGAAGAGCACAGTTGACTACTGACCCTGCCTATTACTGGGGACACTAGCACCCCTCTTTCAGTTCCTACTCCCTCCCTTCTCTCTCTTTTTGCTTATCCTTTAATAGCTCCCAACTTTGGGGACCTAGATCTGTACCCCAGTTACCGAGTGCTCAGCTCCAGGGTCCCTGAAGGCTGTTCCCCACTCCCCTGCACACCCCACAGAGGGTGTTCTAACTACTGTGGGCCGTTGATGTGGAGACAGGGACATCTGCAGCCTCGGTCCTGCCCTGAGGAGCTTACAGACCAGCCAGGAGCCTTCCAGCCACATCCTTGGTCCTACCAGCTCCCCACACCTCACATGACCCAGCCAGGCTCCCTGGACCTACTTTTGCTCTCGCATAGACATGAACTGGGCTGCTGCCGCCCGGGGCACTGAGGCTGAGTGCACAGCCCTCCCATGAAACGTCCAGTGAGCCCCACAGAGCCCTGGGGCAGTGGCCTGGAGGTGTGAGATCATGGCTTCAAGCAGGGCTGGCACCCAGAGACTCAGCCCTCAAATGCACTCTCCTTTCTGTAAATGAGGATAGCAATAGCACTTGCACCTGTGGGTCGTAGAACTTGAATGTGGAGCCCGAGACGCAGCTGACACTCAGAAAGCGATCTCTGAAAACAGAAATGCCCACTGAGAGGTGGGTGCTGTGGGTGCTGTGGGTCCAGGCATGCTCCCGTCCCTGAGTGGCCGTGGAATGCCACAGTACCATGCATTGGAGCCATCAGAGGCAGGGAAGAGAGACCCAAGGAGACAGCAGCCTCCAGGGGCTGGCAGATCCTGGGAGACCTGAGCGGCAGGTGCCCGCGTACCCTTCTCAGGGAGCGTCCTTCTTGTGCTTCCGTCCATCCTCCAGGCCTGTCTGATCGTCCCCCTGCCTCCTGGCCACCCTCAGTGGGTGACAGTGGGGATAGAACCCAAGCCGGCTGAGGCCTTCATGATCAGCCTCCTTTCTAGTGGAACCATCATCCCACCTCACACCGTTACCCAGAGCAGAGAGGACACGGGCCCAGCTGCCTGGGGCAGCCAGAAGGTGGGCGAGAGGATTTTGCTCAGTCCTGCAGCCTAGTGACACCACAGCCCTGTGCCACCCAGTGTCGTCCTCTATCCCTTCCCTAATAAACCCCGCCCTTCTCCCTGCCAGCCTTGCACACCTGTTTCACAGGCTCCCACCCTGGTTGTTCATTAAGCATCCAGGTGCAGGGAAGTCTGTGCCTCTGACGATGAGGCTTATGGGACATTCGGAATATGTATAAATGGTGCTAATATGACAAATGCAAAGATCGAAGGAGCTTGTGACACAGACAATGCTGCCTCCTCGCCCGTCTCCCTCCTATCCGGCTGGCGGCACGCAGGCCCGCCCCCCGCACCCCCAGCGGCAAGTGGGGAGGTGTGTGGCACTATTACATGCTATTATGACTTTCTGGGTAATGTATACATTTTCACTATCACACGGCCTCTCTCCTTCATTTTTCATGAGAACTGGCACGAGATTAATGACTGAGCCCCAGAAGAAACGGAACGCCATGCCACTCTGATTTATTGACCACTTAGCGTTGATGAAGCTGCAAACAAGAGTCAAACAGATGTTGCAGCTGCATTTTTCTTTATCAAAACCAACAGCTTTTTGCATTTTTAACCACTTCTTGCATCACCACCCTGCTTACTCCACAGAAAGGGGTCCTGGCTCCAGGCCTCCTCCTCCTCAGTGGAGATGGAGGAGCCGAGGCCAGGGCGGTGGGACCCTGCTGCCTAACACCCACTGGCCCAGGATGCACCCCTGGAAGTGGCCAGGAAAAGGATGTGAGATCCCCAAGGCTCTTGCTGTGGGTGACTTGAGTCCCCTCCGTGGGTCTCTGGGCAAGAGCTCACTGCTGCATCCTCAACCATCTCCAAGGGCTGATTGCACACACCCGGGGGTGGGCTCGGCACGCAGGAGGTGCAGAGCTCAGCTCCCCTCTGCAGCCTGGAGCACCTCCCCCACCTCCACCTCATGCCCATTTACTAGGCAGTGTCAGTGGCCTTACACATGGAGCGCTGCTGGGGGCCAGGCCCGTCCTGAGCCCTCTGCCTGCCTCACCCCCTCCTGGCAAGGTTCAGGCCAGCACTAAAGGGCCTGCTTAACACAGAGCAGGCATTCTCTGCAGAACGTTCTTAGCCTCTCCTGTGCTTTTGGAGGAAAGGCCCTCAGCTTGTCCCCTGTCCTCTCTTTGTCCCTGCAGTTTGGGGGAAAGGTGCCATCTAGAAAAGGTTCTAAAAGAGACTGACTGTACCTCAGGTTCTCGGGAGATGTCCTTCCACCACCTTCGGCCTGAGAGTCCTGTGCCTGGCAGGGCCCTGGGAGTCTGGAACCGGGGAGATCAGCAGCTCCAAACGCACTTCCAGGAGGCACAGCTGGGTTAAGGGACAAGCTGAACTTCCCTCGGAGAGGGAGAGCTGCAGAGGGGCAGAGAGCTCGTGGGCGCCCTCAGATGCCACCCCTCCTGAGCCCCTTCTGAGGGAGTAGACCCCCTCCTCTTCCAGCCCATGCCTGGGGTGGACACCGACTCCTTCCCCGCACCCCAGTCTCTGTCTGTCCCTCTAGAAGACATGCCTGGGGGTTCTCCAGGGTTGGTCCTGAGACACTGAGTCTCCAGAGGGGAGACAGCCACCGCTGCACCAGCTCCCCCAGCCAAGGCCAGGTGCCCCCTGGCAGGCTTGTTGGCCCGTGTGCTGGAGCAGCTTGGCGGCACCCCGCTATGCCCCCGGTTTTCAGTAAGTAGGATGGAGCCCCTGCCATGTGGCTGCCCCGCAGACAGAGTCCCAGCCATCCGGAGCTCACACTTGTGGCCAGGAAAACAGGCCAAACCCGAGTAGTAATTGAGCGGAAACTGAGAGATTAGTGCTGCAAAGACAGCGAGGCGGGAGCCAGCCAGGGTGGGCACTGTCGTCAACGGGGTTGCTGAATGAGGTTTCCACAAGGAAGTGACCTGGGACCGATGTGGCATGGAGCGTGGCAGCCAGAGACCACAGCCGAGGGAGAGAAGCGGCAGATCTGGGGAATGGGGTGGCGGGAGCCAGGTGCATGAGGCAGGCAGCGGCCAGCAAGAAGCACAGGTGGCCCAGCCTGGAACCGTGGCAGGAGTGTGGGCTTGATCTCACTGCCAAGGAGCCATCCGGAACAGCCCTACCACGCCTGCTGCTGTTTGAAGGATGGGTTGGGGAAGGGAAGAGCAGATGTGAGGACACCCGGGAGGAGGGCACACTCCCACGTGCGCAGGAGAGCAGGTGGAGGCTCGGACTTGATGGTTGCAGGCAGGGAGTAAATTGGAGGATCAGGCGTCCCGGGGCGGGAGAAATGGCAGAACTGGGTGATCGACTGGCCGTTGAGGGCGAGGGAGGGAAAATGAGAGGATGACTCCTGGGTTCCAGACCCGGGCAGCTGTGGGAAGCCTGGAGGGGCCAAGTGTGCTGAGCAGGAGGTCAGGAGGCGAGGTCGGCCATGGGAAGTCATGGGTATTTTGAGGCTTTCAAGGGGTGCCATCAACAGCCAGGTAGGCAAGAGAGGAGAGGTGGGCTGGAGAGGGAAATCTGGGCGTCCTGGGAATCTGGTGGGTGTGAGGTCAGAACACTGGATGAGGCCACTGAGGAGGGAGAGAGGGAAAGAGGGAGAAAGAGAGCAGGAGAGAGGGATGCCAGAGCCCCAGGCTGGACGCTGGTGGAGGAAGGGCCCCTGTACACAGCAAGAGGAGAGTTGGGACAGGCTGGGGCCGCCGGAGGAGGAAGGGCGCTCTAAGCAGCAGAACTGCCCGCTGGAGGCTTAACTCTGCTCACCCTCTCAGGAAGCACGTCAGGGCTTTGTTCCGTCTGGGTTTGGTTTTGGTGGTGGTTGGTGGTGGTAGAGCGGGGCCTCTGTCTGTCCTGACGGCATTCCAGCTGTTCCGAGGCCTGACCCTGCTCCCTGCAGCAGCCCCAGTGAGAAAGAGGCGCAGCTTCCATGCTTATGGGTGAGGAGCCTGAGGCACCAAGAGGGAGGGGGGATCCCCTAGTCCACGGCGCTTCCAGAAGGCTGTGGAACTTCTCTGAGACTTACTTATCCTTGGCTTCCCCTACCACCACCACCACAGTCACAGACCCTGCCACCAGGCTCCCTCTCCCCAGCCTTTGACACTGACCAGGCCTCCGGGAAAGCAAGGGCTCATCTCCAAAGGTCACGCTCACTTTGGGGGGTGACCCCTAGCATCTGTCTTGAAAACTCCATAGCTCCGTCTCAAAAAAAAAAAAAAAGAATCCAGGGACCTGGTGGGGTCTGTCCCCTGCCGTGACTCTCAGATCCAGGCCCAACCCGGGCATTCCTGAGGGAGGGGCTTCTCCACAAGCTCTTCTTCCCTCCCTGAACCCACAAGGCCTGACAGGGTGGTGAACCCCACGGAAACATCAGGGCAGCCTGGGCAAGACAAAGGCAACTTCACTCCACAACTGTCCAGAATCAAGAATCCGGGCCGGGCGTGGCGGCTCATGCCTGTAATCCCAGCACTTTGGGAGGCCGAGGCAGGCAGATCACGAGGTCAGGAGATCGATACCATCCTGGCTAACACGGTGAAACCCCATCTCTACTAAAAAACACAAAAAAATTAGCCGGGCATGGTGGCAGGCACCTGTAGTCCCAGCTACTCAGGAGGCTGAGGCAGGAGAATGGCGTGAACCCGGGAGGCGGAGCTTGCAGTGAGTCGAGATCGCACCACTGCACTCTGGCCTGGGGGACAGAGCAAGACTCTGTCTCAAAAAAAAAAAAAAAGAATCCAGGGCCCTGGCGGGGTCTGTCCCATGCCGTGACTCTCAGATCCAGGCCCAACCCGGGCATTCCTGCAGGCCGCCCTGCTGAGCTGGTCCACCTGAGCCCATCTCACCACCAGCAAAGCAGCTCAGCAAGGACTCTGACACCGTTATGAGCACTCCATGAAACTGATACATTAGGACTCCAAGCTAATATATTTTTCTGCCAAAAACACCCAATAAAATGTACAACTAATGAATAAAATTGCAACATTGCCAAGAAGCAATGTGTGCCCCAAATTTCCAAAAATACCTCCATCAGTCTGTGTCTGAAAACCAGCCCCGCACCAGGAAATCGTTACTACTCAACTCTGGGCAATCCAGGCGCAAGAGCTCCAGGCCTGGGATGGAAACCGGGAAGCTGCCTGCTCCTGCATCTCCTGAGCCTACACTTGGTCTCCTGGACCTGCCAGAGGCTGGGACACTCTGCTAATTGTATCAAAACAAGGGAGAAAGGCAAGGCCCAGCATGGAGGCTCCTGGGAAGGGACCCCCCCACCCCCGGTGTTGGGCAGGTGCCCTGAGTTGAAAGGGGTAGATCTAGATGCTACAATCCCTACATTTGTAGTTACTGAAGTGGGATCCACTGACCATTGGATCTGTGAGTCCTTGAATTGAAGTGTTGATGTGCCTTGGGGTAGTTGGAGGATGGGGTGGGTATCCACTGCTTGCGTCAGGGTCTCAAAGAGATCTCATACCCAGAAAAGATGAAGAACAAGCCTTGCATTGTATCTTACCTTCCTAGCAACAACCTGTGTTTAGAAAGGCTTCCCAGCCGGGTGCAGTGGCTCACACCTGTAATCCCAGCACTTTAGGAGGCCAAGGTGGGTGGATCACCTGAGGTCAGGAGTTCAAGACCAGCCTGGCCGACGTGGGGAAACCCCATCTCTACTAAAAATACAAAAATTAGCCGGGCATGGTGGCAGGCGCCTGTAATCCCAGCTGCTCGGGAGGCTGAGGCAGGAGAATGGCTTGAACCCGGGAGGCGGAGGTTGCAGTGAGCCGAGATCGTGCCATTGCACTCCAGCCTGGGCAACAAGAGTGAAACTCCATCTCAAAAAAAAAAAAAAAAAGAAAAGAAAGAAAGGCTTCCCTGCCCTTTGTAGACCCAGAAAACTGAAGCCAGATGTCAGAACACAGGTCTAGGGAGGGCACAAGCAGGAGGTCAGAATTCAGCCTAATTTGATTCTACAAACCTGAAATAAGCACCGGTGATTGTTGGACTGTCATAGCTGCAGGGCATTGTCCCTGAGGTTGAGGAAATAAAGTTGATGTTCAGACAATTAAAACACAAAGCCAAATGCCATCCTACTATGGTAGAGGCAGAGAGGGAATCAGGGAAGGCTTCCTGGAAGAGGAGGGGATCCTGGTGTCTGACCTCAAAGAATAGATGGAGGCTGGTTATGCAGATGGAGTCTGAGGCCTGCAGGCAGAGCTTCCTGAGATAGCAGCTTTTGGGGTGCTCTCGTGCAGGAACTCCACGGTTTGGGTTCATGGTGAGAGAGGGCCTTTGCCCCACAAGACCCTGCCTGCCTGCCCGCCACCTTGGCCTCCCACGGGTCCCAGGCGCCCAGGCTGTGCTCAGCGCGGCTGTGGGGCAGGACGCAGCAGCCCTTTCCTCTCCCAGGCGTCTGGCATCTCCACTCCCTCCTGCAGGGCTGGGCTTCTGCTCCAGGGGCCAGGATCAGAGGCAACCTTGGGTGGCCTGCTGGCCCCTGCAGCCCTTTGATCTTTACTCATCTTGCTCAGCAGCTGGCATTGCTGCCTGGCCGTGCCCAGGCACAGGCAGGAGCCCTCAGCCCAGACGCAGTCCCTGGGAGGCCAGTATGTTGGTCTGTCGGAAGACAAGGACACAGTGAATCACCCTGTCTCTCCGCCATTGCCCCCTCCATGCAAAGGGCATAGCAGATCTACCCAACCCACCTCTTGGGCATACTGCAAGAATGAAGTGAAATGGAGATGAGACAGTACTTAGGCCAAGCAAAAAGAGAGGCCAGCAGATGTCTTGGCAGGACCTGAACCTGGAGTCAGAGCCCTAGCTTCCAGCTCAGGCTGTGCCCTGCTGGCACATAGCTTTGGGCAATCACAACTTCTTAGTGCTACAGGCACCTCACTATAGACAGGGGGCACCCTGCCCTGCCCTACCCTGCCCAGCCTGCCTCCTTGGCTAGCGGGGGCACCAAATAAGATAATGGCTGGAAAGTGCTTTTGAAAAGAATAAAGTGCTGCACTGATGTCAGGGATTATCACGATTATTAAGGAGCATGATTACCGCAATCCAGAAAAGCCGCCATTAAGGAGAAGACTCCTGTTCGTGTTGATTGAGTTTCCTGGTTAACTGAGCATTGGCAGGAAAAAAATCTGTTTATTTATGCCAGTCTCCTTTCTTACATTGGTCATGGTGTGGTCTTGAGTCTTTATTTATTCATGGATTGATTGATTCATATATTCATGTATGACTCTTTCCCTGACAACATTCAAAAAAGCAGCTGCAGACCCAGCTCTCTCCTGCCTGGGGTCCTGCCTGTCCCAGGCCTCATGGTTGAGTCTCAGTCTGTTAGCTGGGGAAAGCAGAGGGGAAGGCAGCTTTTTTCTGTCAGGAGGGAAAGCACAGGATGAGGCCTCCCACGTGGCTTTTTCCATTGTTCCCTGCAGCCTCTGATATCCTGCCATGTTTCCTTAGGACAATGCAAGAAAAAAATGGTTCAGGCCAGGCGCGGTGGCTCACACCGGTAATCCCAGCAGTTTGGGAGGCTGAGGAAGGCAGATCACCTGAGGTTGGGAGTTTGAGACCAGCCTGACCAATATGGTGAAACCCCGTCTGTACTAAAAATACAAAAATTAGCCGGGCTGTGGTGGCATGCACGTGTAATCCCAGCTACTCTGCTTGAACCTGGGAGGTGGAGGTTGCAGCGAGCCGATATTGCGCCACTGCACTCCAGCCTAGGTGACACAGCAAGACCCTGTCTAAAGGAAAAAAAAAGGTTCAAGAAATACCCTCTGATTGAGATGGGAGGGTTTAGCTAGGTTTTTCTGGCTTATCCAGATGCATCTAGAAAGTGACAGGATTGCTTTTTTTTTTTTTTTTTAAACAAACTTGTCAGTATTGTTGTGGCCAGATAAGCAGCGCTGCCTTCTGGGGGGACCATGAGAAAGCCACCGAAGGCCCCATGCTCATCCCAGAGACACTGCTGCCTCACAAAGGCCCCTGGGCATGTCCTATCCGAGCTCGGGGGGCAGAAAGCGACAGAGGACATTCTTACTAAGATGTGACGGGAAGGGGCTGACTGTTAAATGGAACTGATTTGAGACAAACTGGACCTCTTTTTTTTGAGGCAGAGTCTCGCTCTGTCACCCAGGCTGGAGTGCAGTGGCGCGATCTCGGCTTACTGCAAGCTCTGCCTCCCAGATTCACGCCATTCTCCTGCCTCAGCCTCCTGAGTGGCTGAGACTGCAGGTGCCCGCCACCAAGCCCGGCTAATTTTTTTTGTATTTTGTAGTAGAGATGGCGTTTCACCATGTTAGCCAGGATGGTCTCGATCTCCTCACCTCATGATCTGCCCGCCTCGGCCTCCCAAAGTGCTGAGATTACAGGCATGAGCCACTGAGCCCGGCCCAAACGGGGCCTTTTAGGTCTTCAGACTGAGAGCTCTTTCCCAGAATACCTGGTGGGCAGCTGGTGCCCAGAAGTTTGGGAAACTCCGCCCCAGAAGCCAACAAGAAAGAGTGGACGAGCTGGACGGGGTGACAGAAGAGCTCTTCCAGGGAGGAGTTTCCAGAGATTCTGGGCACCAGCTGCCCCCTGGGTGTTGCTTAGATGGAAAGTGCCAGCTGGGTGCAGTGGCTCACACCTGTCATCGCAGCAGTTTGGGAGGCTGAGGCGGGCGGGCTGCTTGAACCCAGGAGTTCAAGACCAGCCTGGTCAATATAGTGAGACCCCATCTCTATAAAAAATACAAAAATTAGCCAGGTGTGGTGGTATGTGCCTGTAGTCCCAGCCTCAGGAGGCTGAAGTGGGAGGATCACTTGAACTCGGGATGCAGAGGTTGCAGTGAACCGAGATCACGCCACTGCACTCCAACCTGGACAATGGAGTGAGACCCTGTCTAAAAAAAAAAAAAAAAAAAAGTGCTTAATTGTGGGGCTGTCAGGGGAGAAGACTACGGCTGAAGGCAGAGGGGCTGCAGCCCTCAGCAGGAGGAGCCTTAAGCTCTGGGAGCTCCTTTTCCCCTTGGAGAGAAGCGGGTGATGATGCCTGTGTTGGGGGCATCCCGCAAGCTGTGAAGGGGAAACGCATGTTGGGCATGAAGGAGGGAGAGGGCAGTGGCTGTGGTGTGAGGTCAGGGATGTTGGGCTGGAGGGAATTTAACCTCATGCACGTGGTTCCCAGTTACACACGTATCAGCTTATGTGTAGGTCAGAATTTCTCAACCAGGGGTGATCTTGACCCCCAGGGGACACTGGGCAATGTCTGAAGACTTTTCCAGGGGTCACAGCTGGAGGGGGAGGGGCTTAATGACATCTAGTGGGTGGAGGCCAGCGAGTCTGCTAATATCCCACGTGCGCTGGACAGCCCCCACCACAGAACCATCTGGCTGCAACCGTCAGCAGTGCAAGGTCAAGAGAGCCGGGTGTCTGGGGCCTCGGTCTCTGCCTGCACCTGCGGGGTTGGGGGCGGCCCTGACCCTGGCGGGCTCCATGCCACCTTCATGCTGCCAGTCTCTGCTCTCCCCACAGAACCCCGACATCGTCCTGGTGCACTACCTGAACGTGCCGGCCATCGAGGACTGTGGCAAGCCTTGCGGCCCCATCCTCTGCTCCATCAACACCGACAAGAAGGAGTGGGCGAAATGGACGAAAGAAGAGCTCATCGGGCAGCTGAAACCCATGTGTGAGTGGCCTTGGCCGGCCTGGCACCCCCACGCTGGGAACCAGGCTGGCATCAACCAGGCGGGCCCAGGAAGGTCCTCTGTGGCCTTGGGGATGCGGGTCTGGAGCCCCATCTTGGAATGACAGTGGCACCATGAGCTTAGCTTTTGCCCCACCTTCACTCGGCCCCTTGTAAGCTCCCTATACAACAGCCAGGGCACAAAATGCCAGGCCCACGTGACAGATGAAAAGAATAAAGTTTGGAGACACAGAGCATGTACGGGAAGGAGCAGGCCAAGAATGGGCCAGGGACGGGTCTCCGGGGCCACAGACAGGAATGGAGGCCGGCTGGGGAGGGAAAGTGTGGTACAGGGGAGGGGTGGCAGGAGCAGACCCTGCCTCCTGCCTTGCCCGTCCACGCGGGATCTGGGCTTAGCCACTGCCTCCTGGACTCGGGGCCCGCCTCGGCTCCCAGGCTGGGTGGCAAATAGATGATGGTAATTGAGCTGGATTTCATTTTGTCAGCAAAGTGGTGCTTTCTGAAGCATCTGTCAGGTGCAAATCACAGAATGCAAAACACCGAGTGAGGCCGGGAAGCTGGGGCTGCTCCGTACTTTGTTGCCGTGGCCACAGCTCCCGGCAGCCGCTGGCGGCTCTCAGTGGCTTCTCCTGCCCCCTGTTCAGCGGGGCTCAGGAAAAACAAACATGGGTCTGGGGCTTTCCTGACCCAAGAAGAGCATGGGGGCTGTTTAGTGCTGGAAACGTAGCCCACGGGGTTCAGGGACATTGATGGCCAGGGCTCAGGGCAAGGACCTGCCATCAGCAGGGCCTGAGGGGGCGGGTCAGTGGCTCACTCAGAAGCAGAACTGTCCCTGGAGCTGGGCTGGAGGGAGGAAGCAGCTGTTGGTTACCATATACAGCGGGGGTACTGAAATATTCTTTCTGCACTGGGAGGAAAGGTGAGGGTCCTGTGCCTGGGAGAGCCCAGGCTGAGGCTACGGGCACCTGCGGTGATGCTAATCCTGGGAGTCCTCTGGGTGCTCAGATTTAGGGATCTGCTCTCAGCCTCAAGGTTGAGGATGAGGGTCAGGAGGGACAGAGGGGTCTGTGTGGCAAGGGAGGCCCCCCGGTGGGTGACAGCCCTGCCCGCCAAGGGCAGGACCACAAGACTGAGCTTTCTCATGTATCATCCTTTGAGCCAAGTACCCCGTGGGGAGGTTTGGACCAGGCTGGCCTCAGTGCTCCTGCCTGGAACCTCGAGGCAGGCAGCCCAGGGACCTCCGGAGCTCAGGCCACACCCAGTGGCAACCTTCTTAACTGCGGCCCTGACCACATCCTTCCCTGCTTAAAACCACTCAATGTACTCTCAGTGCCCAAGCTCCTGAGCACAGCCTGCGGCCCCCCCACCCCCAGCCCCTGGCCTCTGCAGGACTCTGCGTCCTTTCCGCCTGTTGTAGTCCCCGCTCCCCAGAGCCTGCTGCCTCTCTGCCTGCCCCTCTCCCTGCCTCTGCCTGCTCATCCCGCCTGTCCCTCAGCTCTCAGCCTCTCCACAGGCCTTCTCACCACCCAACTGGGCCTTCACACCCCTGTGCCCTGGCCTCCTCGAGCCCCCACTGGGGAGATGTCAGCCTCCCACGCTTCATCAGGACGGGCCCCGTGAGCCTCTTCAAAATGCTGCCGAGCACCGGGAAGCATGGGGAAATGGCACAGCTACCCTTGGGAAGCACTCCGGCTCTCCGCACAGTGCTGGGTGTGCACAGGGCCCTGGAAATAGCCCTGGAATGGTGGAGGGGAAGGGACCTGCCCAGGGGCCTGAGCAGCGGACAGAAGCTGCAGTGTCCTGGCTCTGGGAGCCAAGGCTGCTGAGTGGCACCTTCCCAGGGGCAGACCAGAGGCTGGGAGTCTGGGGCACCAGTGCTGGGGGCCCTGCTGTCAGAACCGCCTGCCTACCCTTCCTACTCAGTACCTAGGGGGCACCTCACTATGCAGGGCTGGCACCGGACACTGGGTCCTGCCTAGACCCCACCCCAGGGGGCCTACTCATACTTTCTCTGCCTCAGGGCCTCAGCTGGGCCAGCGCTATGGCTCTGCTGACCAGGAACGCTGGTGCCCCCTGGCCAGGGTGGTAGAAAGAGTCAGGGCTGGCGAGTCAGGAGGCAGGTGCTCATCCTGGCTTCATGGCTGCCCCTCTATGCAGCCCCGGACCAATGCCCCACCCTCTCTGAACCCCAGTACCCCTTCTATAAAGGGGTAGCAAGAATCTAGCAGCCTCTGCCCTAAGACCAGCACTTCCAGCCAGCTCAGGGGGCCCGGCTCAGCTCCTCCACCCCTGCGCACTGCGTCCAAGGTGCTGAGGCTGCCAGCCTGTCCCATTTCCTGGGAGGTGGAGTCACTCCAGAGGGCTCAGCTTTGTCCTGCAGAAGCTGCCGTGGCTGAGTGCACTCCGGGGCTGGAAGAAGTGGCCTGGAACCTCCTTTCTGGGGCTTAGCCAATGCTTTCCAAATAAGGGTCCTAAGGACTCTTGCCTTGAAAGGGTGACCAGGGTCCAGGTGCTTCTGGAGCTCCTCTCACCCCTTACTGTTCACATTTAGAGGGGAGTTCCTGCTCAAAATAAGTCTTCAGTCAGGAGGAGGAGTTGCCTTCCTGGCCTTTCTGAGCCTTCTGTCTGCTTCTTCT
The DNA here is from genome assembly GCF_006542625.1 of Nomascus leucogenys. Lineage (NCBI taxonomy): Eukaryota > Metazoa > Chordata > Mammalia > Primates > Hylobatidae > Nomascus > Nomascus leucogenys. The sequence continues at coordinate 8,491,364 of NC_044404.1, forward strand.
TAGGTCACTAGAAGGAATTCCTCTTGTCAGATTCCACTGGAAAATTAGGGCCCCTTTGCTGGACAGAGGCCCCATCCACATGGCCGGGGAACAGCCCCAACCCCACTGGGCCCCAGCAAAAGTTCCAAGAGATTGTGTGAGCCAGAGATTAGCCAAGGGGGTGCTCCCAAGGGAAAAGATGCCTTTCAAGGTGGCTCCTACAGTCAGAGGCTGCTGGCCTGGGCCCTCCCAAATTCTTCTCGACACACACAGACAGCCCTTCTCCTTCAGCCATATGCTCCCCATTTTCCCTGGAGCTGCCCATCCATCAGACAGGACTGCCACCTCCAGGCTGGGTGGGAGGAATTAGGCTTTATGAACTCCAGGGGGTGGAAACCAGTCCGGAGCCAGCCTCCAATGCTGAGCTGGAGGGAACTGTGAATGCCTGCTCAAAAATCTGCAGTGCATCAGAAAATTATGTAAAACTACAACAAACTCCCCATAAATCTAATAACACTCGGCTCTCTGGTGTCTTGGGGCGGGGGGAAGCAGAGCTGCACACAATTACGGGGCGCGTGCGTGCGTGTGCACGGCTCTGACAGAGACAGAGTCTGAGAAACACAGCCCTGGAAATGCGGCTGCAGGAGAAGGCACAGGTGCCGATCCGGCTTGGAACACACATAGGGCATCAGCTAAGCGTGTCCAGGGAGAGCAGAGGTATGCTGACAGCCAAGAAGACCTCAGATTTGATTCCAGAATCGGGCGGGTCACCCAACACTGGAGACAAACACATTAGCTTCATCCCATTTCCACATAAATCACGTGCCTTCGAAGACTTCACAGTTTGATTTCCTGATGTTTCCAAATTTCCCTGCCTGCCAGCAGAGTTGTCAGCGGTTTAATCAAAATGTTGTGCTTCTCAGGGGTGAAGGGAGATGGGTCTGCAGTCTTTGCCTCACCTGCTGTGAGATGGGGGCTCCGTGACCTTGTGCCCTGGGACTCTCACCAGGCTGATTCAGAGAATCCCAGCCAGGTCCTTGCAGCGGTGTCCTTTGGTCAGAAGGGGGCTTCCCTTCCACCTGCAAGCTGAGGAATGCTTCCTTCAGATGAAAAAAAAACACACACACACAGAAATAAATGAAGATGGCTGATAGGAATTCCCAGGACATTCCCAGAGATCTTTCCTGTCTTTTGGAATCCCTTCTGTAATCATGAGAATATGGGCCCTGCTGCTATGAGGAAGACCAAAATAACAGTGGCTTCAATGAAAGGGAAGCTCCTTTGTCTTTCATGTCACAGTTCAGGGTTGATGTGGCAGCCCCAGGGTCAGGGATTGGCCACCCAGGCTCCCTCCAGGTGGCTGCTCCCCATTCTTAGGGCTTTGCCCTCTTTTACATGGTCCAAAATGGCTACTGCAGCTCCTGCCATTGCAACTGCATTCCAACCAGTGGAAAGAGGAGAAAATAAGGTGGAGGGTGAGTTCCTTCCCTTTAAGCCCACAAGTTGCATACAACATTTCATCTCTGGTGTCGTTGGACAGAATTTTATCGTATGGTTACTCTTAGTTGCAAGAGAGTCTGGGAAGTGTCGTTTTTTGCTATGTCGTTCCATCCTAACATACTTTGGGGAAAGAGATTCTGCATGTGAATCATTCAGGGCTGAGGAGAGCTGTGCTTAGCCTGGGGTGCCCCTATGGGCTTCAGCTTTCTGGCTCATAGTGCAGAGAATTGCCCATCTCAGTCCAAGGCCTGGCAATGGCTGTCTGAGGCGCCGTCTGAGGCCTGGAGTTTATAGTACGCAAGTGATCTAAAGCTTAGTGTGTCTCATCCTGGAAATTCCGGGGTCTGTTCCAATGCAGCTGGTCTGAGAGCGCACCAGATTTGCACCCAGTAAACCCTAAACCCCCATAGTGTGAGTGAGTAGCTGAAGGGGGAGTCCTCTCCTCCCAGATCAGCCACTGAGAGATGACTTTGAGTGGAGTCAACTGCTCTGCCAGGCAGGCTCTGTGCTTCTGTCCTGCCAAGCTGGCAGGAAACTCGCTCAGTGATCTTGGGCTGCTCAGAGCCACAGTGGTTCTAAACTGCCATGCCCCAAACCTTGCACCCTTGGCTCCCCTGGAACCTACAGAAAGCCAGATGGAACCATTTCCTCGGAGAAGATCCTCTCCCTCTGAGCACCCGCGGCTTTCTTCCCTGCCCATTTCCTGGCAACCCAGGAGGGGATGGCACGCCAGGCATTTCCCAGCAAGCTGTTGGTGAGGTTGTTCCATCCGGAGTGAGTGGCGAGGGCATGACTTTTAAGCTGTGTTCACAGCCCTTCCCGTGTGGTGATCTTGTCCCAGCTCTCCCGCCTGGAGGCTCCTCTTGGAGTGCCCTGGCTGGCCAGATGGCCCTGCAGCCATGAGCAAGGCCTGGGCCTTCCCGCAGGCTTCGAAGGCCCAGAGATCAGCAGGCAGCTGCCCCAGCCGCCTCGGGGTTTAGCTCCACCCTGCCTGCCCGCCCCAGAGCTCCGCTGGCATCAGGCCAGAGTACTCAGGCCCCTGGGGCAGGTGTCCTCTGCAGCACTGGGTGGGCAGCAGGAGGGCTGGCTGTGGAATCAGCAGAGCCCCAGGGCCTACGCCCACACCACACAAGTGCTCTGTGCACCTCCATACTTCTGCACAGCCACACGATGTATCCACAGGCACGAGTGTGTGGGGATTCAGCACCTCCACCCCCACACTTCCTCCAAAAGCAACCTCACCTCCATGGTAGGTGGTGGAGGCCATAGTAAATGTGAGGCCCCAAAGGCCATGTTGAAAGTGGAGGTGGAGACCATCCTGAATGTGAGGTGGAGGCCATAGTGAGTGTAGGTGAAGGCCCTGGTGAGTTTGGTGGGGGCCCTGGTGAGTTGGGTGGAGGCCCTGGTGAGTTTGGTGGGGGCCCTGGTGAGTTGGGTGGAGGCCCTGGCAAGTGTGGGCTTGCTTGTGCTGTCATGGCCCCCACAGTCCATCTCCCCTAACACGCTGGTCCTCACCTGCAGCCTGTTGGTTTTTCAGGGGCCAGGGTGTCCGCCCTGCCAGCCTTCAGCACCTGTAAGGCAGTGCTGCCGAGACACCACACCGTTTCCAGTACCGGGCCTCGGCTGGGGTGGCTGCAAACAGGAGCCCCTCATTGTTGAGCAGTGGCTGCAGTGGCAGAGAAATCCGCTCAGGGCGGTTGCTTAGCCAGCACCTGCTCTCCAGGGACCCAGCTCACAGTGGGAGAGGTCGCAGAGCCCAGGATGCCCAGACCCCAGCCTCCCTCCATCTGTTCCGGAGGCCCTGGCTGTTGCCAGTACCCAAGCCTGGGGTTGTATGTTCAATGCGCCTTTTGTTTTCTCATAATTTTTCAGACAAAGACCAAAGATCCAGAAGGAGGGGGGGCTGTGTTTATTTGTTTTGTTTTTTGCTTAGATTGTAATCCTGGTGATTATAGAATATCAAGAAGGAAAATCAACAAAGCCTTCCTTCCTGGGGCTCGCCGAACCGTTCCTGGTCGGCCAGCGCCACCTGGTGGCCAGTGGCAGCGGACCCGCTCGGAGATGGGAGCCCCAGGGAAGCCTGACTCCCCGGTCCAGGCCACCTGGAGCTTGCAGGCGGGGGCCTGTCCCACCCCTGCCTCTGGACCTGGTGTCTGAGATGTGCTGGGAAGCTGTTGGGGACCTGCTCTGTAATTCTAGAGTGGTAGGGCTTGGGGTGGGGCTGGAACTAGCAGCAGGACACCCTAGGGAGAGGTGCCTGTGCCCACCTTTTTTCCTCTCCAGCTCAGTCGATCCTGATCCAGTATCACCTGGCTGGCTGGGGCTGGCAGGCTGGGAGCTCCAAGCCTGACTACGAGCAGGTCCCTAAGGCTCAGCCAGAGCCCATCGAGGAAGGACAGCAGCCAGCCTAAAAGTCTCAAAGATGGCCGGACGTGGTGGCTCACGCCTGTAATCCCAGCACTCTGGGTGGCCGAGGCAGGAGGGTTACTTGAGCCCAAGAGTTCAAGATCAGCCTGGGCAACATGGCGAGACCCTGTCTCTACAAAATATAGAAAAATTAGCCAGATGTGGTGGTGCACACCAGTAGCCCCAGCTACTTGGGAGGCTGAGGTGGAAGGATCACTTGAACCTGGGGAGTTCAGGGCTGCAGTGATCTGAGATGGCGCCACTGCACTGCAGCCTGGGCGACAGAGCAAGACCTTGTCTAAAGAAAAGAAGAGAGAGAAGAGAAGAGAGAGGAGAGGAGAGGAGAGGAGAGGAGAGAGGAGAAAAAAGAAGAGAGAGGAGAGGAGAGGGGAGGGGAGGGGAAGAGAGGAGAGGTGAGGAGAGGAGGGAAGGGAAGGGAAAAGAGAAGAGGAGAGGAGAGGAGGGGAGGGGAGCAGAGGGGAGGGGAGAGGAGAGGAGAGGGCATGGTGGCAGACACGTAATCCCAGCACTTTGGGAGGCTGAGGCAGGTAGATCACCTGAGGTCAGGAGATCGAGACCAGTCTGATCACATGGTGAAACCCTGTCTCTACTAAAAATACAAAAATTAGCTGGGCATGGTGGCAGGTGCCTGTAATCACAACTACTTGGGAGGCTGAGGCAATAGAATCACTTGAACCCGGGAGGTGGAGGTTGCAGTGAGCCAAGATCGTGCCATTGTGCTCCAGCCTGGGCAACAGAGTGAGACTCCACCTCAAAAAAAAAAAAAAAAAAAAAAAAAAAAAAAAAAAAAAAAAAAGAGAAGAGAGCTGCAAAGCCTTTTCCCCCATGGAGCTACAGGTGTGGGCACAGTAAGGAGTTGGGGGATCAGCCCCGGGTGGGAGAGAGGGGGCGTGTTGTTACAGGGACTCTTTCCTGCCAGCGGTGTTCACTTAGAAGCATGTTCCAGGGCCCCTACCTCTGAGCAGAGACTTCTGCGATAGGCGCAAATGGCTGAATGTCAGGAGCAAGCTCGGGCCCCCCAGGCCACCCAGTTCTGGGGCTCAGAGGGAGCCCAGCCGGCTGCAGTCTTACCCTGGAATCCACCAAGGCCCCAGAAAGCCTGAGCAGAGACAATGGTTCCCCTCAGAACCACCTGGGAGGGGCTGAAAGGCAGGCCCTTCCCCAGACATTCTGACTCCCTGGGTCTGGAGTGGGCTCCAGACACTGAGTTTTTTATGAAGCTAGGTTCTTGTGCTGGGGTCCCCAGGACCATACTTTTTAAGGAACCCCGGCCTATAGCAGCCTCTGGCAAGAGGCCAGCCAAGAGCAAGACCAGCACCTCTTTGGGCCACAGGCCTCCTCAGGCGTCGGCTGGTTCTCACACCCGGGTGGGAGGAGGGCAGGCGTTGGAGGCCACATGGAGCTTAGTCTAGCCACACTCCCGGAGGAAGCCACTCGTCGGCATGCACTAAGTACTGGGTATATCATTTCTGGATGTTCCAGGACTGTGTGAGGACTTTCTGTAGACTCTGGGTTAAGAAATACGACTCTAGAAGTTTCCTTGTTTTGCAGCTGAGATGTTGGTGCCGGCACATTGTGGGACCTTGCCAGACACTTGTTGACTTGCACTCGTGAGAAACCCTGGAGTTGCATAAGAGGAAGCACATCTGTGTCCTCACGGCAGCTCTGTCCCTGAGAGCAGAGGCCCGGCTCCCTGCCTGCATCTGCAGGGGCTGGGAGTCATGGGGGAGGCAGGGATAGTGCTGGGGGTTCCTGGAGAGGGTTTCCTCTGCCTTTTACTCTTCCCTTTGGGAAGGAGCTGCTGGCATGAGGAGCAGGCAGGGCAGGTTCCTGGAATCTCCAGGTGAGTCCCAGCCCTCTTCCTGGCTCCTGCCAGAATCCCTGCAGCCCCCTTCCAACCTGGCATGGAGGACAGCAGAGGGTAGGCACGGAGAGGCTGACTTGAGTGCGGGGCTTGCTTCCTACTTTGCTCCCAGGATCCAGGTTTGTTTTGCAAATGTTGGTTTCTCACTCCAGCTAGTTTTATGGAGCCGATCTGGCCCCCAGGTAGGACTGGAAGAGAAATACTGCTTTTGATTTCCTGTCTCTCCTGGCATCTTGCTGCCGAGGGCCACTTCAAGGCCTCACAGCTGCTTCCATGACAGGAGTCCCCCTTTTGTGGAGTGCACCCCTGTGCTGGTGTTGGGGATACAGGGCCCCACCGACACCCTGGGTCCTGACTGCTACGCAGAGCTGATGCTGAGCGCTGCTAGGTGCCAGGGAGTGGTTCTGTCAAAGTTAGAATTCGTTGCCAACATTCATATCTCCAGATTTTCAGCCTCTCTAAAAATGTAAGGCTCCGGGCCAGGTAGTTGGGAGCTCAGAGGCAGCTGCTCTGTGGACTGAGCCTGGCTTCCTACGGCGCTACCTCCCAACACACCAGGAGGCACCTGAGTCCAGGGCCCTACAGCAATCTTACCAGAAGCAAGATGGAAGCATCCAGAATCCCACTTGGTCCCCCACCCCTCTTTCCGAGTGGCCTGGAGGGGCAGGGTAAAAGCTGATCACTCCCACGTTCCCTGCTCTCTCTGCCCCGAGCAGTGCCCAGGGGAAGGGGCTGCAGTTTGGACAGAATGGGGAGAAGGGAATTCCAGAGGCCACATGCACCCGGATGTGCAGATCACCCTGAGGCTCTGACGCTGCCAGGCGGCCAGCACTCCTAGCACATTCACACTTCACCCACGGTGCAAATAATTCCCAGCCTGGTAACAATGCCGCTTAGCACATCAGGAGAAGATTCCGAGAGCCTTTGGATGGTTCTAAAATGCCACTTTGTATATCGCTGAGCACCTTGGAGATTTCCTGTGAGGCCAGGTGCAGGGGTAAAGGACATGCCACCCCACATGCTCTGTATTTCCTGATGATGGAGTCACTGGCTGGGCTGGAATGGCACCTCTCCCTACCCCTCATTGACAAGGTCTGTCCCACCTGCAAGAAGAGAAAGAATATGGGAAGGTCAAGCTCTCAACACCCTGGCAGTCTACTGGACCCTCCACCCCCGCCTTTTCCAGAGGGTGTGTGATGTTGGGACGAAGCCCATGCCCCCTGGCACAGGGAGGACTGTGATGCCCCAACAGCGAGCACCAGAAATGACAGGCTCACTGGGGACACGGCAGATAGGTCCCCACACGTGCACATGGTGGGCGCACGCTCCATCCCGTCCCCCCTCAGCCTCTGCGCTCCTCGAAATGAGATTTCTGAAAATTTTGTCCTCAGGACCAATAGGCGAATGAGAGTTGAGTGGTGAGATCGGGAAATTGAATAGTATGTGGGTGTCTGGATATGAGAAGTTAAATCTAATGAAAATTTCATCCAGTTGAACCAAGAAATCAGAAACAGGGCCTTTATTCCTGTCAACAAGAATACAGTGAAAATTAAACCAACCCGGCTGCCATTTCCCATTGACCTTGTCGCCATGGAGACAGCCTTCTAGTGTCAACAACACCGAGGACTCCGAAGGGGCCTCATTCACTCCAGGAGAGGCACGTGGCCGCTCCCTCTCCCATCCGCCTCCGGCACATGGTTCACAAGGAGAGCAGCCCAGCTTATACCAGCACCTGGACAAATGACCACAGCACCCTTTCTTGGCTCCCAAGGTGACCTGGCTTGACTAGTTAAATAGCCACCCTCTTTCTGGGTCTTTCTTGAGCGGCGGGGTACCCAGGTGGGTGGACTGGACGAGCCCAGATGGAGGAGGAGGACAGGGCCTCCCACAGCCCTCCAGAAAAGGACACCGCCCGTTGTCCTTGCCACCTGCTCATCACAGCACCCAGAAATCTCTTCTCATGCGAAGGAAGGCCAAGCGTCGATTCCAGCAGGTGCCGCCTGTGCAGTCACCATGGTGACCAAAGCTCCAGGTGGCCTTGCCCTGTCATCCTTCCAAGAGTTACTGCCCCACAGAGCAAAGGGGGCAGGTAGCTGGCTCTCACCCGTTCCAGGGGCCACCAGGGGCTGAGGCGGACTTCTGGAGTTCTCTGTCTCCTCTTCCAATTCCTTTCCAAAGTCTTCCAGGCAGGACTGCAGAGCAGAGAGCTTGCCCTCTCGCGAAGCTTTCCACCCTGGCCCGGGCAGATCTCCTGTGGATGCCATCGCATCAGAATCCAGGGGTGGGGCCACCTACCTGCATAGGGCCCGGTGGCATACAGTCAGGTGAACCGGCAAGAGGCACCCACTCTCCAGATGAAGAAACTAAGATCCAGAGGAAACAAAGATCTTGTTCTAAGATCACACAGTGCGTGAGGGAAAGAGCTGCGGCCATACGGGGTCCCGACCCCAGGCCAGCATGGTGCTGCCACCCCGTCTCCCACTGTTTCTAAATTCTGGCCCCTTCTTCCCACATAGCCAGCACAGGGCATTGCACTTGGAGGTTTTCCCTGCCCTTTGGGAAAGCCCCACCACCGCATGGGACAGCCACATCAGGAATGAAAGACAGCCAAGACGAAGCTGCCCCTCAGCCCCCTGCCATCCCTCAGGGGGTCCTCTCCCCACCCCCACCACACCCCAAATGAGGAGGCCCTGTCGTGGAGCCAAGCATTGCCCCCACACATCCTGTACAGTCTGGGATGAACCTTTCTTAGCTTCTTTTGGTTTTTATAGAAATTCCCCCCAAATGTGCCCCTAACCAGCACAAAGCCTGCTGCCGTGACAAGGCCAGCGCACGCCTCAGGGAAGCCCCAGCGCCCAGGTTTGGATGCAGCATTGCTGAGATGTCCTCCTTGCAGCGGCCTCCCAGGTTTCCTTCCCCCTTTCTCTCCTGCTTGCCCTGATTTTCCAAGAGCAGGTCCCCATCAGGCCCTGCCTCCCAGTTCCTCCCGTGGGAGGCTCAAGGAAGAGTTTCTTCTGCCCTGGTCTGGGTGGCTTGGCCAGATGAGTGACAGCTGACCTGACCCCCAAGTGAGGAAATCCCAAGTGGGGAGCCACGGACTCGAGAGCTTCTGCCCACTAAGGCCCCTGCCAGCAAGGCCTGGCCCCTCTGAGACAGCCTAGCACCTGCGAAGTCAGGGAGGGCAGGAGACGAAGCTGGGCATCCAGCTTGGGATGACAGCATGTGGTCCAGCCCCAGGACCTTGAGTTTCCTGCACAGTCACCAGCCCCTGGTGAAGGGGCAGCCGAGGGAAACCAGACTCCCCTCCAGGAAGTGAAGTGAGTCTTGCTGTTGACAGCCAGGACCCTCTACCTCCCAATGGGATCGCTTTTCTCCTCTGCCCACCACCGAGCTGCTGCCCGGTCTTCCTCACCTCCTCCTAGGAGCTGGTCCTGGCAGAGCTGAAAGCCAGGCAGGTCACCCAGTGGAAACAGCTTGAATCTGCAGCCCCTCCTCACCCCCCACGCACCTGCTGTGTAACCTTGGGCAAGTTACATAACTTCTCTGAGTCTCGATTTTGGCGTTAATAAAATGGGATACTATATTCTGCCTCAAGGGATCACTGGGAGGTTAAAGATGTCATCTTTAGACCCAAGCTTCTCAAACTTGAGTGTGCATCAGAGGCCTATTAGGACGTGGATGCTGGGCCCCAAACCCCAGAGTTTCTGATTCTGTAGGTTGGGGCAGGGCCTGAGAATGTGCATTTCTAACAAGTGTCAGGTGATTCTACTGCTGCGGGGGCCACACTTGGAGAACCACTGCTCCACAGAAGAGTGTCTGGCCCCGTGCCCTGCCCACAGCAGAGGCTCAGTGGAGTATATAGTGTTGTTATTGTTTTTTCCCCTTGTCTTTTTGAGACAGGGCCTCACTCTGTCACCTAGGCTGGAGTGCAGTGGCCCGATCACAGCTCACTGTAGCCTCGACCTCCCTGGGCTCAGGTGATCCTCCTGCCTCTGCCTCCCATGTAGCTGGGATTACAGGTGCCCACCACCACACCAGGCTAATGTTTTTATTTTTTGTAGAGACTGGGTCTCGCCATGTTGCCAAGGCTGGTCTCAAACTCCTGGGCTCAAGTGATCCACCCGCCCCAGCCTCCCAAAGTGCTGGGATTACTAGCATGAGCCACCACACCTGGCCTTGTTCTTTTTTTCTTTTTGGAGTCAACATATAAAGATGCTCACCCACTGCCTGGCATGGAGGATGTGTCCAATAACTATCATTGTTTTTGTTGTTATTATTGAGACATGAGCTCTGCTTATAGCTCACTGAGGGAAATGAAGAACCAATTTAAAAACAAGTGCTAGGGAGGGCATGATTGATTGAGAAATTGGCCATGCACTCACTCACTCTACCAGCCTTTAGTAAGCATCTACTATGTGCCAGGAATTGTTCTGAGGATGGGAGATGAGCAGTGAACAGCTTGGCAAGGCCTGCCCTCAGGATCCAAACTCCAGCTTCTGGGGACAGGCATGAGCAGCCAGGAAGGCTACTGTGATTTCTATACCCACAGTTATCAAACTGGAGCATGCATTTGAATTCCCACGAGGGCATTCCCCTTAGGACACAGGTGCTGGGCTCCATCCTGAGTCTGTGATTCAGTGGGTTTGGGGAGGGCCTGAGAATGAGCCAGAGGTGGGGGCTTGAGCTGGGCTGTGCTGGAAAGAAGGGTGGCATTTAAAGTGGTAGAAGGGCCAGGCGCGGTGGCTCACACCTGTAATCCCTGCACTTCAGGAGGCCGAGGAGGGTGTATCACTTGAGATCAGGAGTTCGAGACCAGCCTGACCAACATGCTGAAACCGTCTCTACTAAAAATACAAAACTTAGCCAGGCATGGTGGCGCACACCTGTAGTCCAGCTACTCAGGAGGCTGAGGCATGAGAATTGCTTGAACCCAGGGGTCGGAGGTTGCAGTGAGCTCAGATTGCACCACTGCACTCCAGCCTGGGTGACAGAGTGAGACCGTGTCTCAAAAAAATAAATAAATAAATATATTAAAAATAAACTAGTAGAGGAAAGAGGCATTCTGGAAAGCCCCTGATGTCAGAACCCCTTGAGCTGTACACACACACACACACGCATACACACCTATACATACAAACACACACCTATACACACAAACACACCCATCTATACACACAGAAGCACACACCCCTATACACACAAACACACCCACCTATACACACACACCTATACACACACCCACACACCTATACACACAAACACACCCATCTAACACACACAAGCACACACCTGTACACACACCCTTATACACACACACACCCCTATACACACAAACACACCCACCTATACACACACATCTATACACACACCCACACGCACCTATACACACCACACACACACTCCGATACACACAAACACACCCACCTATACGCACATCCACCTATACACACACACACCTATACACACAAACACACCCATCTGTACACACACACACACCTATACACACACACCTATGTACACACACTCCTATATGCACACAAACGCCCCTGTACACACATACCTACCTATACACACACCTATACACACACGCACACACCTATACACACACCCACACACACCCATACACACCTATACACACACCCACCTATACACACACCCACACACCTATACACACCCCCTATACACACACACCCACCTATACACACACCTATACACACAAACACACCCACCTACACACACAAACACCCCTATACACACACCTATACACACCCCCACACCTATACACACTGATACGCACACCTATACACACAAACACACCCACCTACACACAAACACCCTTATACACACACCTATACACACCCCCACACCTATACACAAACACACACCTATATACACACCCATACACCTATGCACACACACCGATACACCCACACTTATACACACACCTGTACATGCACACCTATACACACACACCTCTACATACACACACCTGTACACACGTGTGCAGTGCATAGAGCAGGGTTGGTGTGGACCTCTAGCCAGAGAGCCTGAGGATGGAGAAGGCCTGAGCCCCTATGCGGGGTATATTATTCAGCCTGCTATGGTTTGAATGTTTTCCTCCAAAACTCATGTTGAAATTGAATTCCCAATGCAACTGTGTCTGGAGGTGGGGCCCCATGGGAGGGGTTTAACTGCTGTACTTAGGGTTCCTGGGACTGGATTCTTTTTCTTCGCCCTTCCACCATGCAATGACATAGCAAGAAGGCCCTCACCAGGCACTGGCAGCTTGATATTGGACTTCCCAGCCTCCAAAACTATAAGCCAATACACTTCTGTTCTTTATGAATTTCCCAGTCTGTGGTATTCTATTGTAGCAGCACAAAAAAGACAAAGACTAAAACACTGCCCTCAGAGAGTGCCACAGGCTGGGGGCTTAAACAACAGAAATTGATTGTCTCACAGTCTGCAGGCTGGAAGTCCAAGATCAAGGGGACATTGGGGTTGGTTTCTGGTAGGGCCTCTCTTCCTGGGTTGCAGACAGCCACCTTCTCACTGCTTCCTCATATAACCATTTCTCTAGGCATGGGCACTCCTGGTGTCTCCTCCTCTGCTTATAAGGACACCAGTCCTGCTGGGATAGGGTCCCACCCATGTGACCTCACTTAGCCGTAATTACCTCCTTAAAAGTCTGTTTCCAAATACAGTCACATTGGTGGTTAGGGCTTCAACCTATGGATTTGGTGGGGGACACAATTCAGTTCATGACAGAGGAAAATAGGATGGCCCTACCGTGGCTCAGGCTTAGCCTGTGTAGCTGAAGCTCTCCGCCACTTCCCAAGGGCCTAGGATGGAGCAGCTGCAACCTGAGAGGCTCTCGGCTGGCAGCCTGCCCCATATGGGGTGAAGCCCCTACGCCTTCCCCCAGCCCTCTCTTCTAGATCTCAATTACTCTCTTCCCAGCGGTTGGCCGCCTCTTGGGTAAATTGTTCATCAGAAGATGCTCTCCAAAGCATGGGCCACATGCTGTTGTCATTGATTTCATTTTGATTATTCATATTAGTGGAAGTGCTGCTGCCTTGCCATGGGCCATAATTAGGGTAAACATCTTGTATGAGGGCTAGGTCAGCATTGGAGTGGGCCCTGGGTTCCTGCGACGGCCACTCCCAGCCTCAGCTCTGCAGGCCGATCCTCACCCAGGCCGCGCTGCAGGCAGCCCTGTCCGAGAGAATACAGTCCCCGGCCTGTGTTTCACAGGGCAGCCGCAGGGCTTCTCAGGTAGCTGTAGGAGGACACCTTTCGAGGAGCCAGCATCCTGCTTCCCAGTGGCCAGTGTGGCCATCCTGCCTGCCCCTGTCCTGTGGAGCCCCATGCTGGGGTCTGGCTTATCCCACCCCATGCCAGCCCTTTCTTCTCTCTGGTACTTCCCCTGACCCAGCCTTCCTGGGGATACAGGTCTCTCTCCACCACCTTAGCAGACCAGGGACCACCACCCAGGCTCCATCTATGGGGAGCTGCAGAGAGGGTCCCTCTGTCTGGGATTCAGCTCAGGCCATTCTGCCTGAGAACGGGGAGTCAGGTACCGCCCGGTGACGTACAGTGAGCAGGAGGGGACAGATGTGACCCAGAGTCATCAGGGCATTACCTTTCTGGGAATTCCCCTTCCTCTTTCTGTGCCTCCTCCCTTACATGACATGTCATGACCTTACATGTCATGGGAGATCATGTGATCAAGTGTACTTTTAATGCCGTTTCCCTTTTGCTGCTTTAAAAAGGGGAAGGGGCCGAGGGGGAGGCCGGCATGCATGGCTATTAACCTTCCTTTCATAAAGCGCTTTTTCCCTATAGAAATCTCCCTTCCCGCTGATTCATTCCGTGTTGGGAAGCAGAGCATGACATGTTAAAAGCCGTCTTGATAGTATTTGATATTCAGTGCTAACAACTCACCACCTCAGAGGAGGGGCTTTTCTCCACCCACCCACCCCCAACACCAGCGCAAGGAGGGAGACAATCTGCATATTGGATGTGCCAAGACAGTAGGTAATTTGCATTAAGCATCCAGAAACTCTCTGCTTGCAATCTGTCACCCTTCACTGGGTCTTCATTTTATAACCTTCACAACATAAGGAGGAGAACAAGAGGCAGAGAGAATGCGGCTGCCGCACCCCCATCGGGACTGGAGGAGAAACCTGGCCTGATTGGCAGTTGTCAGAGCAGAGGGGGCCCTGATCTGAAATGCCAGGAGACTCTGCCAGCCAGGGGATTCGAAAGCCTCGCTATGCCAAGACCCAAGACCCTCGAGTGGGGTGTTGCCTGAAGACCAGAAGCCAGAGGTGTGCTGCCCTGAAAATAGCTCATCTCCCCAGACAGCCAAGTTCAAACTCAACAGGGATCTTCCCAGAGAACATGTGGCCTGGCTTGGCAAGGCGCACCTGCTCACAGTTCCCACAGGGAGAAGCTCCTGTAGTGAGCTCTGCAGGGGTTTCTGTTCTTGGACTTGCAGTTCCCTGCTGAGTTTAAGCTTAGGACAGAGCTGCGTGTTCTCCCATCCTAATGGCATGTGAGACAGAGCTGCGCGTTCTCCCATCCTAACGGCATGCGAGGAGCCTCTGCAGAGCTCTTAAAAAAATACCTGGCACCACCCGAGACCAATGACATCAGAATCTCCTATCTGGGGCCTGGGTACAGCCAGAGTAGGGGACCCACAACTTGAACAGACCACTGCCTGTGCAGCAGTACAGAGGGGAGTCTCAAATCCTGCCCTGTGGCCTCTGGAATGTGATTTGGGCTGTCGCCTCCCCTCCTGAGCCTCTGTTTTCTCATCTGTAAAATGAGTCTGGAAATGTCTGTAGCCAAGGAGTACCCTGGGCATAGGGACAGGCCAGAGAGCCTGTGACCCCTCATCCTGCCTCCACCGGCTCCTTTCTGCAATAATCTGTCTTCCGTATTGAATTTCTAGGTAGAAATTTATTTAAGAAAAGGATCCCATAGCTATGATGAGGTTTAAAAGCCCCTGGCCCGGGCCTTCCCTCCAGCCGTCAGGGACAAGGTGCTTAGGGGGCTGCTGGAGAATTCCTCCAGGGAGCACAAGATGAAAGCACTGTCCACCTGAAGAAAAGTGGGCTGTCAATGCTGCCACCCGCCTGCCTGTGCCTATCACATGTTTGCTGATCACAAGTTCTGAACATGGCGGCTTGGCAAACAGGTGCCACTCAGCCCCACCCATCCCCCTCAGTGACCCACCAGAATCCCAGGCCCCCTGAGAATAAGTGAAGATGCAGGAGGCATAGGTCGCTGCAGACTTCAGAGGAGCCTCTTCAGAGTGAAGCAGAGGGGAAGGAAGGGGAGCAGACACCCGGGTCAGGTGACGGCACACACAGAGAAGGAAAGCAGCACCCTGAAGGTATTCCTGCCAGATACCAAGCCTCACACATGGGTGATTTCCTTTGAAAAACTATCAGAGGCTGGGTGCGGTGGGTCACGCCTGTAATCCCAGCACTTTGGGAGGCCAAGGCAGGTGGATCACTAGGTCAGGAGTTCGAGACCAGCCTGGCCAATATGGTGAAACCCCATCTCTACTAAAAATACAAAAATTAGCCAGGCGCGGTGGCAGGCGCCTGTAATCCCAGCTATTCAGGAGGCAGAGGTTGCGGTGAGCCGAGATCGTGCCACTGCACTCCAGCCTGGGCAACACAGCGAGACTCTGTCTCAAAAAAAAAAGAAGAAGAAAAGAAAAACCATCAGAGTTATAATTAAAGGGAGAGCTCTACACCCAGGAACAGAGGCATGAGATAAATGGCCACCAGGAGATCTACCCGCCGCGTTCCGGGGCTGAGCCATCTGTGGATTTCATAGCAAGAAGCTTCCTGCCACAAGCCCAGTCCCCATAGCATCAGCCAGGCCCCAGGGCAGGGCCAGCACTGCCTGCTGGGTGTCACAGTCATCACTGTCATCACCATCATCACTAGTGATGTTATGACAACAGCTACCCTTTTTCTGGGTAGGCACAAAGTGCCAGGCATGTAGATGGTGTTTTCTCCTGGCCAGTTCTCCAGGCAGGAACTACTATATGCCCACTTTACAAGTGAGGAAACTGAGGCTCAGAGAGGCTAAGTGACTTGCCCAAATCCACACAGCAAGATCAAAACCTAGACTCAGACCAGGTACAATGGCTCACACCTGTAATATCAGCACTTTGGGAGGCCAGGAGTTCCAAACCGGCCTGGGTAACATAGTGAGACCCTTGTCGCTACAGATAATTGTATTTTTGTTTTGAGATGGAGTTTTGCTCTTGTTCCCCAGGCTGGAGTGCAATGGTGCAATGGTGCCTCAGCCCCCCAGGTAGCCGGGATTACAGGCATGCGCCACCACGCCCGGCTAATTTTGTATTTTTAGTAGAGACGGGTTTCACCATGTTGGTCAGGCTGGTCTCAAACTCCTGACCTCAGGTGATCCCCCCACTTTGGCCTCCCAAAGTATTAGGATTACAGGTGTGAGCCACTGCGCCTGGCCTCTACAAATAATTTTTTTTTAAATATCCAAGTGTAGTGACACATGACTATAGTCCCAGCTACTCAGGAGACTGAGGCGGGAGGATCACTTGAACCCACGAGGCCGAGTCTACAGTGAGTCGTGTTTATACCACAGCACCCCAGCCTGAGCAACAGAGTGACACCCTGTTTCAAAAAAAATAAATAAGTAAAACTCGGACTCAAATCCAAGTCTGAATCGAGCCAGCTCCTACCTGCCATGTCGACACTCTCCTTGTCCCCCTACATTCTAGAGCCCTTCACAGAACTGGGGCTGGTGCTGCGAGGATTAGCGGCTGTCCCCCTGGAGCCGGTGGGAGAGGAGCTTCAGCCAAAGGAGGAAGGATGTTGCTCTTGTGTCGATAAAGCCACTGGCCTCTCCCTATCTCGACCCTGTGCCCTGCTCCTCCATGCCTGGATCCCCAGCACCAGCTCCGGCCCCAAAGCTGCGAATCCACTGCCCCGAGCCTGGCCCCACTAGAGAGCTGGATTGCTCCATGTGCCGGACTCAGGACTTAGCCACCCCTTTGCTGGGTCTGCTCCAGCTGAGAAAACTGCTCTGCTGGAAAAGTCGGTTTAGACTTCCAGCCCCCATCCTGCCAGGCAGGTGGGGAAACCCCAACCCCAACTCCAGGATCTGCAAAAGTGCAGGGAGGAAGGTTGAGCCCAGATCCTGGGGTGGCTGTTCAGATGGCTGCCATCAGTCAGCACTGGGCGCTGAGGTACCTGCTGTCCAGGCTACATGGGCCCTTCAGTCCCGTCCCCATCTCCCCTGGCCTCTCCTGCATCTGCAATCCCTTTGGGGCAAAGAAGTCTGGTGAGGGCAGAAAGCCAGAGTCTTGCCCTCCAGGGTGGGGCCACCTCCCCACACACCCCTGGGAGAGGCATTGGTCCTCCCGGCTCGGTGCTTGTTGGTCTACCACTTCTATCCTCAGTCTCCACAAGAGGCTCACAGGCTGGGAAGTCCCTCAGCCTCCTGTCCACTCTCCTTCCGTCCTTGTTCCCTTTTTCTTCCATTCCAGCACCCCTGGAAGAGCCGCCTCGTGCACTCTGACTTTAGGGAAACAAAAGCAGAACTCTATGCGGTCCACTCCCTGGGCTGCACCATAGTGAGGGGGAGGAAGAGCTCAGAACCCCCGATGGGAGCAGGGGGTCCGGCGGAGGCAGCCTGGCCTCCCTTCCCCTCCTCCTCTCCTACTCATCAATTCACCCCAGGAGCCGGCTCCCCATCAGAGAGAGAGCTGCCCTCAGGGAGGGTCTGGGTCCTACCCCTTGGCCCCACCCAGGCCCCCTCTGCACCCACGGGCTCTGACACCCCCTCTGCCTCTCTCTCCACAGTCCATGGCATCAAGTGGACCTGCAGCAATGGGAACAGCAGCTCGGGCTTCTCGGTGGAACAGCTGGTGCAGCAGATCCTCGACAGCCACCAGACTAAGCCCCAGCCGCGGACCCACAACTGCCTCTGCACCGGCAGCCTGGGTGAGCCGGGGCTCCCGGGGCTCCTGGGGCAGGCGGGCGCCACGGGGACAGAGGGGCCCTACCAGGCAGCCGTCATGGCTGTCCTCTGTGGGAGTAGCCATGACATCTAGTGAGGGAGGAGGGGGACAGTCAGGGACTGGGCGACACCACCGCACCCAGCACAGACACAAGGCAGGCCTTCTGCCTCGTCCTGCCCTGCAACTGGCTGGCAGTCCACTCTGGGCAGGAGGGAGCAGTGTCCAGAGGGACAGCTTCCTCCATGGGGCAAGAACCGAGGGCAGCAGAGTTGGGGGAGCGAGGAGCGCTGGGGCTCGGGGCCTTTCTGTTCAGGCCCACACTCTTGGGCATCCCCTGCCAGAGGGCACTGGGGCCTTCAGGGAGACCTGCCCTGCGTCAATGACACCACGCAGGCTCAACCTCTTTCTTTAACCTCTGTCTCCTCCAAGAACATAAAGCGTCCTACGCTCTCCTTCCTAATGTGTCTGTTTTTCTGATAATGGTATTTGCTCTTTGAAATGTGCGTTCTCCTCTCCCTGGGCTGACTTAATTAGATAGTCCCATTAGAGGGTCGTGTCACTTCTCTGCGCAGTCTTGGTGCATGTAGGAGTCTTGGTGGTGAGGCCGTAGCAGGATCAGGGAGAATTCGCCCTTTCATCAAAAGCAAAGTGACCCTTATCAGATGAAATGAAAATGGTGAAAATATCCGATGGGAGGGAGAGAAAAGCTGCCCTGGCTGCCGGGCCTGGAGGAGGTGCCAGGGAGGCTTTGCCAAGCTCAGAAACGCTCAGCTCCTGAGGCTTGTATGTCTGAAATAAGGAGCAAGGGCTCTGTCCCTACTTAGGACCTAGAAGGATTTTTGTACCCCAGAGAGCTGAGGGTAGGCCTGGGCTCACGTACCTTTCTGCCTCTGGAGCAGGATTGAGAACCCTCTTTGGTCCTGGGGCCTGAGAGCTGGTCCCGAGAGTGCATTTCCATCACCTCCCCGTTGACCTCTGGTTGCCAAGCCCCAGGGGTGGCTGCTTATTGGGGCACAGCCTGAGCAGCTGTGGGAAGTTGGGGAGGGGAGGTGGGGCAGGATACGAACGTAGCCACCCTCCCCAGGCTGACCCCCTCTTGCCAGCAAAAGCCCTTCCAGGTGAGTGGTGTCTGTCTCTGATGGTGGAGGGGACTTCATTCTCTCCACCTTCTCCTTCCTGACTTCCCATGTGCTTCCTATTCGAAAAGAGCATCAAGGTTAAAGCCCCCCTGATCTTTGGAGGAGGGTCAAAGGGGCATGAGACAGCCCCAGGGCTTGGGGTACGTGTCCAGGGACTGGGGGTCTGTGGCTGCCTGGGGTACTGGGCCTAGACTTTGCCAGGGGCCCCAGTTGCTGTGGGGCAGGTCCACCGCGGTCCTAGCTCTGACTCTCTTTTTGTGTGTGCATGTGTGTGTGCACGTGTGTGCCTGCGTGTGCGTGCGCGTGTTGTGTTCTGATCTCTGCAGGAGCTGGCAGCAGCGTGCATCACAAGTGTAACAGTGCCAAACACCGTATCATCTCGCCGAAGGTGGAGCCACGGACAGGGGGGTACGGGAGCCACTCGGAGGTGCAGCACAATGACGTGTCGGAGGGCAAACACGAGCACAGCCACAGCAAGGGCTCCAGCCGCGAGAAGAGGAACGGCAAGGTGGCCAAGCCCGTGCTGCTGCACCAGAGCAGCACCGAGGTCTCCTCTACCAACCAGGTGGAAGTCCCCGACACCACCCAGAGCTCCCCCGTGTCCATCAGCAGCGGGCTCAACAGCGACCCTGACATGGTGGACAGCCCGGTGGTCACAGGTGTGTCCAGTATGGCGGTGGCCTCTGTGATGGGGAGCTTGTCCCAGAGCGCCACGGTGTTCATGTCAGAGGTCACCAATGAGGCCGTGTACACCATGTCCCCCACCGCTGGCCCCAACCACCACCTCCTCTCACCTGACGCCTCTCAGGGCCTCGTCCTGGCCGTGAGTTCCGACGGCCACAAGTTCGCCTTCCCCACCACGGGCAGCTCGGAGAGCCTGTCCATGCTGCCCACCAACGTGTCTGAAGAGCTGGTCCTCTCCACCACCCTCGACGGTGGTCGGAAGATTCCAGAAACCACCATGAACTTCGACCCCGACTGTTTCCTTAATAACCCAAAGCAGGGCCAGACGTACGGGGGTGGAGGCCTGAAAGCCGAGATGGTCAGCTCCAACATCCGGCACTCGCCGCCCGGGGAGCGGAGCTTCAGCTTTACCACAGTCCTCACCAAGGAGATCAAGACCGAGGACACCTCCTTCGAGCAGCAGATGGCCAAAGAAGCGTACTCCTCCTCCGCGGCGGCCGCGGCAGCCAGCTCCCTCACCCTGACCGCCGGCTCCAGCCTCCTGCCGTCGGGCGGCGGCCTGAGTCCCAGCACCACCCTGGAGCAGATGGACTTCAGCGCCATCGACTCCAACAAGGACTACACGTCCAGCTTCAGCCAGACGGGCCACAGCCCCCACATCCACCAGACCCCCTCCCCGAGCTTCTTCCTGCAGGACGCCAGCAAACCCCTCCCCGTCGAGCAGAACACCCACAGCAGCCTGAGTGACTCTGGGGGCACCTTCGTGATGCCCACGGTGAAAACGGAGGCCTCGTCCCAAACCAGCTCCTGCAGCGGTCACGTGGAGACGCGGATCGAGTCCACTTCCTCCCTCCACCTCATGCAGTTCCAGGCCAACTTCCAGGCCATGACGGCAGAAGGGGAGGTCACCATGGAGACCTCGCAGGCGGCAGAAGGGAGCGAGGTCCTGCTCAAGTCTGGGGAGCTGCAGGCCTGTAGCTCTGAGCACTACCTGCAGCCGGAGACCAACGGGGTGATCCGAAGCGCCGGCGGCGTCCCCATCCTCCCGGGCAATGTGGTGCAGGGACTCTACCCTGTGGCCCAGCCCAGCCTCGGCAACGCCTCCAACATGGAGCTTAGCCTGGACCACTTTGACATCTCCTTCAGCAACCAGTTCTCCGACCTGATCAACGACTTCATCTCCGTGGAGGGGGGCAGCAGCAGCATCTATGGGCACCAGCTGGTGTCGGGGGACAGCACGGCGCTCTCACAGTCAGAGGACGGGGCGCGGGCCCCCTTCACCCAGGCAGAGATGTGCCTTCCCTGCTGCAGCCCCCAGCAGGGTAGCCTGCAGCTGAGCAGCTCGGAGGGCGGGGCCGGCACCATGGCCTACATGCACGTCGCCGAGGTGGTCTCGGCCGCCTCGGCCCAGGGCACCCTGGGCATGCTGCAGCAGAGCGGACGGGTGTTCATGGTGACCGACTACTCCCCAGAGTGGTCTTACCCAGAGGTAAGCTGCCGCCGCTGCCAGCACCTGTCACCTCCCCTCCCACCTACCTCGCCGGCCCCTGCGCCACCCTGCAGCTAAGGGATGCCTGTGGCTGCCCTTCAGAGGAAACTCTGGACCATAAAGATGACACTTTCCCCTCCTTGTGTCCCCACGGCACTTGAACACCTCCGTCTTTCACGCAGTGGTTCTCAAACTTCACTGGGGCAAGTAGCTTTAAAGTCAGGGGGTCCTTGGCCCGGTGCCATGGCTCAAACCTGTAATCCCAGAACTTTGGGAGGCCGAGGCAGGAGGACCATCTGAGCCAAGGAGTTCCAAACCGACCTGGGCAACATAGTGAGACCTGGTTTCAACAAAATATTTAAAAAATAAGCCAGGTGTGGTGGGGCCTGCCTATGGTCCCAGCTATTCTGGAGGCTGAGTCGGGAGGAGCACTTGAGCCCAAGAGGTTGAGGCTGCAGTGAGCTGTGGTTGTACCACTGCACTCCAGCCCGGATGACAGAGTAAAACCCTGTCTCAAAAAAAAGAGAGAAAAAGTCAGGGTATCCTCGGAGGCAAAATGCTCCCCCAGCTCCAGCCAGAGTTGTCTGCCGTTTCTCGATTTATGTGGTGAGTCCATCTATGTTTTGCTTTGCTTTTTTTTGAAAAGGGATCCCAGGGTTGCTTTAAAAAATTCAAAAGTCACCATTGGCCGGGCTCAGTGGCTCATGCCTGTAATCCCAGCGCTTTGGGAGGCCAAGGTGGGTGGATCACCTGAAATCAGGAGTTTGAGACTAGCCTGGCCAACATGGTGAAACCCCATCTCTACTAAAAATACAAAAAATTAGCTGGGCGTGGTGGCAGGCGCCTGTAATCCCAGCTACTCGGGAGGCTGAGGCAGGAGAATCGCTTGAACCCGGGAGGCGGAGGTTGCAGTGAGCCGAGATCACGCCGCTGCACTCCAGCCTGGGCAACAAGAGTGAAACTCCGTCTTAAAAAAAAAAAAAAAGAAAAGAAAAGAAAAAGTCACCATCATAGATCATCTACATCCACTGCCTTCACTCTACTTCTCTAAGCCAAACAAGAACAAAAACCAAAAATCTCTCTCAAAACTGAACAGGGCATAGCTTCTGAAGAGTTATCCTGAAGATCCTTCTTAAGTAAACCTGGTCTTCTGCAAAATTCAACACAGGTCATAGGATGCAGGATTCCAACCTGCACCCTCCCCCAGCCCCCGGGCCGCCTCAGCTCCCGGGGATCTGACTTTGAGAACCACTACTCCAATGACCAAAGCGTCTTGCCTCAGGGACACAAGCAGTAAAGGAATCTCTGCTTTTTCTGTAGAGCAGAATAGCACAGGAAGGGGACAGAGTGGCCCAGGCTTTCCCTAAATAACCTACTGCAGACAAGTACGTGCATCCTGGCCTCTACCCAGCCCATCTGGGTGATCAGGGACCAGCATGTGCACCACAGGCCCTGATTGGACACTGCCCGGGAGGTGGCTGCCCACGGCCCACTCGGTTGGAGAACACCAAAGAAGGGGGCTCATACTTCCTCACCCTTCTTCCCCGCTGGCAAAGCTAAGAAAATCTGTGTACAGACGCCCCCAGCTCTCCCATCCCCGATAGGAAGAGCCCAGAAGGATCGGACTGGGCCTCCCCTTGGTGTAGGTTGGTATGAACATGTTTCTGACCCCCCTGCCATTTTTGTTTTGTTTTTTGTTTTTTTGCTTTTTGTTTTTGGTATTTTGTTTTTTGTTTTTTGTTTTTTTTTTTTTTGAGAAGGAATTTCACTCTTTTTGCCCAGGCTGGAGTGCAATGGCGCCATCTCCACCTCCCAGGTTCAAGCGATTCTCCTGCCTTAGCCTGCCAAGTAGCTGGGATTACAGGCACGCCCTGCTGCATCCAGCTAATTTTTGTATTTTTAGTAGAGACGGGGTTTCACCATGTTTCCCAGGCTGGTCTCAAACTTCCGACCTCAAGTGATCCACCCGCCTCGGCCTCCCAAAAGTGCTGGGATTACAGGTGCGTGCCACCGCATCCAGCTAATTTTTGTATTTTTGGTAGAGATGGAGTTTCGCCATGTTGGCCGGGCTGGTCTCAACCTCCTGGCCTCCAGTGATCCACACACGTCAGCCTCCCAAAGTGCTGGGATTTCAGGCGTGAGCCACCACACCCGGCCCTGACCTCCTACTCTTATCAGTGACTCTGAGCTCAGTGGCACCTTCAGAGTGCCCACCACACCCCCCACCCCACCCCGTGAAGGCCAGTTGAGCATCTTCGCCACGCCCCCAACCCTGGGCTTAAGAAAGCGATGCGAAGGGACAGGGAGGGAGGCCAGGATCGGGGTGCGGGGGACAGTCAGAGCTGTCTTCTGGTCCTGGCTCTTGAGACCTGACTCTCCGGGGCTCAGTTTCCTTATGTGTAAATGGCTGAGACAGGGTGGCCTCGAGGCACTCCCAATCCTAGGACCTGGAAGATTTGGTCCTCGGGACAGTTAGAGGCGCCCTGGAGCCCTTAATGTCTTGCAGAAGCCAGGAGGTGGGAGGAGGGTCCCCTCTTTTCCTGAGGTCCTGGCCTGTGAGACAGGCCCTGGGCTGGGTGCAGACCCACACCCCAGCCTCCTGGGTGTCCTGGCGAGTGGGACGTTAGCAGGCCTGGTTCCTTCTGTCGTTTCTGGGCCTGCAGTTCAGCTGCTCGCCACGCGAGGGCGGCCCAGGAACAGGAACGCAATGGCAGCCTGGCAGCCTGGCAGCCCAGCAGAGGGAGCCGCCAGCCTTGCTTTCCCAGAAGCCCTCAATGCTTCCAGTTACCCACAACCAAAAGCTGCTGAAATTCAGCTTGATTTTGGAAAATGCGCATACGCCAGCCAGCCAGGCCCTTTGGGGCCCCACCTGGCCACACAGTGAGGCCTCAGGGGCTGTGAAGGGCCCCTTCCTCCTTGCTGTCCTCTCCTACCAGGCCACTGTCTCCACACCACAGCAGGGGTACCCCCATCCTGGGATCTGCAGGAGACAGCACCTTCTCTCCTGACACTTCTCTCCCTTCGTCTGGCCCTCGTCCTGTCCCCTCCCTGCCAGCCTGTCTGTGCACTGACTGCATCAGGAATCCAGTCTGGCCGGGTTCTGCCAAGCTCAGGGAGGGCTCTACAGGCAGGCTCGTCGGCCTGGGCCCTGCTTCCCAGTCTGCAAAATGGGGTTTGGCTAAATGGTTACTCAGCACCCCCACCCAGCTCTAAACCTCAATGCATCCACTTAGCAGGAGTGCAATGGCCAGGGCCATCCTGCTGTCTCTTCTGTGAGTGGCCCTCCCTCCCACAGGCTGCTCCCATTTCTATCTCTGTCCACCCTTTCACCTCCGGCTGCAGCTGGTCACCAACACACACACACACAAACACACACACACACACACACACACACACCAGAGGCGTCCCCCTATGCCCCAGCATCTGCCCTGGCTGCATCAGACATGGGCCCTTTATCTCAGGACTCAGAGACCTCAGATGGCATTTCGTGCCCCCTCCCCACCCCCCCAAACCCTCCTGTGTCATCTCCCACCACTGACACTCCTGCTGCACCAGGCAAAAGAGCCTGCAATTACAGCCTCAGGCACGCGCGTCACCACCAATTCAGCGCAGCCAGGCAGGCTGTTGCCATGGGAACCATCCCCTGAATGGATGGATGCTGAGCTGTCCTGCGGCGGTTTCCATGGAGAAGATCCTGATGTTCTCCAGTAATTTCTGCAGTTCTTTGTTCCCGGCAGCAGCCCCAGCCTCATGCTAGCAGCTGTTGATTGCGGTTATTATTTTTTCCCTTTTTCTCACATGGTAACTGTCTGTGGCCTTTTGAAGTCACTGCTCTTCCACTTCCCAGGATCCTGGGGGACGGTGCCCTGAGCTGGCCTTCTGGTGCTTCCAGACATCCCAAAGTCAGGCTCCACCTGTCCGCTGGCACTCTTCCCAGTCAGGCACCCACTCCCCCCAGTGCCCCGCCACTTCCACAGAGCTGCAAATATCCCTGGCCATCAGAACAAGGAATGCTGCGGTCAGAAGGGCCCCTAGCGAGGAGATGCCACCCAGAGAGGCTGGGCCACTTTCCTGAGGACACACAGCTACTGAGGCGCAGGAGCAGGTCTCCTGCTTTTGTTTCTCGGTCCTGAGCTCTCTCCGCTGCCATAGCAGTAAAGTGCCCTCCCAGGCCAGAGCAAGGCCCATGCAAGAGCAGGGGTGGAATGTGCTTTCCAGCCTGGGGGAGCCCCTTCCGTGGAAGAAGTCTCTTTTCCTGGCTGGGCAATGGGAGGAGCTACTTCCACCTCATCCCTGGAAGCACTCACTCCTGCTGCAGATGCCCTGGGCCAGGCCTGGGTTCCAGGAACTTTGTGTGGCAGATGTTCCAGGAACATTGTAGGGCAGGCTCCTCGTAGAGGCCGGGGCTCCCTCCGGGGCAGGGGTGGGCCAGGGCCCAGGAGAGGCCAAGCAAGAATGAGTGACTGACCAGGAGGGAGCATCTGGTTGGCACGGAGTTAGGGGATAGGGAATCGCTTCTCTGGCCTGGAGCAGTGGGGAAGGTGGGCTCACAGCAGCTCCTCACCCCCACCTCCCAGGCTCCAGCCTGCCTGGCGGCCTTCTCCAGCCTGGACACTAGGTGGTGCTCTCCGCCCTGACCTAGCAGCTCTCCGCCCCCCTGCAGAGAAAGGTGTTTACTGGTTTGGGGGTGGGGTGGATGGCGCCTGTGGGGTGGGTCCACCCAAGGTTAGCCAGGAGAGTCCAGGAGGCCGGCACCCCCACCTTCTTCATCCCCAGGGAGAGCCTCCCTCTACTCAGTGACCAGCCCCTCTCCTCGGCTAAGCCGTAAGTAGGGGACCTACAAGGTGCCGTCCACCTCGCACCTCCCTCTCTCATCACTAAGCAGGACAATGGCCATGAAGCAGGACTGCCCGGGTCCCGGACATGAGGCCACCCTCCTCCTCCGCTTTCTGCAGCAGCCCCAGGCTGGTCCGAACGGGGAGTCAGGGGGCACCCCAGCCCTTCTGATGCTCTCCTGCCCCTGGGCGCCCTGGGAGGTTCCTGGGGGTGGGGTCCTCCCCTCTGGAGCTGAGGAAGGTCATTCGAGGCTGCTCCCAGCCAGGCTGCATGGTCACTACTTGCTTGTGGGACCCCAGGCTAGCTGTGTAGGCAGTGGCACAGACTCAAGGACCTTTGATAGCACCGGTTGGGGGAGGGGGCAGATGCTCAGCCCCGTTCCACTCCCAGCGCCAAGCTCTGAGCCCCAAACTCAGCTCCCAGGGCAGTCTCTGAGCGTCTCCTGCACTTAGCTCCTCTGTTTCTTTATCGGGCTCTTCAGCGCATCCTGCTCCAGGTCCCCTCACCTTGCCATCCCCACAGCCTGGGGATCCTGGGTCTCTCCTCAACTCCCCACAAGAACTTCTGGTCCCTGGGCTGACACTGAGATGCCCAGGCCTGTTTTCAAAACTTGGAGTTCCCTCAGTCTGTCCACAAGCGAATGACAGAGCAAGTCCCCTCCCCGCCCTCGGCTTCCTTCCAGGCCAGTTCTCAGGGGCATCGTGGGCTGAAAGGGTTTGCAAAACTCTGCACTCCCTCCTGCCTGGATCTGCGAGTTACACAAGAGAGAGACGTTCAGGGGTTGGAGCTGCCGGTCCTGGGGCTTCCTGAGGGTCCGGGGAAGGAGCGTCTCGGGGCTGTCCTCTTGCTGTAGTCCTGGAGGTGTGGTTCTCAGAAGTAGGGCTCACTGCAATCCCTGGAGTGAGGGCCTGGGAATCTGCACGGGGCGAGGGGTACAGACCCCTATCTGAGCAGTGCAGCCTCAGGGGGGCTTCCCCATGCTGCCTCCCTCAGTGGCTCATACTCCAACTCTGTTCCCCTCTCTGTTCCCTGCAGGGAGGAGTGAAGGTCCTCATCACAGGCCCGTGGCAAGAAGCCAGCAATAACTACAGCTGCCTGTTTGACCAGATCTCAGTGCCTGCATCCCTGATTCAGCCTGGGGTGCTGCGCTGCTACTGCCCAGGTGAGAAAGCCGCCCCCCAGGCCCCCAAGGAGGGTGTGAGGGCCTGAGGAGCACTGGACTCAGAGTCAGCCTTGGGGTGACCTTGAGCAGGTCGTGTCCTTACTCTAGGCCTCAGTTTCCTCGGCTGTGAAGAAGCGGATCTCAGAGAGTCTATTAGAACGTCACCTCCTTTGGCTCAGTGACCTAATATAGGACAGGGACACAGGCACGCTTGACTGGGATTTTGAAGCGAATGTGATAAGAGCACGATTTAGGGCAGGAATAAGCCAGGCCCAGGCGATGTATCCAGGACTGACCACAGTGGGAAACTGCCACCACCCTCAGCCCAAAGGGTGACTACAGCTGGTGGGAGCTGGGGCCAGAGACCACCTCTGCAGCAAGGTGACCTCTCTGCACCCGCCCGTGCCTCCCATGGCCCAAGCCAATCAGGAGCCAGGAGAGCCCAGGCAGTGCAGCCCACACAGAGGCTCCGTCCTTCTGGGGACCCATGGCAGGGGGCAGAAGGCTGGAGAAAGCCTGGCAGGGGCAGAGGGAGATGGGGTGGTGATGGGAGGTCAATCTAACAATAATCAGCACAAACACCTTTGAGAATGTAACAGAGCCATGTACCCTGTGCCCAGAAAAGGTACGTGCACAGAATTTGCTTCCAATTTCAGGGGCTCAAAAATCCCCCAAGAAACCGAGTCAGGGGGCCTCTATGCTGTCCCTGTGGCTCTGAAGCCCTTCCCCAGGCTCCAGCATCATCTGCTTAGCATGGTGTCCCTGTCTGGTCAACTTGTCATTGATCTCTGGCCATCACTGCTTCCCCACTCGCCTGTCCCATGGGGTCAGGGACTATCTTCTTGGTCACAATCCCCAGGGCTGGCAGAGTGCCGGACATGTCAGAGGAGGATGGAGATTGTGAAGGAATGAATTAGTCTCCAGGCATCTGAAGCCTGTTTCTAGAGCTCATGTCTTCTGCTCCTGGGCTGGTGCTGGCAGGACCCCCTTGGCTGCCCCATCTCATCACCATCAGACCTCAGGATGGCCTGTCCAGTGAGCCCTGACCATGAACAGGAGAGGGGGTAAGGACGCAGGGGTGCGGAAGGGCAGGGAGACCCACCCCTGTCCTCTAACGTCAGGGAGCCTAGAAAGGATAGAAGATGCTCGGTGTAGGAGACTGGGGGTGAGGAGGAAAGGTATGGGGTGGGAGTACAGAGCTGGCCGGTGCTAGAGAGGCCCCAGGGTGCTTCTAGGTCCCACCCAAGGTGGTCCAGCCTGAGCCTTGGCTGCCCCAGCTGTCTGCCACCGCCACCCCACCCTTGAACCATGCCCCCAGGCTGGGGCAGCTGAGTCCCACCAGGCATTTCTCCTTTTCTCCTTCTCAGGCTCTTCTTGTTGTTGTTTTTTTTGTTTTGAGATGGAGTCTCGCTCTTCTGCCAGGCTGGAATGCAGTGATGCAGTCTCAGCTCACTGCAACATCCGTTTCCTGGGCTCAAGTGATTCTCTTGCCTCAGCCTCCCTGGTAGCTGGGACTATAGGCTTGTGCCACCACACTCAGCTAATTTTTGTACTTTTAGTAGAGATTCAGTTTCACCATGTTTGCCATGCTGGTCTCGAACTCCTGACCCAAGTGATCCGCCCACCTTGGCCTCCCAAAGTGCTGGGATTACAGGGGTGAGCCACTGTGCCCCACCTCTCTCCGGCTCTTCTTGCAGCCACCAGAGCAGAAAACCCCTGCTCCACAGCTGGCTGCACACTCAGCCTCTGCCTGAACCCAGCACCATCTTCCCTACGAAGTTCCCGGGAGCCAGCACTGCAGCCCAAGATGCCCACCCCACCCCCTGCTGGCCCAGCCCTCCCCTCCCAGCCCCCACCTGCCTGGCTCCAGAAGGCCCACCCAGCTGCCCTGCTCGGCCTGGAGCACAGCCAGCCGGGGTGGCAGTCAGGCCAGGTCTGCCTATCACAGCACAGGGCTGTGTGCAGCTGATGGGACCCCGGCCCGGCGGGAGTGGCGAGGAGGGCACTGTGGTATTAAACAGTGCACTCATCACCTGCTGCCAGAATGGGACTTGCCTGGCCTATAAATAGATGCCACTTCCTGTACCTGGTTCTCGCCTGGCTAAGGACCAGGGCAGGGCTGCTCAGGTCTGCTCTCAGTTATCTGACCCCTCCACAGAAAAAGAGGGGCTGGCCTTTGTGTGGCCCCAGGGCTGGAGTCAGCCACACTCGGGTCCAACCTGGATCAGCCAGAAACCATCCCTGTCGCGTGAGCTCAGTGCCTGACCTCTCTGGGCCTCAGTTGCTACAGCTCTGAAAACTGCCTGCCAGCAGGGCAGGAGCAGTGAGTGAGAGGAGGTGTGTGAAGCGCCTGGCCCAGTGCTCCATTCCTGAAGGGTTCCCATTAAGGAGGCCTTCGCTCTTCCTTTCCCAAGGGGGAGTTCGGAGAGGGTACCAGGGCAGTTTGGGTCTCAACAGGCCATTCTCCTGGTCCTGGGGCATTTCTGGGTCCCCAGAGATGGCAGGTAGAGTCTCTGCCCAGGCCACTCACCCTCCTAGCCATTCAGGCTCATTATATTAGCCATAATGTGTCTCAGACCAAGGGATCAGGAGCCACAAGGCTCAAGGCACACTGAGAGCTGGGACCCCCCGGCTAGAGCCAGCATTCTGTCTTCAGCTAACTCCACAAAGGGGGTCTCCTTTGGACATCTCTGCTTTGAGGCCCAAATTGAAACACATTGCTCTGTAAAACAGTACTAGATGTATTCATTCATTCATTTCTTCATTTGCCAAATAACTTTTGAGTAGCCCCTGCTTGCTCTGCACAGAGTAGGGGCCTGGAATGGAGCAAAAAATAAGACGCAGCTTCTCACCGGGTCCCTGATCACAAGGGGCTCTCAGTCCAGGGAGGAGTGCAGCGCGCAAATGAATCACTGCTCCAGAGATGACGCTGGCTGCTTGGGGACCTCATCTCTGGGTCTCCCCAGAGGAATCTGAGGCTGAGCTCGAAGGATGAACACTTGGAAGTCAGAATCAAACTGGCCTCACCAAAAAGAGAGGCTCAGAGGCTTGTGAGCACAAGCCAGGAACGACATGGGAGGAGGGGGCACTGGCAACACAGACGGCCAATGCCCACCCATCTCCGGGGTCCCAGCCCAACACACCTGCCCAAGCCAAGCAGATGAGGTGATTCTGCCCTGACCACAAGCCAGGGGCCTGCCCTGGCAGCTCCCACACTGCCACAGGCAGCAGGAGACACACAGGCACAGAATGTGTCTTCTACAAGACTCCGGGGTGCTTCGGAGCAGGAGGGAGCCCACCAGGTTAGGGCAGTGAGCTGAGGGCAGTGAACAGTGAGTGAGAGGAGGTGCTGGGGGAAAGAGGTGACTCAGGCTCGGGAGAAGATAGGGGAATCCACCGAGAAGACTCTGCTGGCCAGAAAGCCCTACCCTGGATTCCTAAGAGGTCACCAGAAGACAAAAGATGAAATTCAAAATGAGAGCCAGGCGCAGTGGCTCATGCCTGTAATCCTAGCATGTTGGGAGGCCGAGGCGGGCGGATCACTTGAAGTCAGGAGTTCAAGACCAGCCTGACCGACATGGTGAAACCCTGTCTCTACTAAAAATACAAAAATTAGCCGGCCGTGGTAGCGGGCACCTGTAAGCTAGTAGGGAGGATGAGGCAAGAGAATCGCCTGAATCTGGGAGGTGGAGGTTGCAATGAGCCAAAATCACACCACTGCACTCCAGCCTGGAAGACAGTAAGACTGTGCCTCAAAAAAACAAAAAGCAAACAAACAAACAAAAACAACAAATGAGGTGAAGAACTGGGTTTCAAAGCAATTCATTCAACAAATAGTTACTGAGCCGCCATAACATCCCGGGCACTGACCTTGGCACTAGGCATGAAGATTAAGACGGAGCCAGTCCCAGCTCTCATGAGCTAATGTTCTACTGCAGGGAGACAGAAAACAAACAAGGAGAAAAAGAAATAACCAAGATAACTGGTGAAAACTGTATCCCAACAGTAGAATATGATAATAACATCACCTGGGAAGAAGGAGGTTCCTTCTGAAACATGGATGAGCAGAGGCCTGTCGCAGACTGGGACCTGGATGATGGGATGGAGCCAGTCATGGGAAGTGGGAGAAGCATCCAGGCCAGGTAGAGGGTAGGAGAAGTGCAAAGGCCCTGGGGCAGAAAGAGGTTTGGCAACATGGAGAATCTAAAGCCCGAGAAAGGCACTGGCTGCAGGATAGTGAGTGGGGTACGGGGAGCTGAATACGGTAAGACTGGAGATGATAGCAGGAACTAAAACAGATCGTGTCTGTCTTTCTGCATCATAGGAAGGAGTTTGGTTTGATTTTACTTGCAATGGGAGGCTGTTAGCTTTAAGCAGGGAGTGGCTTGATCTAAATGATGTCTTTAAAAATGACTCTGGGTGTGTGGGAAAGATGACTCTGGGTTGTAGGGAGGAAGAACAGAAGCAGGGAGATCATAGGAAGAAGACAGAAGGCTCATCTTTCTGGATGTAAGGAGAAGGGCTCCCTTGGGCACCACACTCCCCCTGGTTTCCTGTAGGGGTGCTGGGCTGTGGCCCCCGCTGCTGGATTATGGCCCCCCGACACCGTCCCAGCAGGAGCGGGTCTCAGGTGCACTGATGTTGCCTTCGGCGGGAGGCTAATGGAGGAGTCTAGGCAACAAATGATGGCGGCATGGACTACAGCATCTGCAGTGGAGATGGAGAGCAATGGATGGACCCAGGACTCGCTGATGGATTGCATGAGCAGGGAAGGGAAGAACGAGTCAAGGAAGCTTCCTGGGGGATGGACCTGCAGAAGCAGGGCTGCTGGGCTGGGACCCCGGAGACCACAGTAGGTGCCCTCTGCTCCATCTCTCTGGGAAGGAAGAAACCCCTTGGAGTGTCCCACCATTCCAGTGTTGCTGCAGGTTGTGCAAGTGCCAGGAGATGGTGGAAGAGCAGCAGCAGTTGAAGAGGCCACCCCCCGCAAGCTGGGACACATTGTCCCAGAGAAGCCGTGAGCTCCCCAAGGCTGGCCCAAGGAGGCTGCTAAGAGGAGCAGCCCTGAGCGGGCTCCGATGGGTGTAGGTGCTGGCCACCTGCCTCCCTGTTGGCAAGCCAGGCCAATCTCCAGGGCAGGCATGCGACCACAAGCTTGGAGACCCACCCAGGGATGCCAGCAGAGCCATAGCAGGTTCTGGACTTGGCTGGGGCTCCCTGCCCAGGCACCTCGGAGGTCCTATGTGACCTCCACTGTGGAGTCCTTTGCTTCAGGTTGTGGCTTGGAGCTGAGGTTCCCAGCCAGGGTGGAAAACACAGAGGAAAAACCCATGGGTCCCCTTGGACAGTGACTCCCGAAGGCCTTCCCTGGGGACAATGGCAAGATGTCTGCTGCCTTAACACATCCACCCAGGATGGACAGCGGCCACCCGTCAATGAGCTGGTTTTTCCATCGGGACTAAGATCTGCATTAGAGTCCTCGGAGGAAAGCTAGAGCCCTGCTTGTCCTAGGGAGCGGCTGGCTTGGACGGCTTCCTCGAGTCTATAAGCTTCTGAAAACCAAGAGCCCACACGGTAACGTGATCCCCGCGCGTGTCCTCCCTGGAAGTCTGTACTGAAGAGGCCCTGGGTATCGGTATCTGGTATTCCAGAAAAGCAGGGCAGAAGGCACAGAACCCAGACATCTGCCAGGGACGAGGCCTGGCAGGGCAGTGTGCACACCCACCATTGCCCACGGGCCACCTCTGTGGGCCACAGGCCAGCCCCCAAGATGCCAACATGAGCCGTGGAGAGGCAACCTCAACCCCAGAGCTGAAGCTGGTCTCCACCGCAGGCTGGCTTCGTCTTACTCACAGTGAGAACATACCTCGTTTATTCCACAAATAGAGTTATTTGTTGAGCCCTGTGTTGGGTCCACAGCAATTAACGAGAACTGCCAGGGCCCTGTCTTCCAGAGCTTACTTTCGGGCCATTGGAGGGAGGTACAACCTTCACACCAGCATCCTCAGCTCAGCACCCACTGGGGCCGAGCTGGGGTCAGGGTAACAGAGGCACATCTGAAGCCCCTTCATCGGGGAAGCAGAAGAACTTCTAAAACTACAGGGGATGGCTGTTCATGGAGTCAGGACAAGCTTGTAGGGATAGGTGAAACAAAATAAGCGCAAATAAGTCCGAAGCAAATTTTGTACCCGTGCCCCACCCAGGAAGGATGGGACAAGAGGGGAAGTCAGCCAGCCAGGAGGCAGGGATGGGGGCCATTCACTCATTCACTTGTTCAGCCAGTCTGTACTGAGCACCCAGCCCCTGCCGTCACTCGGAGGACAAAGCAAAGGGGCAGTTACAATACCTGGGAGTGATCACAGGACAACTGGCTGAGTCTGGGCGAAGCAAGAAGGCTTCTAGAAGAAGCATTGTGTTTGGGCCTCGAATGAGCAGGCATAGTCTGCCATTAAGGAGAGTTGGACATTAACCAATGAAGGGTAGTGGGGAGGGGACATTCCAGGCCCTGTGTGGTTCACCAGGCTTTAGTAGGTACCCACCCATCCCTTGACCTGGTCTTTTTCTCTCGCTTTCAGCCCACGACACTGGTCTTGTGACCCTACAAGTTGCCTTCAACAACCAGATCATCTCCAATTCGGTGGTGTTTGAGTACAAAGCCCGGGCTCTGCCCACTCTCCCTTCCTCCCAGCACGACTGGCTGTCGTTGGACGGTAAGAACAGTGCTTGGGTCGTCTTGCCAGGCACCAAGGGAGAGGGATGCTTGGGGACTCTGTGCACAAGGTGTGAAAGAAGAGTAAGCACCCAGAAAGGGGCAGGAAGGGGTGCCAATGTGAGCGAAGGAAGGCCGGCTGGGTCTCCACCGCCAGGCTGAGTGCCTATGCTGTCAGCCATTTGTGTCTGGACACTGGCTGGCCCCACCCTCAATCTCGGTCTCTCCCTGGGACAGACTGAAAAGTATGTGAGTGCAGGCCTGTGGCGGGCACACCTGCTGGGCTGTCTGAGTGGCCAAGCAAGCCCAAGGCAGCTAAGAGGCTCTGGCGAAGGACCCCAGGCAGCAAGGTCCAAGCACCCACTGTGCCCCTCCAGGGCTGTTTCCATGGGCCCCTGGAAGCAAAAAGGGTTCCCTGAGGCCATCGCCAAGCCCCAAGCCTCTCGAGAAAGAGGACAGGGAGGCAGCTCAGGCCTGGGCTTCTTTCGGATTTGGGGGCTTGCTTCTGCCTTTTGGGGCTAACCAGCCAAACCTTCTCCTGGAAGCCCTCAGATACCCTCAACTCCAGCTTCTTGGCTGATTTTAATTCCACCTCTGCCCTGCACGGCTTCTGTGGCAAGCCCAGGATCGCGACTGTGGCAGAGGGTAGAGTGTCAGGGACCCCAGTGGGCTTCAAGGGAGCAGGCAGGACCTGGTGGTCAAGGAGAGGCAGGGACTCCAAGAGCTGCCAGCCTTGGCCATGGGGGTCGGTGAGTGTTGGTGATTCCCCTTGGGGTACCAGGGGCTCTGCAGAGAAGAGCTGCCAAAGGCAGGCTGGGGACGCCAGGGCCAGAGGCTGCCGTTTCCCACCTGGGCACACGTCAGGAGGCCCAGAGCTGGCCAAGGCTTGGGGGGCTGAGCCTGGTACACTGGGGATGCAGTAGGAGGGATGCCTGTCCATAACCTCAGTATCAGGGCAGTCCACAGAGGAGACACTCCATGGGGTACCTTGCTAGAGACCTTGCCAGCCCAGGATGTTGAGGTCTGGGCTAAGCTGAGCCTGGGCCCCTTGCAGGGGTGGGTTCTCTAAGCAACACCCCCCCACGCACCCCGCACCCACAGCTGGCCTTTTGGGTCTCTCACCTCTCAGACTGCCCCTTGCTGTTGGCTGCTGGAGGATTTCTGGGCTTGGGTACATAGTTCATTTCCTGAACCACCCAGTGTGCAAACCTCAGCCTTGTCCCAGTCCCTGCCCCAGCCGCGAGAGGGTGCCGACAGCTGCCCTGGCTGGTGAACCCTCAGGAGACAATTCCCTGGGGCTGCTTTGGGTCTGCAAACCCTAGCATGGGCTGCCCTGGGGCACCGAGCTGCCCCTGGCAGCATCCCTGGCTGAGGCTGGAGCCAGGCAGAGCTGTGATGACCACCCACAGGTTGTAACAAAGAAGGGCAAGGTGACCAGGGGCTCCCGTTTAGGAAATCCGGTTTCAGTTTTGCGGAACAAATGGGGAATGGAGTCAGGAACTCTGCAGAGCTCTGGCTCTCCCTGAGTGACTTGGCCGGCCTCACTAGAATGAACCCAAGGATGCTGGGACCACTGTAGGACCCTGCCTGGCAGATGGAGCCTTTTCAGAGAGCAAAGTCCCAGTCAGGCAATGCCCCAGAGCTCAGGACACATCTGCAGGCCCCCTGGAAACCTAGAGAGCCAGCTGTACCCCAGAAGCTACGGCACGGGAGGATGCTGCCATAGAGACCTGGGGGAAGGGGAGCCACCCAACTGCTTCATGACAGACACACCCCGGGTCCTTGGCCACCCCAGGCCCCTCGAGATGGGCCTGCCGCCAAGCTGGGCACCTGCTCCCTAGCTGCCCTCCAGAACTTTGAGCTGTGAACTCTGTGGGCCTCCAAGTTGAAATAAGCACCCCTGCACCTGCAGGATACACAGGAGGGTGACAGGAATTGGGGCGGCGATGGCATCAAGGCCTGGGCGTCCAGCAGCATCGCCTCTCTGTTACCACCAGCCAGGGCACAGCTAGGGGAACAGTAGCTCCGCAGCTTGGAAGCCCAGCTCAGAGCACCCTGCTGAACCAGAGGGGAGCAGCCTGGGGTCCACCTCGGCCCAGGGGCCCTGCAGAGAGCAGATCAGGGCTCTGAAGGACGCTTTCCTTTGGTCTGGGCCAGTTGTCCTTTTAAGGAATGAGTGGAAGGGAGGCAGGGACAGAGGAACTGCCAGACTCCACCTGGCTGGGGAGAAGTGGGGCTTCCCTAGCTATTCTTTTTCCCCCTAAATGAATACAAGGCACTCACCCAACCAAGGGCCCAGCCTTTCTCCAGCTTGATAAATACTAAGGGGGAGGAGGGGAAGCAGCGCCGCAGCCGCAGCGCAAAGGGGGCCGCTGGAACAGCTAGCTGGGAGCGCGGGGGTCCCGGGCCTCTGGCCAGCCACGGGGCCTGGCAGTGAACTTTGCGTCCGGGCCGATGCTGCAGTGGCCGGGGCGGTGGTGAGCCTTCCATTCCCCGCCTGTCCCTCCAGTCCCCTCCCCTCGGTCTCCGCAGCTTCTCGGCTCAGCCCCTCCCGCCCCCGCGGGCGCTGGGCCGATTCTCCCTCCGCGCTGGCCGGGCCGTGGAGACGGGTGCGCCGCGGAGAGGGGAGGAGGGCTGGGGAAGGGGTGGGCGCCAGGGGACTGCAGCGCGGAGCAATCTGGGGCACGACTGCCGGCGGCGCGCGTTCACACATTCTCTCCCACGCGCGCGCCCGCCCGCCGACGCGCAGCCGCAATGCGGGGCCCTTCGCGGAACGGCTGGCGGCGCCGCGCCCTGCGGCGGTCTGGGGCGCCCGCAGGGACTGCGAGGACAGCGGGACTAGGAAGGCCTGAGCCCGGCCACCCGCCTCCGAATGCGCCGCACCGTGCGGCGGGGACCGCGGGCCTTCAGTGGGCGGCGAGCCCTGGCTCCCTCCTTCCGTGGCCTCCGCTGCAAGCGGGATGCGCCCTTTGTACCCTCTGCCATGCCCGGGGGAAAATGTTTGGGGAAGAGACTGTCCGCCCTCATTTGATCTAAAACATGGATTTGTTTGCTTGGCTAAAGGCCGGGTGGGAGGCGTGGGTCCGGGCCGCAGCGAACTCTCTCTCTCGCGCGCGCGCGCGCGCAGCAGCAGCAGCGGCAGCTGCGGCGAAGTCTTTGTCCCCGCGGCGCAGCCTTTGTCCCTTTGGCATAGCTTTTGTTTGCGCAGCCCCGCCTTGCGGAGGGCGATCGTCCCCACGTTGGGGCCGCGGGGCAGGGACCCGACGTCCCCAAAATCTCAGCTGGGGCGCAGCCATCCTGGGAGAGACCGGGCGTGGAGATGGGGGAAGGTGGGAGGAGGAATCGCAGCCTTCTGGATCCCGGAGCTGCAGCGCCTCCCCCAGACCTAGGGGTCTTCCCCTCCCTTGCCCTGCGCCCCACTGTGAGCTCCAGGGTCGAAGGCCCGGTCTGCCGGACCCCCATCACTTAGCCCAGGGCTGGCACGTGGTGGGCTGCAGTACGTATTTGTGATAGTAATGCAGGCACACATGAATGAGTGAGGGCAGGAGGGACTGTCAAAAAGCTGAATCCAACTAGTGGTAAGGAAGGTTTCACAGAGGAAGCGACCCCCTTGGTGAGACCTGAAGCCTGAGCAGGGTTAGCCCGGGAAGCAGGGGCATCAAGGGTGGCAGGAGAGGGAATGAGCGGCTGCCTTTAGCCCAGGGTCTTTGGGAATGCCGTTTTCACCATTTCTCCTCCACCCACAAAGGTCCGGATTCAGAACAAATTTCCTCTGTCCTGACCTGACCCCAGGCCATTTGCACAGGACCCCAAGGAGGTCTGAGCAGGCCAGCTCTTCATACAGAAATGCAAGGGGGACCTCTTCCAGGCTAGAGATAGGCAGGCAATGGGGTTTACCCTGGAGACCCACTGGGGAGGATCTCTGGGAAATGTCACTCATGCCTGTGATAGGTCCTGTGGATACAACAGCCAGGGCCGTGCTGAACTTCAAGAGGATGCTGTCTGTGTAGACTTGCCTCGCCTGTGCCTGTGTTTACAAAGAGAATAAACCCAGGCGGTTCAACACTGCAGCCCGGGAGCTGAAGGGGTGGGGCAGGCCCTCTTCTGGCCAAGGACACTGGGACACCTATAAGTGGCCTGAGTCCCTAGAAGAGAAGGTGAGCGGAACTTTTGTGTGCCTCTTTCTTGTCTTACAGCATCTGATTCTCCCCAAGGCCAAGTTGAGATGATTTAGGCTTCCCTGTCCCCACCCCCACCTGCCGGCCTTTCTTGGAACCCCACTAAGCCGCTTAGACTTAGACTCTATTTTCAATGCTTCTCAGGGAACTGAGCCTCCTGCCTGGGTGAGAGGATTGGAGTGGGACCTGCGTGCAGCTCCCCTGGGCTTGGCTGGTCTCCTGGGCAGACCCCCTTCTGGCCTCATGGGTGGGGGGACCCTGTCATCTCAGACAGAGCGGGGAGCATGGACTAAGAGCTCAAACTTTATTATCCAGGTGCCTGCTTCCTGGGCAAGCCTCAGTGTAAGGTGGGTGAGCCCAGGCAGCTTGCCCCTGCAGCTGGCCAGAGACAGAGGGGGTTATCCTGTGACTTCTGGGGCAGCCTGGCCCTGGGGTAGGTGTCTGGGAAGACCGAGAGCCTCGCTCCTGTCTAAGCAAGTGGAGAGAAGGAAAGGCCTCTCGGTTTGGCCTTCTGATCCGGCCAAACTCTCTGTGCTAACAGATGGAAGATGTGTGTCTCTGGGGCGGCCCCCAGCTCTGCCCCCACTTCGGAGCTGCCACCTTAGGTGTGACAGGGCCTGTCCCTGGCATGGGGCTGTGGTCCTGCTGGCCTTTCCTTGTGGGCTGATTCTAGCACCAGTCTCTACCCACCAGAGCTGGGAGATCACACACTGCCCCAGAGTCCAGGGGTACATTCCAGGGACAGTGGGAAAGGCCATTCCAGCTGGGACACTGGTCCCTGGGAGGCCTCTGGGTGCTTCTTCCTCCAATGGCAACACTCCAGGGCTTTCTGCTGAGTGGGCCTGGGCTGGCCCCTCCTAGGCTGGCTCCCTCCCTCAGATCCACCCAGCCCACCTCCCAGCAACCCTCAGCTGGCCCATGAACACATCGCATGACATGGGATGCTGTAAGAGAAGATACACAGAGTTGGCCAGGTGCGGTGGCTCACGCCTGTAATCCCAGCACTTTGGGAGGCTGAGGTGGGCGGATCACAAGGTCAGGAGATCGAGACCATCCTGGTTAACACGGTGAAACCCCACCTCTACTAAAAATACAAAAACAAAATTAGCTGGGCGTGGTGGTGGGCGCCTGTTGTCCCAGCTACTCGGGAGGCTGAGGCGGGAAAATGGCTTGAACCCGGGAGGCAGAGCTTGCAGTGAGCTGAGATCACGCCTCTGCACTCCAGCCTGGGCGACAGAGCAAGACTCCGTCTCAAAAAAAAAAAAAAAAAAAAAAAGAGAACGTGCAGCGTACACTGAGAACACATTCCAAAGGCATCACTTGTCCTAGATGATGGAAGACAGAGGAGCAAAAATTATTTCCTTGCTGAATAATGTAAAATGCCTTTGCTTTACTAAAACCAATACAGTTTGTACTGTGGAGCAGAATACAAAATTCACAAGAATTTTTCAGATAAGACAGCAAGGGTGAATGGTCTTGATTTCAAAGAGCTACTTTGAATTACACCCATAGTGAAAGACCAGAAGCCCCCACCTACCCTCTCCCACCTCCAGGAGCTCTTTAGGGGAGCTGGAGAAGCACTGACCCAGGAGACACCCAAAGGAAGAAAGGACACCCGCCCTGCCGAGAGCTTTCTGGCATCCACCTGGAGTGGGGACTGGGGCCAACACAAGCTGGTTAGCACATGGGCCTCTGGGTATTTCTGTGCATAGCAGTGACAGGTGGCAGAAGCAGCTGGCGTGAGCCGGTCTTGCACTCGGGACCTGAGGCTGAGTGGCAGGAGTCACGTCCTCTCCGAGCCCAGCCAGTGTCATGCTCCAAAGCACAGGGCCCTCCTCGTAACCCGTCTCTCGCTGTCTGTGGGGTCTCCGTCATTACACATTGCAGTGGGTGTCTGTCAGCTTGGGTGCGTGTGCTCCCCAGGCCTGCTTTCCTCAGCACCGCGGTGGGTGGGAGTCGTATCAGCATCTGGTTTGGGGAGCATCTTAGCCATTGGGGCTCCCAAGGAGCCAGCTGTGCTCCTCAGTCAGGACCAAGAGGCCTGGTCCTCAGATCCTCCTGGGACAGTGACTTCCTGCCATTTGCAGCTGGGCCCACACCA
The DNA here is from genome assembly GCF_006542625.1 of Nomascus leucogenys. Classification (NCBI taxonomy): domain Eukaryota; kingdom Metazoa; phylum Chordata; class Mammalia; order Primates; family Hylobatidae; genus Nomascus; species Nomascus leucogenys. Next base: position 8,531,454 of record NC_044404.1, read on the forward strand.
AGCAGACCTGTGTGGAGCTCCTCTGTGTGGCAAGGAGTGGGTCACCTTGGAGCTGGGTCCCACCTGGCCTCCTTGGAGCAGTGACAAATGGTGCCTTGCAGAGAAATGGTCCTTAGGAGGAAGCTCGCCTCTCAGCAAAGGCCGAGGGGCAGCCTTTGCCACCCTGTCCTGGCTGTTGGGGCAGGAAGCAAAGTCAACTCCGTGGAGGAAGCCCCAGGACTCGGGCAGATGCAGGCTCCTCTCCCAGGATTGGCTTCCCTGCCCCCTGCGGGCCAGGTGGCTCCTTCCAGAGTGTGCGTGACTATGGCGGCTCAGACCCTCCAGGGGTCAACATCAGCCAGCTTTTCTTGTGACTGCCAAATGCCCACCAACGGGGTGGCGTCACACAGAGATGTGCTCTCACAGCTGTGCAGACTGGAAGCCAGAGCTCAAGGTCCTGGAGAACCGTGCCCCCGCCAAAGGCGCTAGGGAGGGACCCTCTCTGGCCACTTGCAGCTCTGGTGGCTGCTGATCATCATTATGGATCCATGGCTTGTGGCAACGGAACCCCAGTCTCTGCCTGCACTGTCCTCCCTCTGTGTGTGTCTGTGTCCCTACTTTCTTTTAAGGACACCAGTCATTGGAATAAGGCCAACCCCATCCGGTGTGAACCCGTCTTAATGAATTACTAATTACATTTGTAATTTACTCATTACAAAGACTCCATTTCCAAATCAAGTCGCATTCTGAGGTTCCCTGTAGACATGAGCATTTGAGGAACACTGTTCAATGCAGGACTCCATATCTTGTGGGCTTAGTCCCCAGAGCATGGTCCTGGGCATGATCCCGGCCGTCAGGCCTCACTGAAGGCAAAACTGACTCCGGAAAACACCAGAAGCCTCCTGAGGGTTTGTTGTGCGCGGGGTTCTGCCCTAGGTGTCGTGAGAGGTGCAGTGAAGAGGCAGCGCAGCTTAGGCTCCGGGGACTCCGCGGTGTCGGGGAGTTTGCAGGCACCGTCCTGTGGTCACAGGTGTCGTGTTTTAAGGAGTTCGCAGGCACCGTCCTGCGGTCACAGGTGGCGTGTCTTAAGGAGTTTGCAGGCACCAGCCTGTAATCACAAGTGGTGTGTTTTAAGGAGCATCACAGGAAGTACAGTTCCGTTCAGTGTTTATTGAGCATTTACTATATGCACAGCAATATGTATTTAGGGAAGGATGCAGATACAGGAAAGATCAGTTCCTGGCTTGGAGGAGCTACTCGCAGGATGCCCTCCTGTTGGGATGCTCAGGGACGGCCATGGGGCAGCAGGATAGGACGGCCTCCCACAGCCACCCACCATGAACACACTGACCAACTTGGCTCCTGCCAAGACCACAGCACATCCCTGTGGACCCCATGGCCTGATTGTCTTCATTCCACTTGAGGACCCCCAGCTCCTGTGTCCCCATTGATGGGCACTTCCCCAGGTGAAGCCCTCTGGCTCTGGGCAGTGCGATTCTGCTCCTCCCTCCCACTCCCCTGCTTGCTCCTCAGTCTCCAAGCTTCTCCTTCCAAAATGCTCTGTCATGTCCTCATGGGCGGCTCTCTCCTGACTACTCTCTTTTCCCTGCCCATGCTCCCTGAGGGCTTCTTCCCAGCCAGGGCTCTCTCTCCCACCTACTGGGGTGCCGGGATGGCTGCCCCCTCTGTTTCTCTTCTTGGATCCAGGCCATCCATCTAATGGCCTACAGGGCAGCTTGACCCACGTTTCTCTTGGGCAAGCCAGTACGTCCCAGACAGGACAAATGGCCGTTCTTTCTGTTTTCCCCAACCTACCTCTCTAATAACATTCCTGGCCCCTGTGGATAATCCCACCCAAAAACCCAGGAGTCACCCCTTGCTCACTCCCTCCCCAACATCCCAACACTAGCCTAGCATGTTTCTTTCCTTTATTTCTCTCACATTCCCTACTTCTCGCCATCCTCTCTGCCACCACCTTAATTCAGCCCAAACTAATCCATTGTGCATGTCCTAACCAGTCTTCCCACCTCCTTCCACCCGGGCTGCCTGGTCTTTGGTCACCTGGTCAATATGGACTTGGCATCTGCTGGGTGTCAGGCACTGTTCTGGGCTCTGGGGAATCCTTATTCTCCTGTAGTTTCTATTCTAGTGGGGGAGAAAGACAACAAACAAGGTGCAAAGGAAACTGTCAGATGTTGATAGGTGCTGGGCAGGGAACTTCCCCTGGATGGTCTGGGAGAGGGTAGCAGGGCGGCTGCTTTATAGGCTGGGGGAGGTCAGAGGAGGCCTGTATGAGAAGGTGATATTGAAGCTGGGGTATGAATGACAGGCGGGGGCCAGCCACAGTAAGACCGTGGGGGGAACATTCCAGGACAGGGAATCAGGAGCAAAGCCCCCAGGGAGAGGGCAAGCCTGGCACGTTGGGGGAGCTGAAGAGTGCGCTGCGGCCAGAATAGAGGAAGGGGAGGTGGAGGGGGTTGCAGGGATGGAAGAGGGCCAAGGGGGTCAGCAGAGGCCACATGGGACGCATCACCCAAAGCAGGGGGCTGGGCTTTTATTCTGAGGTAAGTGGGGAGCCACGGGAGGGGCGTTGCCACACACAGGTGTATGTTTGCAAGAACGCCGCAGCTGCCATGTGGAGAATGAATTGTGTCTCCACCAGCACAGAGAATACTCCAGGGCTCTTGCGTCCATTCGGGCAAGAGGCGATTGTGGCTCTGACAAGGCCGGAACAATGACTCCTGAGGGACAGGGTGGGTTTGGGGTCGTTTGGAGGTGAAGTCAAGGGCTCTGCTGATGATTTGAATATGAAGAACAAGAGAGGACGATCAGTAATAACGCCTAGATTTGGGGCTTCAACCACCGGAGGGACAGCAAACCATTTCCTGAGATGGAGAAGTTTGAAGCAGCAGCAAACCCGGGGGCATAGGGGAATCTCGTGTTCGATTTTGGTCACGGTACAGCTGACAACCTCATCAGAGGTTCGCAGGGTTCGCAGTGGGGTCTGAAAATCTGGAGGCCAATGAGAGATCCAGAAGGCAGATGACGTTTAGGAGTCCTCCGCGTGCAGATGACATTTAGTGCCCTAGGTGTGAGCATGAAGACTCCGTGAGAGAGCACAGATGAAGCAGAGGAGAGGCTGCAGGATCAAGCACAGGCTCCCCTGGTATGTGGACACCAAGCGGACGAGGAGCTGGCCAAGGGGGTGAGGAGGACAGCCTGCGCGACAGAGGGAAAACCGGCAGAATGTGACCCATGGAGGCTAAGAAACGAAGGTGTTTCCAAAAAAGCACGTGGTCAGGCAGGTCGGATGCCGAGCAGGGAGCTGGCTAAGAGCCCTCCAAGCAGAGGGAGGTGAGTAGGAAGGTCCTGAGGCAAGAGGAAGCTCCATGGATTTGCAGAACTCAGAGAAGTGGCTGGAAAATCCAGGTGAGACGGCACCATACCGGTCTCTGAGCTCAGAGCCACAGCCTTCCGCAGTCTGGGGCCAGATGAGAAAGGGCAGGAGCCTCTCAGACTCTTGCCCCAGGAGATTGCGTGCCTCTGACTGCCCCATCCACTGCTCGTTCAGCAGAAGGAAAGGCCCCATCCCCTGCTTTTCCCTTCTTGCACCTCTGGTGTTGGTCTCGCTAACCTTTTGACAGGTCCGTGGGCCCCAGGAGGGCAGCTTCTCTGTCCCTGGGCTCGTGGAGATGTCCCACATCTGCTATGAGTTCCAGAGACAGATTCCTTCTTCATGGCTCCCCTCTGGGGAGCAGGGGCTCCAGGTGAGCCCCAAAGCAGGAACAAACTGTGATTCACCCCCAAACACCATGTTGATATCAGACCTGGTGGAGACAGCTCCAGGGCCCTGACCACTGGTTGTTGTGGGTGCAGCAATCGTGCAGATTCACCGGAAGCCTGCCTGGCAGGCCTGCTCAGGCAATTACGCCCCAGCTCCTAAATCAATTACATCGGACTCTCATTATTCCTTTTTTTTTTTTTTTTTTTTTTTTTGGCAGAGTCTTACTCTGTCGTTCAAGGCTAGAGTATAGTGGCTCCATCTCAGCTTACTGCGGCCTCTGCCTCCTGGGTTCAGGTGATTCTCCTGCCTCAGCCTCTCAAATAGTTGGGATTACAGGTGTGCACCACCATACCCAGCTAATTTTGGTATTTTTAGTAGAGACAGAGTTTCGCCATGTTGGCCAGGCTGGTCTTGAACTCCTGACCTCAAGTGATCCACCCGCCTTGGCCTCCCAAAGTGCTGGGATTACAGGCATGAGCCACCACGCCCAGCCGGACTCCCATTATTCTACCACAGCATTCGGATGTGGGTCAGCTGTTCCCCTAAAAGCATAGCCTTGAAGAAAGGCCTCTTGGCAAAGCTGGGACCACAGAGAGACCGGTCAGGGAATCTGGCTGGTCCAGGCCAGCGGTGGGCTGACATCCTTAGCCTTTCCTGGGATTGGGCTCCCAGAATTCATCTCCCTGGAAACCAAGGGAGGTGCCAGTCTGTGTATGCAGCTGCTGGGAGAAGTGGTCCTGAGACCCAGAACATCCACCATGGAGAAGAGAACTGGTTGGGGCCTAGTGCAGCCTCTGGGGGGACGTGAGTTTCTAGTGGTCCTGGGCAAGGTGAGAGGACACCCTTCCCATCCAGTCCAACGCTCAGCCTCTAATTGGGGCCAAGGACAAAGCCCTGTCCTTTCAGAAGCTCCTAAAAATACACATATCTCTGACCCTTCTGAGCAGCCCAGCAACCTTGTCCCCCACATCTGTGACACCAGGACATTCAAAATAGTCTTTGATAGGCTGAAGACTGGCTCCCTCACCGGCAGTAATCTGCTGAGACTTTGCACCTGTTGTGAAATCAGAGTTCTTTGTTAGGGGAAAAACAGTGAGAGGCAGGTATGTGTCATATGGACCATACTTCATGAATAACAGGAGACTTTTTAAAAAATCAGGCCGGGTTGCCGGGCGCAGTGGCTCACGCTTGTAATCCCAGCACTTTGGGAGGCTGAGGCGGGCGGATCACGAGGTCAGGAGATCGAGAGCACGGTGAAACCCCGTCTCTACTAAAAATACAAAAAATTAGCCGGGCGTGGTGGCAGGCGCCTGTAGTCCCAGCTACTCGGAGAGGCTGAGGCAGGAGAATGGCGTGAACCCGGGAGGCAGAGCTTGCAGTGAGCCGAGATTGCACCACTGCACTCCAGCCTGGGCGACAGAGCAAGACTCCGTCTCAAAAAATAATAAAAATAAATAAATAAATAAATAAATAAATAAATAAATAAATAAATAAATTCAGGCCGGGCAAAGTGGCTCACGCCTGTAATCCCAGCACTTTGGGAGGCCAAGGCGGGCGGATCACATAAGGTCAGGAGTTCAAGACCAGCCTGGCCAGAATGGTGAAACCCCCTGTCTACCAAAAATGCAAAAATTAGCCAGGTGTGGTGGCACAGGTGGCATCTGTGGTACCAGCTACTTGGGAGGCTGAGGCAGGAGAATTGCTTGAACCCAGGAGGCAGAGGTTGCAGTGAGCCAAGACCACGCCATTGCACTCCAGCCTGGGTGACAAAAGTGAAACTCCTTATCAAAAAAAAAAAAAAAAAAATCAGTGGCAAGCCAGGTGCGGTGGCTCACACCTGTAATCCCAGCACTTTTGGAAGCCGAGGCAGGAGAATCGCTTGAGGTCAGGAGTTCAAGACCTGCTTGGCAACATGGTGAAACCCTGTCTTGACAAAAAATACAAAAATTAGCCAGGTGTGGTGACACAGGTGACACCTGTGGTCCCAGCTACTTGGGAGGCTGAGGCAGGAGGATTGCTTGAGCCCTGGAGGTTAAGGCTGCAGTGAGCTGAGATTGTGCCATTGCACTCTAGCCTGAGTGACAGAGCGAGACCATCTTAAAAAAAAAAAAAAAAAAAGAAAAATCAGTGGCAGAGGGAAAACAGTTGATACACCAAAAACAAACGGAGGTTGTTCAGGAGTTGGAACTTGTCCCATAGTCCAATCTCCTCATTCTTCTGGAAGGAACCCAGGCCCCAGGAAGAGCAGCTGCTGGCCCCAAGCCATCGCTGAAAAGGGATGGAAGTCACCTCCTGACTCCTTCTGCATGCTCTCCTCCGTCTGCCTCCCCTTTTCCATCCCACAGCCAAATTCACCCGTGCCCCAGAAGCTAGGGCACAAAGGCAGATAAGAAATGAGCCGGCCAGTGGGCACGGTGGCTCATGCCTGTAATCCCAGCACTTTGGGAGGCCGAGGTGGGCATATCACCTAAGGTCAGGAGTTCGAGACCAGCCTGACCAACATGGTGAAACCCCATCTCTACTAGAAATACAAAAAATTAGCCAGATGTGGTGGCAGGCGCCTGTAATCCTAGCTACTCGGGAGGCTGAGACAGGAGAATCACTTGAACCTGGGAGGCAGAGGTTGCAGTGAGTCAAGATCGCGCCACTGCACTGTAGCCTGGGCAACAGAGTGAAACTCCATCTCAAAATAAAAAGAAAGAGCCGGCTGGGAGCCCTGGGCAGCTTCTGTGTGGTTGTTTGGCGAGGTCAAGGTTCGCCTCCGGTGTCCCCGCGGAGTGAGCTGACACTCTCCTGGCATTCACACTGGCAGGAGAGAGGGAGCAGTGACCTGGCTATAGCCCTCTGCTCCCTGCCCCTCATGCAGAAGGACCAGTTCTGGCATCAGCAGATTGGGAGGTACCCAGTGGAGGCCTCGGAGTGTCTCCTGTCATACCAAATCCTGAGATGTGCTGGCACGTGGGCGAGGAACTCTGCCCCAGCCCCACACCCCATTTGGTGGTCTTGAGAAGAGCTAGTGACATCTTGCATCACTTCAGTGGCATCAAGCTGCATCAATTGTTCTTGAGACACATGGCAGACTTCTGAGCCACCATGATTGTTTCTTTCAGCAAAACACCTTCTGGCACAGAGTTGCCACCAGGAGGGACAGCAGCTGACATCTGCACACGCACCACCTGCCAGGACCTGGCCATGAAGTACTGATGCGTACCCACGTGTAGTGACTCACTGAGACTTCCCGGCAACCTGTGAGGCCCGTTCCACAGATGGGGATGTTCAGACAACAGCGAGTGGGTGGCACAGAGAGAGTCATGCACAGCCGTGTGACCCCATCGTCCGCTCTTGACCTCCATGCCATGCAAGGCTTCTGGAGCCTCTTCCTGTTGCACCTGTACTACTTTGGAGCTGCCTCCCAGGGCTAGAACCTGTCCTTGCTCCCCGGTTATTCATGACAACCGCCAGTGGAGTCCCCATTAGTGCCAGGCACTGCGTCACGTGATGAGGATCAGAAGAAATGGATCAGATGAGGACCTGCAGTCAACGAGCTTCCCGTCCAGGGGAGGAAACATCCAAACTGACCACCTGTCTTCACACAAACAAGCATTTGGGGACCTTATAATGGAGGATGGTGACTTCTCAGGGAGGTCTGGGAGGGATTTCTTGAAGAAATGATCCCCAAACCAAGATCTGAAGGATAAGCACAAGTTAACTCCACGAAGAGAGAAGGCAAACATTCCAGGCCGCAGGAACGGCATGCGCAGAAGCTCTGTGGTGGGAGGGAGCCATGAAGCCAGTGAGGCAGAGGGGCAGGCAGTGAATCAGGCCAGAGGGGCTGGAGGGACCCTCAGAGCCAGGGCTGTGTGCGCCAGGCTTTATCCCCAAAGAGAGGAAAGCCACTGAGGGTTCGAGAGGCGGGGACGTGACTAAGTAGGCTTCTGAAGAAGCGCACATGGTGGCCACATGGAGAACAGATTGAAGGAGGCTCAGAGAGGGTGAGGGGAGACCAGGATATCATCGTGGCTAGAGACGATGGTAACTTGGCAGTTCTGGGGGCACAGGGACAGTGTGAGACCACCGAGTAGATGGCATCAGGAGGTCTTGTGGGTGGATTCACTATGGAGGGTCCATGTCATTCACCTTGGAGGAGGACCAGTCAGGAGTTGAGCTGAGTTTAAGGGGCTTTTGGGACATCTGTGTGAAAAGTCAATGGCAGGTGGGTGTACCCCCCGAGCTGAGAGAGCAAACAGAGAGAGAGCGCGAGAGAAAGAGAAGTCTGAAATGGCTGCATGGAGGTGGCACTGAATAAAGCACATCTGTGGGTGTGGAGGAAATTGATAAGCATGACAATATTGCTGAGTCCCAAGGCCAAGGACTTCTGTCTTAATTATCATCGTGCCCCAGTGTAGGGGCCCAGGGACACAGTAGGGTCTGGATGAAGGTTTCTTCAAGGGAGGGAAGGAAGGAAGGGAGGGAGGGAGGGAAGGAAGGACAGATGGCCTAGTGGTATCTTCATGGCCATTGTCCTCACGGCTGACTGCAGCTTTAGGATCCAGCCACCCGGATATCCTCTCTGACATCAGAGCCAGGCTGGGTAGGGTGTCCAGGACTAACCAGGCACCATCGCCTCCTTTTGGGTCTCCCTGTCACTGAACAAGTTCCAGGCAAGTGACCCAAGACCAGAATGCAGAAGCTTGACCCTCAGCTACCTCTTTATTGAATGTGCCCTGAGGCTGCCTTCAGAGCTTTTAAGGGGCCACCTGGTGAGAAATCCTCACTTCAGCTCACTGAAGCTGGAAGAGAAAGGAAAAAGCACTTTTCTTCCTGGAGCTGCTCAGCCCTCTCTCTAGGTCTCAGAGAGGGAGGGGGTTTCTCAGGCTGGTCCTTGGCAAGTCACTACATGGTAGGTTGTGGTGCATGGACCCTGGAGGAGAGCCTCATCTGACCCTCTGTAATGCCCCTGACCCAGTCCCACATTAGCCTGTTGAAGGAAGGAAGGAAGGAAGGAAGGAAGGAAGGAAGGAAGGAAGGAAGGAAGGAAGGAGAGAGAAAGAAAGAAAAAGAAAGAAAGAAAGAAAGAAAGAAAGAAAGAAAGAAAGAAAGAAAGAAAGAAAGAAAGAGAGTAGGTGAGTCAGGGGCCATGAAAACCTTCCTATCCACAGGAATCCTGCTGCTTCAAAACACACTGGTGTGACAGTGACAGTAATGATCACCAGCCAGGCCCCAGGCCTGGTGCTTCACATCATGGCCCTGTTGAAGCCTCCCAGCACCCAGCCTCAGGTTGTCATTCACAGGCACCTCACCCCCAAACTGGGTCATAAACTATATGGAAGAAACAGCATTGATAGGTGGCAGCCCGTCCACCCATCTGTCATTCAGCAGTACCTGCTAGAACCAAGGTTTTACCCATCAACCAGGCATCCCCCCACCCCCCAGGAACTCACAGCCCAGGGCAGGGGGCACACAGGACAACACAATTAATGTGATGAGTGCTTGAGTGTCCGGGAGGTGTGAGAAGCCAGGGGAACCCCTCTGTGCCTCCATCTGGAGGGAACACACTTGACAGTGGCTAATTCTCTATCAAAACTGTAATGTGTGCTCATAGGAGTGCCCCTCATATGTAGAAAGAATGTGCAAGTGTTAATGTATCAGTCTGATAAAGACATAGCCAAGACTGAGCAATTTACAAAAGAAAGGGGTTTAATTGGACTTACAGTTCCACGTGGCTGGGGAAGCTTCACAATCATGGTGGAAGGCAAGGAGGAGCAAGTCACATCTTACATGGATGGCAGCAGGCAAAGAGAGAACTCATACAGGGGAACTCCTCTTTTTAAAACCATCAGATCCCGTGAGATGTATTCACTATCATGAGAACAGCACAGGAAAGACTTGCCTCCATGATTCAATTATCTCCCACTGGGTCCCTCCCACAACACATGGAAATTCAAGATGAGATTTGGGTGGGGACACAGCCAACCATATCAGTTAGCCACCTGTCAAGTTAAAGGGAGCACCATCCACATAAGACCATCTTTATTGCTGCACCAACTGCAAGGGGTCCCCTAGACCACCCTCAGGTTTGATCATTCACTGGAAGGACGCAGAACTCACCAAAAGCTCTCATACTCACAGTTGCACTCTATTACATTAAAAGGATACAGATTAAAATCAGCCAAGGGAGGAAGGGCATAGGGCATAGTCCAGGAAGGTACGAGACATGGAGCTTCCACTGTCCTGTTCCCTGTGGAGTCATGAAAAGCATGATTTTCCTGGCATTGATGTGTGACAGTACCCATGGAGTACTGCCAACCAGGGCAGCTCACCATAGCCCCAGTGTTCAGAGTTTTTATTGTGGCTCCATCACACAGGTGACTGCCCAAGTGACTGCCCTCCCTCTCCAGCTCCTCCAGAGTCAGCTGATACCACGTGACCCAAAGCCTCCCACCCTAAGTCACATTGTTGTTCTTTCTGGCACAGCCAACCCCTACCCTAAACCTATCCAGTGTGGCCAGTACCTACCCTAAATCATATGGTTAGACCATTCTGTGACCCAACGATCCCAGGCAAACAAAGAAACTCCAATCAGGCATGGTATTCCAAGGGCTTAGAGTTCACCTCCCAGAAGGTGAGGACAAAAGCCAGACCTCTCTTTGGGCAAGGTTAAATTCTTTCCTACACAAAATGGCACCTTTCCACTCCTCTGCACCCACCTGCTTGCACCTGCTTCCCCTACTCCTCACCCCAGAGACCAGATTCTTTTTGGTATCTTTATCGAGGGAGGAAAGGGTTGTTGTGTGTCTCAGGTGCTTGTTGTTGTTGTTGTCAAAGCATGGCTCTTACACAGACCTTATGTAGTATTCAGCAGTTCTCTGGGGACAAAGAGCACATTTTACTATGAGAAATAGTTTGGGTGAATACTTTGTCATCTGCAGAAAATATTGTGCAAAGCTCCAGTTTTCCTAGGTGGAGATGTGAAATTAACTAAATTACAGATCAGTCCACCTAAAATGTGAAATTAAATGAGAAATTCTAGGAGCCTTTGACTGCTAAGGTGATTATTCTAACATAGGATTCCAATCACCTTTTTAAATTGCTCACCTGTGCCATGGTCCACGATGCCCTGGAAACAACACTGCCTCCTGTCTCCACCCTGCAGACGGCACCCCTGGCTCGAGCAATGCTCTCCTCTTGGTCAAGTGTCCTCCTGAGGGCTCCATTTGCTGCGCAGGGTTGTGAATGGCTCCATTTTAAGCCACCAGCTCCCTCCCTCCGGCCCTCTCTACTGTCTCCCTCTCCTGCGCTGGGGGCTGGGAGGCTGAAGGAAGCCCTAGCACCACTGTCTCCTCCTCGATGGCTGCCCTTCTCCAACAACACTTCTCTTCCTCTCCTCAATACTGATGGGAATGGATCTGACCTTGCAATTAGTGCCCAGCTGGGTGCAGACAGGGATCTCTGAGCCAGGGCGCGGACCTGGGGAGAGAGCATTCCTGCTCAATAATTCACCCTTAAGGGAAAGGAAAGCTACGAATGCAGCATTCAGCCATTTTCCAAGACATTAGCAATTCAGTGTAATTCCTGAGGCATAAAAAATGCATCACTGCTCTAATTTTATAAGCTCCATGATGTTTATTACGACATCAGAAGTTCTGGTCTGGGTCACCCGCAAGAGCTAAAGCCAGGGGAAACCGGTAGATAGCTCTGCACAGGGCCTGCACAGAGGTGCTACGGAGCCAGCCCAGAAATGCTGCAGACACAGCCCCCACAAGGCAGGGCCCGATGCCCTGGAAGCCCCCAGCACTCTGGAACTTGGAAATGACTGACGCATTCATCATGAGTCTTACACCCCTCCCCTGGGAAGCAGCAGGCAAGAGTGAGCTCTGAGCAGAGAGAAGAGGGCGCGGCAGGGAGCCTGAAGCTCCAAGGCCCCCACTTGCACTCAAAGACATCATTCTTCCCCTGGCGTTCTCATTTTTTCATTCCCAGTAAGAGAGTGAGTGGGTGCTCATTTTTATATTTGGTGAAACGCCCTGGCATTATTCCAAGTCACTTGAAAGTGAGATTAGACCAGGAGGATCATTGGGTGGGGCTGCGTTTCTTGTTCCCACTCTGGAGACAGAGCATGATCCATGGTATTTCACTTTGGACATAGGTGCTTCTTAGGCCCTGGGGGGCAGCAGAGCCAAGCAGGGGACAGCCTCCACTTTGTTGGTTCCAGAGCCAGTGAGGTGCTGGCCTGCATGGGACTGTGGCTGCACCATGAGGGGCCACAGTGAAAAAGTGACCCAGGGTGCCAAAGAGAGATCAGCAGGGGGTGGGGGCATGCGTGTGTGTGTCATATCTGCGCTTTTCCCTGACCACTTTTTTCTTTTTCTAAGTAATGTCATTTAGCACCAAAGGTATCTGCAAATGCTCCCTGAACTAAATATGTCAGCTCTGCCTCCCCTGGTGCAGGAGACGGCTGTCATTTAAAATGCACTTGCACATAATTGGGCCTTCCTTTGTGATTGCTCTGTCTCCTGTTGGTAACAACACAGCTCCTCTCTTCATGACCTTGGTACTTATTATTCTTAGGGAGTAGCTAGTTGCTTCCCTAAAAGGACAACTTTCCAGCTCTCATTTTCACGGGTACCTGACAGTGGCTGTGAGGATGGTGATGTCAAAATGGCTTTCTCATAAATGTCACAGTCTTTTGACTCCACTGTTGCCTACGAGAGAGCACACTTGTTTCTCTTTAATTAGATCTCTAAGTTGTTGTAGTTGTTGTTGCTGTTTTGTTTTGTTTTTTGATACGGAGTCTCGCACTGTCACCCAGGCCGGAGTACAGTGGCACAATCTCGGCTCATTGCAACCTCCACCTCCCAGGTTCAAGCAATTCTCCTGCCTCAGCCTCCCGAGTAGCTGGGACTACAGGCACCACCACCATACCTGGCTAATTTTTTGTATTTTTAGTAGAGACAGGGTTTCACTATGTTGGCCAGGCTGTTCTCGAACACTTGACCTCGTGATCCACCCGCCTCAGCCTCCCAAAGTGCTGGGATTACAGGCGTGAGCCACAGTGCCCAGCCAGTTTTTTTTTTTAAATAAATGTTGTCTGCTTTATAAGAAAGCCACACCATGACAGCTTGATTTAGTGCATTTTTTGAGAGTACTTTTCTGATTAAAATGCCCATTTACCACTGTGACTCTACTGGGCCGTAGGGTACACGGCATCCTCTTTGAAGGCTCAGCGGGGTCTTTCTGCCTCATGGAAAAGTTGACTGTAGCCCCACAGGACCTCTGATGCTATCTCAGACCTGAAGACTAGGGTCTCCTGAGCACCTCTTCAGGAGCTTGAGAAGGGTTGGACCCTGAACAGGGAGCCGTAGAGAAGGCTGTGGCAGCCCATACACTCTGCACAGGAGGATCTGTGAGCCCTTAGCTAGGTGAAGAGGTGCAAGGACATGTGGGAATTCTTGCTTAGAAGAAACAGCTTGTATTGCTCTGCTGGTGCAGGCTGGGCTGGATGGGACCTGTGAGTTAAACCAGTGCATGCTAAGAGGTCTGGGCCTGGGTCTTCTCACTCCAGCTACTCCTGAATGGCTACAGAATAAGATTCCATCGGAGCACCTCTCTTGTATCTGTGTGGGATTACTCAATCTGCCTAGGGCATCCTGGCCAGCTCCCTCACAGAGCTGCTGTGCATGTGGGAAAGGCAAGCTTATTCTAACAGCATAGGGAGGAAACTGACAGGAAGGCATCTGCCACCCCGAAAGATCTGGAGCATATCCTGAGGACAGGAGGACCCAAAGTGATGGTGATTTCCGGGTTCTATCCCGTGAGCCCTCACTGAGCACCCACCAGGCCCTGGGCTATCTACTTAAGTTTATCATCCGATTTCATCCCGGCCGTATTCCAGGAGATCTTTCCATCCCCATTCTATTGACAAGGAGCCTGAATCTTAGAGGAGTCAAGTGACTTGTCCTGTGTCACACCGCTGGGGATTCAAACTCAGGGCCATCTGACATTGCAGCCCAGTGGGCACTTTTTCACCATGCCTTCCCACCACCTGAATTGATTTGGGACAATCCGCCTTTTAGTATCCTGCTCCCCTTCACAGCAGAGATGTCTCTGCATTTCCCCCACTTTAATGGCGAGAATAGCTGTGTATTTTATCATCCAACATGTAATAGTGGGGGCCTGGTAGAAGTTGCTGGCGGAATGGATGGGCCTGTGTCAGCCGGCAGGGAGAATGAGTTGAAGGTGGTTTCACTCTGCTTCTTTGGATTCTTTTCTGCATTATATCCATTAGGAGAAACCTGCCAGTTTTTGGGCTGATGGCTAATGCATCTCTTCCTCCCTCCATATTAGAGCTGGCACCTTCCCAGGATGACGCCAGTCATGGCATGTCCTGGTAGCAAACACCTTTTCTCCCCACTATCCTCCACATCACTGTCAGGACCATTATCTCTGGCTGTATAACAAGCCAACCCAAAGCTGAATGGCTCAAAATGATGAGAATGGGTATGTTCTCTTGATGCCGTGGATTGGCCAGGCTCACACATGCAACTGCACTCATGGGACTGATGATTTTAAGCCCAGAGTCAGAGTCCCTGCAGCTGAAGCATAGGGGCACCTGCTCTGTCAGGTCATGCTGGCCATGCACTGTGACCCCCGACCCCCAACATGGCCTTAGACCTGTCCCTTCAGCAGCAACAACGGATTTGGATTAAACAGGATTTTTAAAGAATGATGTTGAGGCTCTAGTCCAGGGCGTCCAATCTTTTGTCTTCCCTGGGCCACAGCAGAAGAAGAAGAATTGTCTTGGGTCACACATAAAGTACACTAACACTAACAATAGCTGATTAGGTTAAAAAAAAATCACACACAAAAAAATTTCATAATGTTTTAAGAAAGTTTACGAATTTGTGTTGGGCCACATTCAAAGCTGTCCTGGCTGGCATGCAGCCCACTGGCTGCGGGCTGGACAACCTTGCAGTGTAGTCTAAACTGATTTTACAGAGGAGGAAACTGAGGCACAGGAAGGGAAAGGAGCTTGCCATGGGGGGCAAGGGGGGGGTGTGGAACTGGAACCAGAGCCCAGGCTGCTAACCCCACACCAGGACCCCGTTCCCCACCTCAGTGCCTCCTTCTTCCTGGACAGCTCAGGGGCCCTGACAGGTGCAGCTCAGCTGGAGATGTTTGAGGCTCTCTGCAAAGCTCCCCCTTTCCCCTGAGTCAGCCAACCATTGTGATCTGCAAGGAGAATCCCAAGTTCTGAATGCTGTTCTCGCCAGGATCCCCAGCTATCAGGGACATCATCATGGCCAGCAGGGACTTCACAGACTCACCCCTGGCTTTTTCACGATCTTCAGAAGCACCGTGAGAAACTGCCTGTCTTCTGACATCTTCTGCCCTGGGCATCACCATCGTGTGACTCAGGGCCTCCCCTGTGCCAATCTCATCTCCTCACCGAGTAGTCATGGGACAGGGCCTGTCTATTCAGATTCCCCTCCTGCCACTGTACCCCACATAGGCCCAGACCGACTCACTGGGAGGATCGGCCATCAGACTCTCCTGACATGGGCCTAGCTTTTTCCGTCGGTCAGTCTTCTTTTCTCAAGTTAAATCCATTGATTTCTATTCTATACTTCTTCATTCTCTTTCTCTTCTCCTTTGTCTATGTGTGTTACAGCTGTATTGAGACATAATTAACATACCATACAATTTACCTATTTGAAGTACAAAGTTTCTGAGTGTTTTCACAGGGTTGTGCAGTCATCACCACAAACTAATTTTAGGACATTTTCATCCCCCAAGAAAGATCCTGGTGCCCATGAATCAGGGTCACTCCCCATTCCTCCTCAGCTCCCCCCCACCACCCTCCCTAGGCAATTATTGATCTATTTTCTGTCACCATAAACTTTCCTAATCTGGATATTTTCTATAAATGATATAATACAATGTATGGACTTGTGGCTGGCTTCTTGCACTTAGCATGATGTTTTTAAGGTTCACCCATGTTGTAGCATGTATCAGTACTTCATTACTTTTTATTGCTAAGTAAATGTCCATATGTGTGGACATCTCTTTTCATTCTCTTGGATATATACCTAGGAATGGAATGGCTGGGTCACATCCTAACTTTATAATTAACCTTTTGAAGAACTGCCAGACTGTTTTCCTAAGTAGCTGTGCCATTTAACATTTCCACCACCAGTGTATAAAAGTTCAAATTTCTCCACATCCTTGCCAGTGCTTGTGATTGTCCTTCTTTGTGATTATAGTCACTTACTGGGTGTGAAGTGGTATCTCATTGTGGTTTGGATTTCCATTTCCTCAGTGACTTTGATTTCCTCAAATCAAATGTTAAGCATTATTGATTATTGCCCTTATGATTGATCTTCTTTGGAGGAATGTCTATTCAGATACTTTGCCCATTTTAAGAAGTGGGTTCTTTGCTTTTTATTTTTGAGCTGTAAGAGTTCTCTTTATATTCGAGATACAAGTCCCTTATGAAATATGAGATTTGCAAATATTTTCTCCCTTTTAGTGAAATGTCTTTTTACTTCTTGATGTTGCCCTTTGAAGCAAAGAGGTTTTCAATTTTGATAATATTCAATTTATTTATTTCTTCCTTTGGTTGCTTGTGCTTTTGATATATTTAAGAAACTATTGCCAAATCCAAGGTCATGAAAGTTTACTGCCATATTTTTTTTTCCAAGAGTTTTTTAGCTTTACCTCTTACATTTAGGTCTTTGATCCACTTTGAGTTACATTTTATATATGGTGAGAGGCAGGGATTCAACTTCATTCTTTTTCATGTGGATAGCCCATTGTCCTAGCCCCATTTGTTGAAGACGATTCTTTCCCCATTGAATTGCCTTGTCAGCTTTACCTGTGGCTTTTTAAAATATTTTCTATTTCTTCAAGCCTTAAAGATATACTGAATATGCATCTTGCTCTTATTTTTAAATTGTCACTTAGTTTGAGCAGAATCTTATGATTTTTTCTTTTACTGGAAGTTGATATATACAGAAACATCTGATTTCTTATTAGACAGGAGAGGTTAGATTATACTGCAGTAACAACCAATTCAATCTCAGGCCTGGATTTCTCATTCATGCTACAAGTCCAACTACAATTGCTAGGGAGGGCCCTACTCATCATGATCACACAGGGGCCCAGGCTGGCAGAGGCTACCTCTTCCTATAAACAAACTTGCACAATTGCCAGGGCCAGGGGAAAGAATGTGGTGGGCATGTCACTGGCTCTTAAGGCTTCTATCTGTAATAACACACATCAGATTTACTCATGTTTAATTGGCTCAAGAAAGTCACATGGTCACATCTAACTTCAAAGGGTTCAGGCCAGTGCAAAGCACCCCCAGGGATAGCAACCAGAGATATTTGGCATATAATGTTAATGACTACCATTTCCCTGGAGTGTATTGAAATGTAACAGGTGTAATGAAATCAGTTGATGTAGAGTTTCTGTTGTGCATCTTGAACTTTAATCATTGTAGTAAAATTCCTTTGTAGAGATTGAGGCTGCATCGAGGCAAGATCACACCATTGCACTCCAGCCTGGGCAAGAGTGAGATCCTGTCTCAAAAAAAAAAAAAAAAAGAAAAAAAAATCCTTTCTAGAAACTTCCAGACTGTTCTATTAAACAAATGATATCTACTTAATGGTAAGAGTTTTTAGGTGCTTGGAATAGGGCAGAATGAACACAGGCTCTGAAGTGAAACCCAGATCCACTGCTTTCCAGCTGTGTGGCTTTAAGCAAGTTATCTGACTTTTTGAAGCTTTTGTCTTACCCTCTATGGAATATCCTACTTGCAGGAGAATTAGCAGCAGTGTATGTGAGTGCCTAGCACAACAGCAGGCAGATAACAGGCATCCAACAGACTAAAATTCCCTTCTTCCTCCTCTGCAACAGGATCCAACCCCTGGGTTCATCCTGAGACCCTCAGCAGGGTTAGGGCTGATATATCAACTCCCTGTATCTGCTTTTTTTCTCCCCCTTTTTGAGACAGGGTCTTGCTCTGTTGCCCAGGCTGGAATGCAGTGGTGTGATCATGGCTTACTGCAGCCTCAACCTCCTGGGTTCAAGCAATCCTCTCGCCTCAGCCTCCCAAATAGCTAGGACTACAGACATACACCACCACACCCAGCTAATTAAAAGAAAAAAAAAATTGTAGAGAGGAGGTCTCACTATGTTGCCCAGGCTGGTCTTGAACTCCTGGGTTCCAGTGATCCTCCTGCCTCGGCCTCCTAAAAGTACTGGGATTACAAGTGTGAGCCACTGTGCCTGGCTGTATCTGCTTTAAGGGACAAAAATTGCACTTAACCTGGGTACTGCCAATGGACTCATAACTGAGTATTCTTTTTCTCTATTTTACAAAACAACCCAGGTATGCTCAAAGCCCCACAAAAACCCAGTGTAACAATACGCTTGAATCACGCGCATGCCTTACTCTCTCATTTTCTAACTTGGAAGAAAGAACACGAATACCACAAGGAACCACCTGTGGAGATTCAGTTCTAGGGCGCTGGCAGCGCTCGGGGCTCGCCTCAGGAGCACCCAGCTCATCCCGCCCTAGCTCTGCCTGACTTTCCAAGAAAGGGACCCAAGGAAGCCTCCTGCTCCTGTGGTGCAGTGAGGACTCAAAGTGGTAGGCACTCCAGAAGAATGAGCCCAGCTGAGGAACAGTACCAGGATATTCCCCATGCAGAAACGTCACCCCAGGCTCCTGACCCCAACCCACTCAGCAGGGCTCAGCCAGTGCCTCCTGGGCTGCTGCAGCCATGACCCCACCTGTCCCACCTGCTCGGCAGAGGTGGGGCTGCTGGAGGAAGGGTGAGGGGTCATGGGTACCCCTGAGGCCCCTCCTCAGACAGCTGGGATGCCAGGGCTGAACCCTGTGTCTGCCAAAACAAACAAACAAACAAACAGGAAAAAGAACTTCCCCACTTGAGAGAGAAAAGACTGAAGATTCCTTCTCTTTAACTAGGTTTCAGGTGCCTGAATTGGATCCAAATCACCACGAGTTCCCTGGCACTTCAGAGTACAGAGGCAGGCGCTGTCTCTCTTGTCAGCCTCCACCCCTGCTGGTCTCTTGCTCACAATCCATTCAGAGCAATTCAACAACCATCAGCTAAGCACTTACAGTGTGCCCCACCAGCACTGTGCAAGCTGCCGGGATGTCAGGCTTTGTTCTTGTTCTCAAGGAGATGAGAGCTGTCTTGCTCTTAGTGAAAAACAACCAACTTCTAGAAACACTTTTTATTAATGTATGATGGACATAATGGAAAAGTGCACATATTCTAAGTATGCAACTCAATGATTTTTCACAAACTAAAACCAGTGCCCAGGTCGAGATTAAAACAGCACCAGAAACCCAGAAGCCACCCCCACCCCAGCCTCCAGCCACTCCTCCTCGCCCCCAAGTACCCCGTTTTGGCAAAGCTGGCAACGGTAGCTAACTTTGATTGAATGTACATCAGTGCCAGGCACTGGTACATGCACCTTCCACCTATTGATTCCTTTAACTCCCGCACCATAGATATGAAGGCACAGACAGTGGGGCACACAGTTAGCAACAAGCCCACTCTGAACCCAGGGGGTTGGTTTCCCGAGCCCATGTGTCCCTGATGACTACCCTTTCATTGGCGCCCTGGAAACAAACAGAACTCACTGTGTACTGCAACACCAACACATAACAAAGCTGGAGGTTTGGTTCTGCTGAGGGCGTCAGGAAAAGCCACTGAGGGTGGCCAGATTTGAACTGGACCTTGATGAATGCATAGGAGTCTCCCTAGCAGATAAAGGGGAGGAGGTGCATAGCAAAGTTGGGGGGTGGGGGCGTGCAAGGGGTCCTGCGTGGTGACCCGGGGGCGGGCGAGGGGCAGACAGGTGCAGTAGGAATACTGACCTAGAGCAGGACTGGAATACGTACTGGGGCTTTGCCAGGGCAGGCTTCGGAACAGGAGATGAACTTGCTCAGGTTTACAGTGGGTGGCAGCCCCCAAGGGAAGCCATGGACGATCTACCGGCATGGGCAGGACCCAGCTTGGTCAGGGTGTCCTTCACGCGGCCTCTAACCAGCGATTCCTCATTGGGTGTACAGGCTTAAGGGCTCTGCAAATGTTGGGGTTGTTTCTGTGTGCGTTTGGGTAGGGTCAGAAAAGAGACTCCGCCCCCAATTTCGAGATACCTTTTTACCCAGATGGCAGAGACATGGCCGATTTTACAGATAATTGACTGTATCTATGTATCTATATCTATTAGTATATAACAAAAACAAAATAGGCGGTCTCATCACAAGTCTTGGGGTCAGGCACTTTCTCTGTGCGAGGCCGTGGGACTGCAAACAGCACAGGGAAAAAAGAAAGCGGGATCCGCTCGGGACGCCTGAGCCTCGATTAAGAGGTGCGGCTCGGGATTTGTGGCCGGGGCGAGAGACCCTCACGCAGAAGTCCCCAAGTACGCAAGGCTGGAGCTGGAACTTTGGAACGCGGAGGTTAGACCCCACAGGGTGGGCGGAGGCCTGCACTCCAGCTAAGGGGGTCCAGCGCCGCACCCCCCGCAAAGCCGGAGCCGCCGCCACCGTCCCCGCCCACCGTCCTCCGCCCCGCCCTGGCCCTCCCCGGGTCCTCGGGCCCCGGCCCCCTCCCTCCCGCCCGGCCCCCACGCTCCCCCGCTCGTTGCGCAGCGCCGGCTCCTCCTGCCGGCTGCATTGCAGACGCCGCCGCCGCAGGGCGCGCCGGGGCCGCGCAGGGAGCCCGAGCCCGGGAACGCGGACCCTCGGCGCGGAGCTTCGGGCGGCCCCGACGGCGCGGGGAGCCGGGCAGGGCGGGCGCGAGGCGGCCCCAGGGGAAGGGGAACGGGCGGCCCGCGCGGGGCTCCGGGGGCCGTCGGCCCGGGCAGCGGGCGCAGCCGTCGGGCTCCGAGCCGTCCCGGCCTCGAGGGGACCGTGGCAGCCCCATTCGCGGGCCGCGCTGAGCTGGGCGGGCGGAGCGGCGGGGACCGCGCCGCGAGGGACCGGGGGCCCGGGCCTCGCGGGGGGACGCCCGGGCCGCGCTCCGCCCGCACCCTCCGGCAGGGCCCCCGCCGTCCAGCGCGGCTCGGGCGCAGTTCCGGCGCAGTCCCCGCGCCGAGCGGCTCCGCGCCCCGCACCAGCCTCTGCCCAGCTCCGGGTGACGTCGCGTCCTCCGATTGGACCACGCGGCCTGGGGGGCGGGGTCGGGTCCGGTGAGCTCACCGCCGCGCCCCGCCATTGGTCCGGGCGGCGCACTCGGGCAGTGGCGGGGAGACCGCGGTACCCGGAGCCCCGCGAGTCGTTCCAGCTGCGGCGAGTGGAGCTGAGCGGGCACGGGGCCGGGCCGGGCCGGGCCGGGCGGGGCCGGGCGGGGCGCGGGAGCCAGTGAGCGGCGGCTCGGCGCAAGCCTGAGGAGTGGGACCCGAGCTCAGCAGGTCCGGGTGAGTGCGCGGCGGCGCGGGGCTAGGCGGAGGGCGCGTGCGGGCGAGGGCGGCGGCCGGCGGGGGCGCGCGCGGGGCGGGGGCGGGGCCGGGGCGGGGGGGGCACGTGTGCTCGCGGGCCGGGGGCGTGGTGCGCGGCCACGCGTGTTCCTGGCGCGAGTGTGCGGGGCCAGGCCGGGAGGGCGTGCGCGGGTCGGACGTGTTTACGCGCGGCGGGGAGGGGCCGCGAGGGTGCGCGCGTTTCTGGCGCGAGTGGGGAGTGTGGGGATGCGGCGGGCCCGGTGTGGGAGGCGTGTTTCTGGGGCGAGAGTGGGAAGTGAGTGTGAAGAGCAAGGGTGAGGGCCTGAAGGGAGGGGGTGCGTTTGGCCGAGGAGTGGGTGGGAGACACGCGTGTCCATGCCGCGAGGGTGTGTCGACGCCCGAGCCTGCGTGGGGCCCGGGGCCGTGTGTCTGGAGTGGCCGAGGGCGTGAGGGGCGCGCGTGTTTGTGCGAGGGGTGTGTGCGGCGGGTGTGAGCCACGCGTGTCTAGGTGCGCGCGCGGGCCGGATGCGCTTCTGGAGCGGTGCGAGGACGCGCGCGTGTGTCTGTGCCGGGGCGAGGGCGGGGACGAGTGTGTCGGGCGCGCGCGGGCGGGGCTGGGGCGGCGTCGGGGCGCGCGGG